>NC_081135.1:8972907-9283648 GCF_958295425.1 Solea solea | reverse complement strand
TTTCTTTATTGTCGCCATTCTTTTAATTCCCCTCCCTAACTAAAAATACCAAATGATCAACTGATGTTATCTCGTCTCTGTATCGCAAGTGTGATTTATGGAAGTCCTAGTAAACCGAGCATCCTGAGACAAAAATACTCCATCTCCATGACACTTTGACTGTGTGTGACAGGCTGCTTTAAGAGGACAGTGTTTCATCTCTAAAGGGGAGTCTTGTACTACAGGGACCAACTGAGCCGCCACAACCTGACACTGCTTTTTTTGTAAACTGTAGCAGGTTTTCATCTGGGGTTGAATAAAAAAAAAAAAAAAGAGAAAGCAGGTTTTTCAGTGTGAGAGAAAGTCAGACTTCATGTCCGCTGCCACACACAATTTCATACACACAGAAGATGATTGGTTCCCATTAAGAGTGGAAATCTGGCCCTAAAGGCAGGATTACTGCCATAAGACTTTCTTCTACTTCTTTTTCTGCTGCTCTCTTACTTTCCTCTCTTGGGGTCTGGTTCGTTTTCTTAAGGGATAGTTCTGGTGTTTTGTTTTTTTAAATTGTGGTTGTATGAGGTACTGACATTAACTGACATTGAAAACATGGATGTCCTGATGAATGCTGGGAAAAGGTCACACTCTTATGACTAATTTTAAGCCACACTGTTTTTTCCTAGCCGAGCGTAAAGAAGATGGATGTAGGGATGCGGATGGGTCGGGCTCACAAACACAAGTGACCTTTCAGCAGGACCGGAGGAAGCTGTTCCATATTCAGGAGTTAAAGCGATAAGGTTTGACCAAAAGTTACATGATGGATAGGTGTTGTTTGTTACTTTACATTTTTATAGCAAAAATGCTAAATACTGGTTTTCTAAAAGAAAAACAAATCATGAATATCATTTTAACATTGAAAAATGTAAATGTATTAGTTCAGGTATGGTGAAATGTCACTTTAGTTTAATACAATGGAGCGAATTGTGTTGATTTTTGTGGCCCTTTGTGTCAGTAGGACAGTTTTTTGTTGTCTTATCAGTAACACCGTTGCCAGTGCAATCTGAGGATAAACTGAGTGACTGGGACAGTGTTTATGTTTTCTGTAGAAAGTGGATAAACTGAAGATCAATTCATATCGATTATTTTGGGTTGGAGGCAGAAATGCCAGACATTTGCCTGCCCTGGATAAATAAAACATAATCTATTTTTATTCTGATATCACATCTGATAACAGTCAAATAAAAAGAAAAAAAAGAAACTTAGTGCATATTGCCGAAGAATAGCAGCAGCAGCAGCAGCTATTGTACTCGCTAAACTAATTAACAGCTGGATTATAGTGCACCACCTGTTGTGTCGCTAAAACAATGTCTAAATCAATGTTACAGTCAATCTCAACCTTCAGGCTTGTTCTCACTGAATGCCAACGAGGCGCAGGCATTATTATTATTCGCAGCGGTAGATGGAGAACATTAGAATAAGCCTGGGCGCTTTCTAAAGAGGGATCGACGTCATTGTTCTTCACCTACAACAATGAATCCCATTTGCAGATTCAACTGTCGCGGCTCAGCAGCACACAATGAACAGATTTCCCACAGTGAGACAAAAACAGCAATAGAAATAATAGATAATTCCTCTGTTCTGTGTAAACCGACTCTTCCCTTGCACTGCTCTCGCACACTTTCCCTGCCTCATTCACAGGACTGAACCCGACTTATTTGAGTCCAAAAGAAAACATAAAATGCTAATATCTGACACAACGACAAGCTGCTTGATTAAGAATGCAGCTCTGCAGCAGAGGTGTCTGCTATGATGTTACTCATTTAGGCAATGCACCCAGACATGAAAGAGAATAGAGCAAAGAAGTTGGAACTGGAACGATGCAAAAAACATTATCAAATCCAGTGCAATCTTTTGAAATACGACTCGATGTCATTTAACTTTCTGTTTGATGATACAAATGCTAAGTTTTGCAGAAAAGGGGAAATTAAACTGTCAATCAGAACCCAGTAAGAAAAATTTGGTAGTGTGAGAGGACCATGGAACCAAAAAGTGTTGATCTGTTTATGTTTTTTTATGACACATTTCAATGTGTGTAATTCAAAACATTCACACACGGATCAAGTTTCCACAGCTATGTTGTAAGACACAAGACATGCAAGTGCTGCAATAAAAAGGTCAATGTTTTTGTCTATACTGCTTCACCTCAGCTGCTCTGATGGAGAAGAGCGCCCCCTAGTGTTTGAAATTGGTGGTGTGTGTACACTGTTCCATGATGCAGCACTTACCCAGCCAGCATTTCAAAGATGAGGATGCCCAAAGCCCACCAGTCCACTGCTCGGCCATGACCCTTGCTTTGGATGACTTCGGGAGCGAGGTACTCGGGAGTTCCACACAGAGTCCAGGTCCTGGTCAGAGAGAGACAGATATAGATATATAATAAAGGATGACGTTTTTTTTTATTACAATTCACATTTTTTTGTGGGCATTATTTGAGCTCGATCTTCAAACGTTTGTTGACTCAGATCGTGCTAAAGTGATTTAAAGCAGCTGCAGCTCGTTGAATGTGCAACCTCATTCTGGCGAGTTAAAATAATTCCTTTCATTTTATTTTGAAAATGTAAAAGTCCAGTTTCAATCCTAGATCTGTAGGTACATGTTTACAATTTAGGTTTTACTACTAGCAGATAAATCATAATACTGTACTGTGTTCTGAAATGCTTTCATTAAAGGAGATTATGTTCATGGGATTCATATTTCTTCCTTGTGGATTTAGTACCAGGTACTGAATTTCATGAAATCATGACGTTCTTGCAAAAGTACATTGGACAATCATGTTGGAAATAGAATTAAAGCAAATTATTCCCTTTGTTTATCAAAATATGTCTGAATCATTTCTGCATGGTAGAAATATGGGTACCTGTATAGCATAATTAGATTTCTCTTCATTTTAAGGTTACATGACATGAAATCTTTTTCTGCAGTGTTTTCACACTTTCACACCTTTTTTTAAATTAGAAACCAGAGATTCGCTTCCTCTTCATTTTAAGGTCCTAAGAACTGAAAGTACTTAAATCATCTTTGTGTATAGCTTCATGTCACAACATACATTATATCAAGTAAGTAAACTTACTGGTGGGGCGGTAACATTCGCGGTGAAATGCGCATGCTGCCGTCATAAGCGGAGGGAATTCAACATCGAGTGTTTTATCGCCTATACTTACACTAAGGGGGACCACGAAAACATGACTGAGTATTCTTTTTCCACACTTTGGCGACTGGTAGGGCCTCCAGAGTCCCAAATATAAGTATTGAAATGGTTAAAAAGTAGATTTTGCATAATATGTCCCCTTTAAGTGACGTAAGGTCAAGACCTTAAAATATGTAAACAGGAAAGTACTTTTTTTTTGTGTGTTTCTCCGATTATAATCATCTTACTTTGTGTTGGCTCTTTTGTATGTGTATGGATATTTGTACGTTTGTTTAGGTATGATGTTGTGACATGTGTTTGAACTTTCATGTATATCATAACGGAATATTTGTGCTCATTAGCTTAAAAAGCACTGCAAAATTGTCACAGTTCTTATTAATTTAAGATGTAATGTCTAAACCTCTAAACCTTTCTGCCTATGCAAAAACATTCACCATATTGTCACTTCTTGTTAGGGGATAACTGCTCCCTCTGTATATATGATATGCACATTCTATGTTGTGTGAAAGAGGAGTGGAAGATGACACCCACAGGTTGAGTGATCTGCCTGGGTCATGTGACATGGCATATTATGATGAGGATACAAGACCTGTGTATGCATACAGCAGCAACAGATGTGGAAGTGTCACTTGGTACATGCTATACAGGATAACAAGTGCAGCAGAATAAGTGGAGTCTGGAGCAGATCATTTGCCGCTGATTGACATGCTGCATGTGTAACATACACGCATATTGTTCTCTCTCAAAGACACTTGTCCTCTGATGAAGAGCACTTGGCCTGGCGCCAGCCTTTCATCGTCTGTCACCAATATCACCTGGGTAATGACCTCTTTCAGTCAGTTGCCATGGCAGCAGTAATTCGTATGGAAATGATGTTGGTCCTGGTGGAGGATGAGGAGGCTTGCTGATGTCGGGGGAATAAAGCCAAGGTACGGGATAGGCAGAGGTGCGACTGCAGAGGAAATTACTCACGTGTTGTCATCGTGTGTCAATATACTTCATGTTTCAATGTGTTGGTGATAGTGTCTGCCAGCAGGGGTCACTGTGGCAGCATTGTGAGGGCTGCTATGATGACACTCTATCACACCCCTGGACATGGAAAGTACAAGAGAGCTGGTGGCAATGAGGTAGCTGTCTTCATATCCCATGCAATCATGCTGCCCTCCATTTACACAAGTAGGTCACTCGCACATCAGAGAAGTATCTTCTCCCCATCTGTTTTGCTCTCGCTCTGTCTGGGGGAAAATGTAATCTTACTCCATTATGTTTACATGTCAGCAGGGGGTCAGCGCAGTGCTGGGTAAAAAGGCTGGTGAGAAACAGTGCTGTAATGAGGCTGCAGAGCAGATAGAAAGATGTCTATTTTCCTCCCTACAGTGCATCTTCTCAACTCTGCCACGGTCACAGAGAGGCCTCACTCGCTGTGTATCTAATTCAGCCTAAATGATATCAGTCAGGGGGAGCTCATCCTTCAGTGACATTGCCATGGGACTCTTGGATTTCGGAGGATTCCCTAGAATTCTCAAAGAGCAATATGAGCATTTCAAGGACACCGAGTATGGTCCATCCTGATTTCATTGTTAAACACTACAAGTTTCACGGGGGTAAAATGTCTTCTTTAACTATTTGAAAAGTTCATCATCTCGGGAGCTACTTCAACAAATTAAAAAATACCAAGTGTAATTAAAATGCAGCTACTACTGACTATTATTTAACCCTTTTATGACCATCATGATAATCAGGCCACCGTGATTTATTTTGATTTTATGGCTGTAGAATTGCCTAAATTTTTTTTAAATGAGTGAGTGCTTCTGCCCCTTTTTCCTAGATAACTTCCATGTTCGGTATCTGGCAGTTATTCAAGCATTTAGGAATACGGTACTGAGAAGCTGACTTCACAAACGTGTGGCGCTGCGGCGCGACAGTCATTCCGCGGAAGTCCTGAAGGCCACAGTGTTGACACGTATATGGGCACAAAGCTCTATTTCTCTGCTTTCCGGCAACCGTCCAACCATCTTCTACTGCTTTATCCTCCACATGAGGGTTGCGAGGGGTGCTGGGCCAATCTCATCTCACATAGGGTGTAAACCTGCAAAAAGCGAGGTACACCCTGGACAGATTAACAGTCCATAGTTTTTTAAATTTCTAGATATCACAAACGGTGTGATGTAATGAAACGTACGAATGCCAAATCCTATCGGCGACAACAGGATTGGTAAAAGAAGGGTTAAGGGATAGTCTTGGTTTTCTTGCAGTGTGGTTATACAAAGCACAGTGCTGACTAATCCTGACTGAGACCTGGACGATTGCTCCTATTAAAACAAGGCTGCCGGCTGGGACACAAACATCACAGGCAAAGAAAAAAATCTGATAAAATCTACACCTGCTTAAGTCTGCAATATCAAGAGTATTTATGCTGACTTCTCACACTGAAGTCCATAGAGAAAATCAGCGCTTTTACATCACAGCACACAGGAGCTGTTGAACTACTGCTGCCTGCATCAGTAAATTCAAATGTGTAATTTTGTGACTTGTGTGTTTCAAATTCAGACTTATACAATTGACACAAACTTGCAAAACAAGCAGAAGTAGACCAGCGGCTTGGTTAAGGTTAGGTTGCTGCCTCAAATAAAATTTCAAATTATAAACAAAAATCTGAGACACAACACAAGTTGATATGTACATAACTTATATTAATATCCCTTTTTTACAAATTCACAAGCTTTAACTGAATTGACTGACAATCATTATTTAGGCTCATGTAAATTAAATCACGTTGTAACTGTAGTTGACAAAAATAATTTACCTATCAGAGAGTTTCTTTGCAAACCCGAAGTCGGTCAGACGGATGTGTCCTTCACTGTCCAGCAGGATATTCTCAGGCTTTAGGTCACGGTAAACAATTTCTTTGGAGTGGAGGTACTCAATGGCGCATACGATCTCAGAAGAGTAGAAGAGGCCCGCGTTGTTGCTGAAACGCCCACGGCTGCGCAAGTAGCTGAACAGTTCGCCACCCGGAACGTAGTCCATCAGCATGTAGAGGAAGCGCTCATCGTGGTGAGTCCAAAACCTGAGGGACAACAGATGAGATAAACACAGGTGGAATAAGATGCAAATGGTCCACTTCAGGTCAGAAGTGCTAGACATTCTGTCTGTTGGACAAGTTGTAGAATCAAATAAAATAGAGGGGCTGTATCAGTCTCAGACTCTAAATTCCCTAGTGTGGTTTGGAGCACTGTGGAACAACTATTTCAGCAGGAAGGGCACATCAGAGGAATGAAAACAAGAGAGCACTGTCACTGATGAAGATGGAGGAGGCTCCAGTGCTTTCCATAAGTGCTGGCTGTAGGCCACAAAGACAATTACTGACTTTTCTACTCTGCCGCTATACTTCCCTTTTCTTACTCTGTTCTTACCTAAATCTGCAATCGGTTTTATTACCTAATATACATTCAGATATACAGTAGGGACATATTATGTACACCCGAACAAACACATCGCATAAAACCATTATAGTTTAGTCAGCAGTCTCTATGTTGTTTTGTTCATTTAACCACAATAGATTATGGAAAAATGTCTGTAATATATGCAGTGATTTTTCTGCACACTTTGAGGGAAAGGGCAGTTTTTCCTAACCCATGTTAAGGGTAAAGGACAGAAGATGTTGCACCATGTTAATCCCAATTATTGTGATTTGTAAGAAGGGATTGTACACATTAAATTAGATTTTACAAATACTACAGCTTTTGAAAGCTCAATGTGCTCAACCTGTTTGGAGTTAGCTTAATTTTAAAGCTTCATTGTCACAATGACTGCTATAAGAAATGTTTCCTGCCAAGTGACTGGACTCTATTGTTTACCTTGCTATCCAACTCTTTTGTATAGCTGTGGAGCATGTTTTTCTGTATTTTGCATAGTCTGTTATTTGCCTGATACCCTGCTGCTATAACACAAGAAGTTCCCACTTTTGAGATCAATACAAGTACAGCTATTCATTTTTTATTATCATAATGACAATGGATCAATAAGATTAAAACATGACTAGTGCAATAATATTATTACTCTAATAATATGTGCCTGTTTTTTGTGTATTTTTGGCGTGTTTGATATGTCATTGACAGACAGACGTTCCTTGCATTTAGATAGATTGATAAACAGTATCAGTGTCATGAGGATAAAACCATTAGATGAACTCAGATGTATAGTGTTTAGGACTGAAATCAATGTGTAGAGATTCATTGTCGACACTGAGCTGAAACGTTTTTCATTAGATATGCGCACCCAGAGGACTGTGCAGCAGCCAGGGTGTTTATAGGTAAGATGGTAGACTCACAGTCGAATGAGGAAGGGGTAGTTGACTTCTGTCAGCACCTCCTTCTCATTGTGGACATGTTGCTCCTGCTTTAGTCGGATCACATCTGGTATCTTCATCTGCTTCAGGGCAAAGAAAGCCCGGCTCTTTTTGTCCTTGACCAGGAAGACTCTGCCAAACGTCCCAGTACCTGAGGAAGAGGAAGAGGAGGAGGCAAGAACATTAACAACCGTGACTGGAACATACACCACACACACACAGGAACCTGACCCTGACAAATAACTTCTTATCACAGTAATCTTTACTTATACATGTGTTCCACTAAGTAACACAATAGATTTGACAAAATCATCAGAAAATAACAATCAATAAAATCTGCATTACATGTATTTTTATCTTGTGTTAATCAAAAAAATAAGGAATGTTGAGCTGGAGCTGTTTTAATATTTGGCTCTTGGAAAAACTGAACTGATGCAAAGATGAGGAGAAAGATTTGTCATTTTATTCCTGCTTTGCTTAAGTCACAATAAATGGCAGATGACACTGTGTTAGTGTGCTAGTTTCACTCCCCCGGCCTCACTACTCAATGTCTCCTTGTGGTGGCGCTGCTCAAATGAATAAGGGAAACTTGAGAGGAAGTTACCCGGCTGAAGAAGAGGGCGTTTACAGCGGGATAATGGCGGAGAAAGCTACGGTAAGAGATGCCCCATCCATGTTCAATACATAGACTTTTTGCACTTTGTTCTCTGTTGTGAATAAACAGAGAAATCTTGCACTTTTAACTTATCACGGACATTTTGTTTTTGTCCATTAGACAGATATTGTGATGTATCGCTATATGTTTGTCTTATATATATATAATATATAAGACAATATATTGATTATCACAGAATCATTGTATCGTGATATTATTGATACCATGTATCGCGTACTGTATCGCGAGGTAACCTGTGAATCCCACCCCCTACTGTGTGATGTGACTGTCTTGTTTCTCTGCTTTACCTACAATGAACCTTCGTCTAAGCCGATAGGTTTCCATGGCGACGCAGAGCAGTAAACATTTTGAGCGGTTTTGTGGTATTTTTACAGGTGTCCAGGTTGTGCATTAAAGCCACAAATCTGTTTTTAATATGGGGATTATTTCTGCACCAAAGCCCAAAAAGAAAATCTGACATTTTACATCATAGCACACAGTACTTGTTGATCCACAGCTGTCTTCATCAGTAAGTTACCCAAACTTACAAATGAGGCAGCAGTACACCAGTATCACATGAGTCCCTGTGAGCTACAATTACTGGTTTTCTCAACGGACTTTGGTGCAAGACAGTGAGCAGTTCACAGCATAAACATATTCTAAACATATCATAGGCATTCAAGAGGGCATAGATGTTACTACGTGAGTGTTTTTTTTTTTAAGAGGCTGCATTTTGTTTTTCCTTTTGTTTCGGTGAGGGTGAGCACCCTTGTCCCAGTACTTTGCCTTGTTGAGATGGGCTATTACAAATGAATTTGCCTCGCCTATTTTGTCAGAAGCATGAAAAGTCTGTTCATTTAGTAATTACAACAATCTCCAATGACTTATAATGATGTAGAATTGAATAAAACAATTTTTGAATTGCACCCCTCTGGAGGAATCGCACAGAAAATGTCATACAAAGGACGAATGAACAGAAAAGATAGTTGCTGCAGCCACGGCTGGTGCTAGTGTGGGAAAATGAACAAGAGATTCAGTCTTTAATATAAACTATGCATACACCAGCATCGCTCACTATGCAACATGACCACAGAAAGTTTAGTCATAAGCTGTGACTCAATCCAGGGTCTCGATCCTCCCAAGTGTGGATTGTATCCGGATGTTACTTGCTGTGCCTTGGTTGAATAGTGGACTTACATTTATGTTGTTGTTGGAGAAATAGTGTTTAATTTTTTATCTGTTGTTCAAATCAGAATACAATAAATTGTATTTGTTAATCAAATTCCAGCTTAGTAACATTTAAGGAAAATGATTGTACTTGTCCATGTTTGCCTCTCTGGGTTGATCTTCATCTTCATTTCCTCCAGTATCAAAATAATAATAATTCAAAATCAAAACTAATGAAATTGGTACAACACAAAACTAGAAATGATTGGAGAAAACAGACAACAAACTACAAATATATTACTATTAGTAGTAGTAGTTTGAGCTAGAACTATGCTGAAAATGAAATATATTTTCAGATGTATTATCTGATTTTTTGGGAATGTTTTGGATAATTAGGGCTTTAAGCAGCAGTTAGGTTTCAAGGGGCAGGAAGAACTGTAGCCTGGTAACTAGAGCAAAACTGACATGCAGGACTGCAAAGTTCACTTCTGTCTGACCACACACACACACACACAATCTATTTGAATATGTAATATCCATGGTAACACAACACAAAGGCTGATTGGTTCAACATTTACATATAAGGAATCATCAGGTATCTAACCCTGGTACCTGTCAGAACAGGGTGCTCAACTCGTCTAACACCAGCACGTCACCTTGCTGAACAACTCTTTAACTGCACAGGGTGTGCAGTGTAAGAACTTGTTCGAACACATAAACAGAGCGATGGGGAAAAACAAGGAACAAGAGGCTATTCTCTTTACACACATAGTGATGTTGTAAATCACTGCTTCCTTGGCATTTGCTGAGCCAAGGCTGTTATCAGAAACCCAGCAGGGACATAGCAGCTCATAATGAGGCAGAACAAAGAAAAGGCCAGCTGATTTTTGAGTGGGCATTGGACAACATGAAAAATTCATGTCACAATTATCCTGACCAAATTGTTTCTGTTTCACTCATTACAATGTGAGTGGGAAGCTGTGTTAAACTCTTGAAGTTCATGAAATATTTAAAACTTTTTGTGTTTAAGATTATGCTGATGCTGAAAATTCACAAACTTATTGTGTGAGCATTTTTTGTCGTGATGTACAATAAAATAGCATAAAATTTCACTCATTCCTGATCTCTACTTGCATTTTCCAAGGCTCCACTCTTGAAATTTCTGTTGAATGCAACCTTCATAAGGTATAGATTTAAAAAAAACAACAACAACACACAAATAAACAAATGTTAAAGTGTCAGGTTGGGGAATATGATTCAGCTGAAAAATGAATTTGCTCCGACAGGACTGCAGTTGGTGTTGCCTTCCACTAATACTTTCCAGGTCATATCTCAGGATGTGACAGCAGCAAAAAAAAATGTAATGGCACAACAGAGCAGCCTCATGATTTCAATGACAATTAAACAGTAGCGCACGGATAAAGAGCTTTACCTGATTTGTTTAAGGCAGCAAATCCCTGTCATCAGAAAAAAAGCTTTGGGTAAATTGCTTTTTTTTATGCTTGGGGCTTTCTCAGCAACAATGCAGAATGAATGTCATTCCCAGCTGCAAACCTCTCTGTCAGAGATCGGGCCACGGCTTTGCTGCTCCACATGTGACCTAATGTATACCACTGAAATACATGTCATCCATAAACTACACAGCATGACATGATAAATGAGAATGTATGGTAAATCTCTCTGTAAAATACTTCTATTATAGTTAATGAAAAAGGTCTGAGGGATGTATTATCATCACTCTGTGTGGGGCTTGCTATCGTTTCCCATCACCATCTGCTCTGTTATGATCAGCCTGCACCACTGTTACAGCACTTACTCCTCATGTAGAAAACTAAAATACTGGTTGGATTAGGTAGCTCATTATTGTGCTTTTTGTGCAAACAATAATGGATGGTGGAAGCAGACTCTCAGTGGTAGTTTTGTGTTATTGTTTGCTAATATGCAGATAAGCTTTCACAGATTTCAGATGTTCTGCAAAATTCGTTTTATATGATGTCTGTTTTCTTTGCTGCATCTGGTGCTCTACTCCAGTCAGTGTGGAACACAAACCTATCACATATATTTAAAATAGCTAATAATAATGTTGATACACAATAAATACACCAATTACTCAATTATGAATCGATTACTAAATTAATCGTCGACTATTAATCAGTTGAGTGGAATATTTTCTGGTTTCTTTGCTCCATATAACAAAGAGATCTGAATAACTTTGATTTATGGACAAAACAAGACATTTGTGAACATTATCTTTGCGAGGTTCACTTAACACTGATCAACGTTTTTCAATATTTTCTGACATCTTATATAGACCACAACAACTAATTGAGTAATCTGAAAATAAAATAATAAAAAATAAAAAAAATAATCATCAAATTAATAGTTTATTAGAATAATCGTAAATCGCAGCTCTAGTTCAAATAATGGAATTTTGACAGTTCTCCAGGATCAGCTGTGAATAACCATCTGAACAGTCAGTTTCACATTTAGTTTCACCTCATTGTTGCTCCAATTAAACACTCCTGCTCTAACCATTCTACATTGTTGTTTATCGGTAAAAGACATTTCTGAGACTAAGTGAACAACTGCAGAGGAGAAAATCTGCTTCCCTGTTTCCAACTGCATGCTAGTTTTGAATTTCAGAGTGAATGCGGATTATGTCAATTCACAATGTGGACAAAAAGCAGGTGTTAGTGGGGTTTTTGCACAGAAGAAAAAGGGACTTTAGAGTTTCTGTCAAACATCAGCGATCTGCATAAAACTACTAAACCTTGCTGAGCAACTGAGCTGTAGATGAGGGGGTTCCGTGGTGCGGTTTTCATCTCCTTTTCTATTCCAAAAAAAAATATCAGCCAAAAACTGGCATAAGCTGAACAATGTAAACCCTGACACCCACACAAACACACAATAATTCCAGTATCTTACTTATAATTTATTAAGAGTCATGTCTTTAGGGTTTTTGGCATCTAACCTGGTCAGTCTTTTAATATTGGGTATCTGCCAATACCGAGTCCAAACCCAGGCTTAATTTATGTTACTATCATGTTAATTAAATAGCCTGTGTCTGACACATTTAAATAACACATATGTAGTGTAGACAAGTTAATCACACAGATACAAACAACAGAAACTGGTTGATGCTCTGTGTAGTAGAGTGACATCACATTCCGACACAATATAGTCACACAATGAAAGGAGAGTTGACAAGGTGGAAAAAAAGAAAATGCCAATTTGGCTATTTCGCAAGAGCAGGACAAAGACTGCTACACACCTATGATGAAGCAATCGCACAAAACGCTAAGCTTGAGATCATTATTGTTTTTATGATGAGTATAAAAGCATTTCAGATCATCAGTACGAGTGTGAGCTGCCACAGTCTAGGTAATACATGTTTTCGTTAAGGTTTTATAAGCCTTACTTTAGGTACGCAAGTCTGAGACAAGGGGGCTCACTCTAACTGAAAACATGGCTGCAAGCAGAGAAACAAGGAAACAGACTTTACCAGTCTCGTGGGTTAAACTTCAATAGGTCAACAGTGGACGTCTAGGCCTTTTACGGATAACTTTAATAGTTACAAACATTTAAAATCTTTTGTTAATGCCTATGGGAGGCAACAATACCAAATAGTAAAATTGATGTAAGGCATTTTAAAAACTAAAGAGAAGGCCTTAGGGGGGATTTGAACAAAGTACTGGTCAGACTGCGATATCAAAAATAAAAGAAAGTTAAATCTGACATGAGTATTGATTCTGATGTTAAATAATGCAAACAGTATATGATTTACTGAGCACAGGCTATAAAGAGAGACATCAAGTCAACATCTGACAGTGGCCACTTCCACTGTGAGAACTTATTTCAATCTAAAAAAACAAACTGTTTGTTTTAATCATTTGTGCAGTTTATACCGTCATTTAAATTAGCAGAAACTTGTTAGACAGTTGGAGTAATAACTAGTTATGCCTACAGAAATAAATACACAGCACAATTATTAAGAGCACCATAGTTTACAAGATGTAAAATGAATGTATCAGACTCAGGCTGAGATATTGTATCAGTAAAGTACAGTACAGTCAGTGTTTCAAAAACTTTCTTTATGGGGACCCACTTTTTAGAGATGCCAAACAACCTTGACCCAAATCACAATCTCAGTCATGATAAGATCCAATTTGTGCAGAAAGTAGCGACTAATTTACAAGCACATCTGTAATGTTTCTATTGTTTTGAATTATTACTAAATTAATCCTTTACAAGAGATGTTTGTTAAATTCATCACATAGGGCTGAAACAATTAATCTATTACTTAATTAATCATCAACTGGTCCCGAACCAGTCTTGGGAATCACTGGTAAAGTATAGTAGTATCAGGAAATGTGAACGTGGTATTGACCCTTCCCCATTTCAATGCCCAAACACTTCTGAGGTGTTTTGTGTTGTGTTGAGCCAATGTCACATGACATAGCGAAACTCACCAACTGTGGCCACGGTCTCCAGGTCATCCAGGCAGTATATCCGATGATTTGGAGCTGCTTCTCCAGCTTGACCACTGCATTCTTTCATTGGGCTGCTCTCACTGTTGACTACTACTTTTGCTTTGGGGGATGCCATGTTTTATGGTTGGGATTTTCAGTGTTCTATGAAATATCTAGCACAGGAGGGCTGGGCGATATGGCCAAGAATGTTTTTGTGACAGAAAAGTGTCAAATCGGTAAATAAATATTAGCAATGTGACAGTTGTAGAAACCAATTAACCAGTTAATAATTTCTTCTTTATGGGCAGAAAACAACACACGCTTGTTACATTGCGAGACATTTCCCACATCTGACATAAAACCTTCATGGCAATCATATGTTATGTCTCAAAGTGCGTTTACACAGTACACAAACACCATACCCACATGTATGTAATTAATTTTGATTATGAATTAAATATTTACTAAAATACTGTTGCGATATATATCGATACTGAACTATTGCCCAGCCCTACCAGTGGGACCCAGTTACAGTTTGTGCTGGGCATTTCCGGGACAGAGGCACCTCTCACTCCATCTTGTTCGTCCACCTCTGGCAGTGGAAGCAGCAGAACAGTGTGACTGTCAAAAACAACAAAAACAGCTGACGGTTTGTCGTACCAGACCTAGAGGACCCGGCGGACACGACGACCGGAAGTCGGCGACGTGACAGAGACAATGGAGACAGGTGCTCCGGTATGTAGCGTTAGCAGCTAGCTATCCATGGGCAGCTAATGGAGAAAAGTGGTAAAAAGGCAGGAAAAAAAGCTCTGTTATTCCGGAATAGAGGGGAGTTTCAATTGCGCTCTAACTCCGCAAATCCTTTTCCTTTTTCGGTCTTAACTTTCCAGACTTTGTCCACAATTGTCTCAGCCACAACAAGAGACCTCACCCGTCACCACAGCTCCTCCTGTCCGTCCACATCAACCACCCGGAAACGACCCGGTATCAGTGTCCAGTAAAACTTCAAAATAAAGGTACGGTGTCAAACAAATGTCTTTTTTTTACAGGATAAAAACCCCAGATGACGATTGGCGATAACTAATTATGTCACTAACTATATCACTATGTTACAGTCACAAGAGTTAAATAATTGAATAATTTCCACTATGAACTGAAAACATGGATGTTGACCAATATAAGATTTTTCCTTATATAATAATTACATTACATTACATTAATAATTACAAATGATACACAACATTTCTTGTAATAAATAAACAAATAAATAAATATTGGATAATACTTACGGTCTAGACGGCAGTGCACTCATTATTTTAAATTAAAAGAATAAATACAACAGGTAATCAAAAACTAAACATTGCCAAATAAACATTAGAATGAACATATATATGTTTTTTTTTAATTGATAGCAGCATTTTCAAATGTGAATACAGCAGATTTTTTAGAATAATTGGCCAACTCTGGTTGTTAAATATGGTAAAACTCAGCTGGTCCTACCTTTAATTTCAACAGTGAACCAAAAAAGCACATGTTGTTATTGTAAGTTATTGTTCAAACTATTATTCAAAAACAGCATTCTGAATGAATACATGATGGAACATCATTTTCTTATCTTGTATTTGTTTTCTGATTCAACTGAATATAATATAAATGAATGGAAAGCTTGAAAACTAACAGGAAGAAATTATCTAAAGGAGTAGGGCGAGGTCACTTTATATATTAATACATTTTATTATTATTTTTTGTCATCGTACACGTTTAATATTCATTAATGTCATTTGTTATTGTTGTTTTTATTTATTTATTTATCTTTATATTTATCTTTTCATTTGACTGAATAAAAGAAATTGTTTAATGGTTTAATGTGATTACTCCTTGGAAAGAAACAGGAGATGTACAGTACATAAACTGTACTGTATGTCGTCAACTTCCTGTGTTTCCTATCTGACTCTCGGTGCCTTGACACATAGGGTCGACAGGCGCTGCATGTTGACAAAACTCGGCCAATGAAAACCACGTTGTCAGAGGACATGAACCAATCAGGTGCAAGGAAGAGGGTGGCAACCAAAGACAGACAGGAGCAGTATCACTGTAACACCCAGGAGCAATCTTACATTTATTTATTTTTTTATCAGCAATAGTTCATATTTTCATCAGTTAAGCTTTGTGTAAATTAGTTTTTTTTTATTTATTTATATGTTTATTTCTGTCATGTCAGTTAGATCCATCTTCATCACACATCATCTTAATGTAGTTCACACAATACACATAACCGAAAGGGAAAGCGGGAGAAGCAAAAGCTTATCTAGTCCTGCCCCCATTACGACACAGAATACATATTTTCATCGTACAATACATAATTTTACCAATTTTTACCAATTTTTTATTTTTTTTATTCTTTTCCTTATGACAGTTTGACAAAACATGTTTCAGCAGCAGGTAGCACTCAAAGATGTAGTCTAGCTCTAGACAGTCAATCAGACTATGTGTATGTCTGTTTGATTCACAATTGAATTATTTTACTTCTTGTGTTCTTGTACTTCTTGTAATTTACTTTTCCTTCTTCTTTTTTTTCCCCTCTGTAGTGTGGGTGATTTTTCTCTCTCTTGGTACATGCACAATATAAATTATCACTATTGTTCTTTTCTTTTATAAAGTTTGAATAAAAACAATGAAAAAAGATAGGCATGTTAAAGGGATAGTTTGGGGTTATTTTAAAATGTGGCTCTGCTAACACACAGTAAGTACTGACTAATAACATGGTTGCCAGCCCCAGACATAACAAAAACTGTTTTTTATGAAATGTTTATTTTCTGTTATACTACAGCTTTTTCTGACTGCAAAAAAACAAGTTAAACTTAACAAACATGGCAGCAGCATAACAGCAGCCCTTGTGAATTCCTCCATGGTCTTTGGTACAGGTTTAGTCAGTTTCCAGTCAGGACAAGGCTCTTATGTCTTACCTGAATGCGTACTGCATCTCGAAACATTTTAATCTTAAGAGACAACGATGCTCTTTTGGCTGCGCGGGCAACTTGAACATGTGTTGGAAGTTGCCGGTGGCGTAAAAAGAGGAAACCCAAGACGTGTGTCACTCACACAGGCTTAAGATAGTCCGCCCTGAGTCAGCTGCTTTCTGTTCACTTCTCACTTCACTCCCCAGAGACAAGGAATCCTGTCTGACCTAAATGTAACATAACTCTCCATTAACAGGGGCATTGCCTCATCTGAGCTAATTCAGTCAGGAGATGTCTCCTCCATATCGCGCAGATATTTAAAAAAATTATAGGATCCGTAACACGGCGTCATAAATTTTAATAAAATTTAATTCAGACCCTCAGATTTGCACACTCAGTTATTTCACAGTTGAAGTTTTCAGACCACATTAGCAATGCAAAGCAGAGGAGATACTGTTAGTATTCATGCTGCACTCTGTATTTCTTCCCTTAATATTCTTTTTTTTTTTTTTATCAGTCTGTCTGCAGCGTGAATGGAATAAAGATGGGCTTGATATCGACAGAGGTGGCCTAACCAGCTGTGAACCTATTTGGAACTCCACTATGATACTGACACTGTGTCTCTGAAGCTGAGGGAGACATGGTTTTCGGGAGGATTTCAGTCTGGTGCGTTACCTGATGTGACTGAATTAGTTATTGTGATGAGTTAAAGGGATAATTCAGTTGTTTTTTTACAGCTAGACATCACTTTCCAGCCGGAAACTGACGTTTTTAAACCAAAATCCATAGAGAAAATCTGGGACATAGGAGCTGAGGGTGTGATGCGGCTTTGTTTGGGGAGTTTGTGTCACATTCTGTACAAAGATTTCCAAGACCAAAGTCACAAGATAGCACATTTGAATTTATTGAGGCGGCAACGGATCAACACCTGTGTGCCGTGATGTACACTTGCTGATTTTCTCTATGGAGTTTCCTGTAGGAGATTGAGTGGTGTACAAACAATTACTTTTTCAACCAGAAATGGTCACTTATCATCTTGTGATGATAAAAAGTGGCAAACATACCATTACAACTACTGCAACCTTGGTTACGGTATATATCGTTTTGTATTCATATTCATTTATGATGCTCTTTTTCAGTTGCACATAATTACAAATTAAAGTTTATTATTATAGGCTATTAAATATCATAGCTCTGTGCATTGCATATTATATATCTAATATCTTGACTAATAAACTGATGTATATATATATATATGTGTGTAATTTACGTTTTATTTCCACCCCTCAGGTTTTTGGTTCCTACCTCCTTCTGTGTTAGTATTAATGTCAATTATGTAACCTGAGTATCACCGACAGCCCCGAGAACGCTACCTATCAAGAGTCAGGGTTACACTATCATAGATTTAAACTGGTACTCATTATGTGAGCCTTTTTCCTTAGTGGCTGAAATAAATGATCCCTTCTCTCCTAATACTGGCAGCCATGTTATCATCCCCATTCTTTTCAGATTATTAGTTTCACATGGGATAAATTGAGATAGCCATTTTTGAGGTTACATTAAAACCAAAACACATCACATCGCATATGATTTCCACGCATCATTTAGCATATCAGAGCATTAGCACACGGCACACGCGGCTTTTTAAAAAGGTTTTTATAGCAAGAAAATGAGTCCATCTTGTTGAAGGTTGTACTTTCTAAGTGTTCACAGTTCTACATAGGAATCTAACCTTGGCCCCGACTATCCCCGAAACCTTAATGAAATCTTAAATTATTCACTAGTTAAGAAATCATTTTTTAAAGACTGCGTTATTTTCCTTTCCTCTCTTTGATTCTTGCTTGAATACTGAAAAAGGCCACGTTAGGACAAGGGGAATGAGAATATATTGGGGGAAGAGAGCCAGCGTGATTTATGACCACTGGGCAGATTTGTAAGAAGATAGAACAATATGATATCATGCAGCTTAAGCTCACATCCTTCACCAGCAGTGTCTTTCTCTTCTCAATGCCTCCAATCATCAGCCCAAAAACATTGTAGCTAAACAAAGCGACCAGGACGACTGTAGTTCTTTTCTTGTTTCCCTAAATTGATAATTCAGCATAGATTTTTTTCCCGATACCATTCCTAATGCAATTGATTTAATCTGGGATTACACTTCCAGTGGCTGGATATACAGTATTATGGAAATCTGGGACACATCAGCAGACTGTCGTCTGACTGGGAGACAACCACTTTGCCACAGAACCACAGGTTTTTTCATAAAAATTAAAGTTTTACCAATTAAATTCACAATTTTTTCTAAGTCTGTTGTGTTTGAAAATATTATATTAATATTATATTATTATATTGTTCAAAATACCTTGATACAAGACAAATAAATGCGTGTGCATGTCTTGGATCATGTATAGAACGGCCTTTTTCTGGTCATGTGACCCAGTTACATTGGTGTCCAAATACAAAGCCAACACATGTTTACAACCAAGGTTATTAAAGTTAAAGAAAACTGTTGGAATAAAGAAAAACTAGAGTTAAAAGAAACCCTAGATAACTAACTGAGACTGAATTGTGTGTTTGTAAAACTATTTTTTTTCTCTGCCGGCAATTTTGAAAGGATTTATTTAAACAATTAAACATAACATTTGTTCTGTAGTTAATTGGGTTGAGATGGTTTATCTAAGTGAATCTCACCTCTAGTCTAGGGGTTTATTTTTTTTTTTTTTTTATTTTGCTCATGTTTTTCCACAGATTGATCTTCTTGAGACTCCCTGAGGGTTATATATTGTTATTTATGTTGTTACGTTTATGTGTGTCTTTAATCTGTTGGCTATATGTTTGTTTTTTTTTACCTTTCACACTAACTGCATCCAACCTCAGCAGTGTTATGCACATTTTGCCCTTCAGGCTACTTTCCTGTAGACTGTTACATTTGATTAAGAGATGGTTGTTCATGACCTTTTTGAATCTTGCACCTGGCAAACACTCTATATTACCAAATAAACGAAAACAAACACTACAAGTAATAAAAACTACAGTAAAACTAAGCATTTACAAAAAAAGATAAAAGCGAATAAAAAAACGAGCACACTCGCTCTTAAAACTAATTCAAACAAAGTCGTTTTAAAAACAAAAAACTGAAACTAATGAACAATCCAAAACTATTATAACTTGTTTACAACTTCTTAACAAAGAAATCTGTTTCAATTCAACAGTCACCATTCATTTAGCACCAATTCTTAATTACAGTGTTTGTGATTGTCTGAGAATTGACCTGCCTCACTTGAGAAACCTTGAGTTATCTATTTGATAACTTACACCTTTGGTGATCATTTTAAAGTCTGGCAGACTTTTGTGCTGCACGAAAATGACACGTTTTTGGGTTTTTTTCGGCCCGGTGTGTTTTTGTACTGCTCAATTGAAAATTTTCGATTTTCCTGCAATTTGGAGCTTGGAGAGTTTCTCTGCTCTCAGAAAACAATTTGGGCCCAAACTTGCTTCAATAAGCTCTTTTTGATGCTGAAAAAGCACAAGCAACAACAACTGTTGTTAGTGAACTTTCTCCCCGCCCCTCGCCCCCCCTCCCTCCCATTGTCGTCTGATACAGAAAGTATGTGAACAGTTGGTCCGCAACAAACCGTGATTATGTGAACACAGATAAAAATCCTTTTTTTGCTAAGAACATCTTCTATCAAATCTGCACAGATATCACAGAGCAGAGGAGAATAAAGGAAAGCAGACGAGCTGCGGGAGGATTTTAATCTTCGAGACAGCCGGGGACTGCAACTCAATATGAACAAGATGTGCCGTATACAGAGTGCTGTTCTTTCCTGTGACTGATTCATCCCAGAATCGAGTCAGTCTCTGCGGAGAGCACTGCGGAACATTCTCCACTCAGCCCCTGTCACAGTATAAATATTAACAAATCCAGATAAAGGCTGATAAAAGTGCCGTCACTTTCACTGTGGCCTTTTCCCCCTACATTTTCCCTACATTACATTCACTGAAGATTACTCTCGCTGTGACGATTAAAACAACATCAGTGGCGGCACAGTGAGATAATTAAAGGCGCAATAGGTAGGTTTTGTGCCGAATTACCGCAGCTTCGAGGCAAACTGTGACGCGCGAATACGGACGGATTAGGAGATATTGAGGCGCGCGCTCAGCGGTCGTTCTCCGCAAACCCTCGAGATGCTTGATTGTACGTGAAAATTCCCATCAGGCAGCCACGTTCAAAGAAAATCTAATCACCTGTTCTGACGCTTGGTTCGAGCTTCAGCAGTTTATCTACATGCTTCAATGCTGCCATGGCACTGGCTGATTAGATATTTGCAATAACAAGCCGGTGAACAGGTGTACCTAATAAAGTGGCGGGTGAGTGCCTGTCTATAAAACCGTCCAAAACCCAGCATTTGATAAATAAGTCCAGACTTTGTAATGCTGAATGCACCTCCTTTCTCCTCAGCCAGGACGGCGGCTTCAATGCAAACCCACTATCCAACCAACCACCTCTCCAGACGAGCATCTTTGATAAGCCGTGAGCGTGTGATGGGAAAAAAACTGTCCCCTTTCCTTTATCAATCTCAAACAGAGAGCTTTTTTTTTTTTGCACCACTATTCTGTGCTCTAACTGATAAGGTGTGGAGAGTCCGGACCGGTGTGAAAGACATATTGTGCAGGCCTGCGGTTTGCAAAGATAAAACCCGAGTGAACCACAAAGGTCAAAGGCATTTGAGAACACTCTGAAAGAGACGGCCGCTTCTTTCCCGGCCGCTCCATTCAGCGTCTAAAGGATCATGTTTAGTCCTGAAGTGCTATCAGGATAATGTCCCGGCATGTGAGAGGAGCGCATTCCTCACGGACACAATGCTGCATCCTGCGATTAAATTCAGACAATAATGAATAACAGCGCTGATGTTAAGTGGAGTCAATGGAAAGAGCGGAAAAGCGACATTGTGAAGAAGAGACAATTATGGTGCGTCCATGTGGTCGTGTCACCCGTTTAGTCCAAGTGAATCTGGTGGAAATACAGCCAATAATACACGTGCGTTAAAGTCTGTCTGGATATTAGCATTTTAAAAAGGGTCAAGCGCTTCCAACTACGGAGCCTCGGGTTGGAAATTCATTCTTTCATTTTCCACTAGTCACAAACGGTAAATGGTCTCTTCTAGTCTCAAAGCTGCTTTAACACTACAGTTTCGCCATTCACCCATTCACTCACACTTTCATACAGCACATCCATGCGCAGCGTAGAGCTGGAACAATTAATCGATGAATCGGTTTGAAGCTCTTTTTCATTATCAAAACGAGATGCCAGATTGTTTCAGCTCCAGATGAACAAAGAAATCATTAAAAACTCAATCATTTTGGTTTGTGTACAAAACAAGACATTCGAGAACATCATCATTTCCAGGTTTGACAAACACTGATCAACATTTTTTAACGTTTTTTGATATTTTATGGACCAAACGATGACTTGATTAATCGCAAAAATAATTGACTATGAATATAAACGTTAGTTGCAGCTCTAGTGCAGTGCATTTCACTCATCTTTCATACCCATTCACACACTACATGGGGTTAAGTGTCTTGCCCAAGGACACGCCGGCACATAGACTAGCGGAGCCGGGAATGGAAACCCACAACCGTCGAGTTTTGACAAACACGCAGAACAAACAATACTGTTAGTGTAGATAAACATGAGCTCTCAGTCTCAGGCGTTCTTTGGGTAAATATTTTAAGAATACAGTTTGGAAAGAGGGACATTTAAACATCGCAAATAGTCAGAAATGAGCTCAGGATATTTCCTTGCTACAAATGATCTTATTTCCATTCATTTAGTACTAATAATCTACTGTGTACAGTAGGGCGGAAGAATTCATCTACATTTTATAAAAATCGCTTTTTTAGAGCCAAAATATCTGTCACATGACCATTTTATGTTACACATCATATTCTACAGACTGAAGAAAACCTCCTTGTTTCTCACAGATGTGCAGAAATACCACACAGTAATCATGTTATTCAAATGACAATGATGTCGAAAATTGCCTCTGGTGTATCGCAAATCACATCTCAATCCCAATTTCAGTCAAAATAATTACACATTCATTCAAAAACGGTCGAGCCCTGGTGTGCAGTCATCTCTTGGTCAGAGTGGGAACATCAATTTGGCTTGTGAATTGAGAGCTTTAGAGCCAAAATCAGCCTCCTAGTCAAAATTGAATGCCCCCAAAAGAACCCGCGTGAGAACACAGAACGTTCACCCCTTGCCTGAACGCTCTGGACGTTCCCCTGCTGTTGTGAGCTGCGTCCGAGCCGGACAGTCTGAGAACGTCTGGCTTGAATCACGCACGCCTTCACTCACAGTGACAGCAGCATCAGTCATGTCCCACATGTTCTCATCCTCGGCCACATGGTGCTGCTGGTCTTCTCGGTGGAAAGCTGTATAATTTGTCCCCGGTGAGGAGCTGACTCATTTTAGAGTTTGGGACTTAAAAAAAAAAAAAATAAATAAATGATGAAAACTGCAGTAACTGGGGCTCCGAGTGTAAGTAAGGGTTTGGGGATAAGTGGCAAGCAACAACTGAGGGAAACCTATGAATATAAGCTCAGTCACCTGGAAAATAGCAGACAGTAGAGAGTCAGCTGCTGTCAGAGTGTGAGCCGCTGACTGATGTGGATGCTGACACGAGGCAGAGCTGCAGCACAGCGATCAGTGCAAGAGCTAAACAACATTTACTCGGTTACAGTCTCCACCAGGAGAGGAGAGGGGCTGCCAGGCTGCCTGACCTGAATCTCTTGTCTGATGCCCCCCAGCTGCGCTGTGGGGAAACACAAAATGTCAGGCATGTTTGTCTGTTTTTGGATTTTTTTTTTTTAAATGAGACGTCTGACAAGTGGAGTCTGGTCAGAATTCAGTCAGCTCAGACTTGATCTTTGCTCAGTTTTATCACTGGGAAAACCTCGCGAAACCCAGACTAAAATGTAAAAAGTGTTTTTTATTAAAGTATGTAAACGACTTGCTGTTTTGCTTCACAGTTTTCTTGGATCCCGACGCAGCAAGATGATGCAAAAGCACTTCAAAAACAAAATACAAGATAATACATGATTTTTGGTTTTGAGTGCATATTAAAGTTGTGGCTTAAGAGGGAAGAAGTGTTCATCTTCTCAACAGAAGGTCAGTGATTCACTCGTCTAGTGTGTGTACTTAAGGGTCCTTGAGTGAGACACAGAGCCCCGGTGATTGCTACTGGCAGCTGTGTGAACGAATGAATGATGTGCAATAAAAAAATAAGGGCCACACGCGGCGGGATCGATAAACAACGTATTAGCCACTTCGTCTCGCCATTAGACGGCATTTGTTGGTCGTAAACTGGGGTCCGTGTGACTTTGTGAGTCACTCACTCTCTGCACCAAAGTATGGACACTTTACATCCCCACAGCACAATGAGTTAATCCACTGATCGCTCATTTAAACTATGTTATTTTGTGACTTCTGTGTTTGAAATCCTTTACTCAGATATGAGGCGTAAGTAGAGCGGGAGCACTTAAGCTGATTTTCTCTGTGGGGTATAGCAGTGTACAAACTTTCATTTGCACTCACAAAAGGTAAAGGTGTCAAACGGGGAAATAAAATGGCATATACTGAACCTTTAATGCTCACACGGCACGGATTACCCACAGTAAATTGCTGTTTAAAACATGTGTTTTATTTCTCTTATATGTTGTTGAGTCAAAGCTATAATTTATTTTGTATCGCGTGATATAAAGTAGTCACAAAATTAGACCGTTTTTCTTTTGTTTTTGTTCATAAAAACGAGCCAAGAGAACTTTGAACTGTGACGTATTTTTCCAAATTTCACAAATCCAATCCGACTTTAAACTTTTTACTCAGGTGTGTTTACATAGTTGGTGAAAACGACCTTTTTTTGCCTTCAGATTGCTTAGGTTGTGCTGAGTAAAAGGATATAGGACACTCTATATTGCACATTCTTATACCCTCTGTATATACTGTACAGCTTTAACAACATAATAAAAAAAAAGCAGCTGAAATGCTCCATGTTCTAAGGGTTAAGATATTCAGAACTCCACTGAAGAGTCTGGTTTTCCTCGTCTCTTCACTGGTCGCCATGTTTTCAGTGAGAGTGAGCCTCCGTTTCAGTACAGTACCTTACTTTAAACAAGCTGAACTATAAAGTCTCAAATATGTGCTTTGTTGTGCTTAGACAGTAATTCAATTCAATTTTAACTTGTGGTTGAGCACAATGCTATATAAGGAGCATAGACTCAGACACTGGCTGAATTGGCTGATACTGCTGATGAAGATGGAACAGAACTTAAATCCGAGTTTCTGGCAGTTGAAAAGCAGGAACAAGAACCTGAGACCTTTTTAAAAGCTTCCTGAATTGCTAGAATCGTTTCTGCCATCACGAAGAATGGAAGTGGAAGCTCCGATTTAATAGCAGAGCCACTGCAAGTAAAACTGCCCACACATCCTGCCATATCCATCCCTCTAAGAACACGGCAGAGATGAAAGCTCCCTCCAGCAGAGTGCTCCTCACAGCAGTTTGGGAACTTTTGATGTTCCACACTCTCAACCACCTGCAGACCTGCAGTCTTTGCTGATGATTCAAAATATTTCACTCCTTGCACATTTCCCCCCTGATTGGAGACAAAATGTTTCTATGAGGAAGAAAAACGAGGGCGAGCGGCTTCCCACGGAGAGCACAGATAAAGATATTCAAGATGTTCTGTGAGAAAACAAGTTAATCTGGACAGGAAGCTGTCAGAATCCAGTGCTGATGGTGAAGATAGGAGGCTGTAGTTGGGATGAGTGTGTTTTTATCTCTAATATTATTATGTGTGGGAAGTCTTTTAAGTGGTTACAAGTTGACACCCTATCATAATAACCCTTGTAGTCTGGCATGCATTTTAAATGTACCACACTGAATCTGGGATTGCTAGATTACTCTATAATGAAAGGCATTTGTTTTTCATTTAACCCTTTAACACCTCAGCCTCACAATGTCCTTTTGGACTTTGTTTTCTTTGCTTATTTTAACCAGAAAAGAGCCAGAAAATGTGCTTTTGCCCATTTTTCCAGAATAACTTTCAATATCTGGCAGTTATTTACAATTTTATGCATGTTAAAATAAAGTATTACAAATTTAAAATGAAGAAAAACAAAAAAAGGTTTTATTTAGAAGAAAAACAATTTGTTCAATTTGAAATTTGAACAGTATAAAACCTATTTAAAATAACAGTAACACTATATTAAGGAACACATATTCACCATTAACTAAGTGCTTACTAACATGTATATATACTGTTACTAGCATACCAGGCCTTTATTAGTAAATATGAAGCAACGTGTCGTCTGCGATACGCTTGGTGTTAAAGGGTTAAAGGGCCAATATGTAGAATTGATGGGGTTCCAAGTGTAAGTAAAGAATGAGTGACAGTGAAGCAGTGAGCTTCAGTTCAATATTCACTGTGTGACAGAAAATGGATTTGAGCTTGAAAATGTTAGTCGTTTCCTCACCACGTCTGTGTTAAACAACAGAAAATTCAAAAATGATTATTCCGCTGAAATAAGATGCACAGGTGCAAGACAAATGAAAATAATCCCCGATTTGCATCAAAAGCTTCTTTGTAGAATTTGAAAAAACGTTGTCTATGTACACAAACGATCAAAGAGTTCTGGCTCCTGATTGGATTGAGTATTATGGGATAGAGGGAAAAGTTTCTCCTGGAAATACTCCCTAAAAAAACCTACTGACAACAGTGACATATTCTGCAAATCAAGCAGGTTGAAGCTCAGTTAATGAGATAATATCATCACATTACATTTCTAAAACCAAACAACATGCTTGTGTCCTACATCACCTTTTCCTCTCCGCTCTAGTTTGGTCTCCCGAGAGCAGACAATCCCGACTCTGTAGCTACTTAAGAGCACAACAATACCACTTTCGTGACCTTCGGAAGATGAGCTCCAAAGGTTAATAATCTTACTTTGTCCACACAAAGACAGAGGTCTCTGACATCATTACCCATCACTGTCTAAGTATATCTGTCTGCACTCTGCAGCTGAACTGCACCTGCTGCGTCTCAAACCCCAGGTGGGGGAGACGGGGGACGGATGTCTCCCTTCACGTCCATGTGGGGGCGCTGTGGAACTATGCCTGCCACTGGTGTAGTACTCTCTCTTGTGGATTCTGCTCTGCACTGGGAGCTTAAATTAAACATTAAACACTAAGGGAAAGAATAATAATAATAATAAAGAGGGAGAGGGGAATGGGGTGACAAAAAGGAGGAATAGAGGGAAGGAGAGAAAAGAGTCTATTTTTGAAAAAGTCTATTTTCTTTTTTTTTGACATTAACACAGTGGGTTTGACGGTTCATTGTGAGGAATGATCCGTTTCCACGGAGGTTGATGAATATTTAGGCACTTTGAGATCTTATTATGTTTCAGTGCACCTGTCACCGAAATTATCCAGGAGTGTTGTAGGTTTTTTTGTTGTTTTTTTTGTGGGGGGGGTTTCTCCTGTGTGAGATTCAATTTTAATGAAACGTATACAGTTAGTGTTCTGCATCTTTCATGAAATTTTAATGTTAAAGCATCGCCACCGGTGGCTGTGTTGTTAAAAGTGGGTGAGGCGGGGAGGGGGAGGACGAATGCAGTTGCTGTGAGCCATGCGATCCGTTTTTTTTGTCACCATGACCTTGTAAACGTGCTGTGAGTCACGGGAACCAGACACAAAACACATACACTAAGGTTAAAACTGTTCCAAAAAAAACCATGACTTATTACTTGTCACAAAAACCATGTGACTTAAGTTAAAGATACATGTCTTCAAGTGCTTTAGGGATAAACCTTTGACCAGAAGGTCTATGGGAGGGAGGGAGGCACGAGACACTATTAAAATGTCATGATTATGATGACAAAAATAATCATGATTTATGATGTTATTGTGATAAATTTAAAAGAAATGGTGTTTGGTTTTTTTTTGCTCTTTGCACAGTGGCCATTTTGACAGAGCACAGTAGGAAAAATCACAGGTGGAAATAAACTAATTATTGATGGCTGAGTTCCATTTAGCGCTCTCTGTTTTAGGGCACATGCTGGGTCACTGTCACAATGTCCTGGCTTACATGAAGAGGACAGAGCCGTCATGTTTCGCTTTTCCTGCTAAAACATGCTGTAATTTACCAAAAATGTTAAAAAATATCATAAAGTTAAAAAAAAAAAGATACTAATATCATCAAAAACACAACTTTGACCAAAGGTCTGACAGATGCTATTGCGAATAGGCACGTAGGATGATCAATTCATTTCATGTCATGCTTATTCTGCACAAAATAAACATGATTCATGGAACCATTGTGATGAGCACTGAAATAAAACACACTGAAATAAGTTTGGTGAGGTCTGGGAACGATTGGAAAGATGCAGGCTCCACCTTGTGGCACTTCAAAATGATACCGATAATATGATGCACAATAACATTGTATATTGTCTCATGTCTCGTTTATGCAAGGGACTGAACGCAGAGAGATTCAAGCAGCAGCCAACCTTAACCAACCTTGGGGTATTTAAGAAATCTGACGGGGACAATTGGAGGACTTACTAAAAAAAGACACACCCACACCCACCCACACACATACTCAGAAAACTGATTTTCCCATTGTTTAGCCAGAGGTTTTTAGAAGAAAGTGAATAAATTAAATCACATTAGATAGAGACTAAGTATTTGACACTGGTGCTCAATTAAGATCTGTAAGGCCCACAGCACAGAACGAGCCTATAGCTTTTTTTTTTTAATGGCAAATGTATGACAAAAGTGCTTTGCTTTCGACTTTGATAACCTTGTTTTAATTATGCAATTACATGGCTGTCTTCTAACCCCGCTCTCTCTTTGGTGCATTTAAAGGCAGCCTCCAGAGTCGGGGGCCATTTGTTCGGCGTAAAGATAGCTTTGAACTTGCGGGAAATATTATGCAAAAATCTCTCCTTTGATGAAGAGCAAAGTGCGATTATTAAACAATTAGCATAGTTATTCTGGTGGTAATCACCCAGAGAGATTGTGAATTGGCAGGAGATTTCCACACCTGCATGCATGGATGCATGCATGCCCAGGGGCAAATGACGATCCAGTGCCTCTAGTGTATCTGCAACATCCAGATTCACTTTGCATAAAGTCAAAAATACACTCCGCGTCTTCATAGCCGTCGTGGCGTTTGATGCCTTCTGTTGCCTGCTCTGTCAGAGAGGCTTATTAATGTTGTACAGATCCATGTTTCCAGCAGTGAAAATGGTTTCTGTGAGGCAGGAGACATGACAGCAGCAGCAGCAGCAGCAGCAGCTCGCTCTGATTTTAGTTATGGATAAAATACTGATGAGGCAAAAGCTTTACCATTACTTTGAGATGCTTCAGCGATGATCAGAGTGTTTTTGCTCGCATCACACATGCACATCACTGTAACACCGACTGCCACATCACAGAGGGTGGTGCCACTGCTGCAGGGAGTGAGCGAGAGAGAGAGAATGATTGCAGGGTTTATTTGTGGATAGTCAGGGACTAACCAGCCTCACATGATCCTCCGCAGCAAGCTGAGGCCCGCAAACACGCCAAGACTGATCCCCAAAGTTCAAGTATCACTGAAGTATCACTGAACCACTGTCACTGTTTGTTCCATTGTGGATGGGTCCTTCAAAATCTACAAAGGACTGAATCATTTGCAGACCATTTGCAATGACGCATGTTGTGTGTCCTCGGCACAGCTGGAGTGCCCACAATCCTTTGCACGCAGATGGTTTGCTGCCAGGCATTTAAAAATGGCGTGCGGCAGCATTTTCTGTGTCCACCATAAATTTGCAATTTGCATTTACCGTAATTACACGAGGGTTTGTGCTATTGGAAACATTGGAAAAAACAGTTTCTGAAAGCTGAGAAGTTGCAAGTCAAAGCCAACGTGTGGTGAATCAGCGTCTTTGTCACCAGAGAGGAGAGAGTTGGAAACATGCCTGTGGATAGTTTCCATTTTTTGGACATTTAAACAAAGACTCAAACTAATTTCAAATTGAACACGAAAAATCTGTGTTCATGTACAACTACAGTGTTTTTTCTAAATAAAACATGCAGTAAATTTCAAAAATACTGAAAAATATTGTCAGATATTGAAAGTTATTCTGGAAAAATGGGCAAAAACACTTACTTACAAGACTTTTATTGTTAAAAAAGTAAAAAACAAAGTCCAGAGGCTTAGGTGTCAAAGGGTTAATACCCAGTGAGAAAGGTCTTAAGGCTGCCATAACTTTGTTTGTTATTTGATGAAGTTAAAGTTAGCATTAAAGATGGTACATAATGTCAGAAGGTGCATATACAAAAATAAAAATAAAACGATCTATTAAACTACATTTTAACAGGTCACTGTAGGAAAGTCACAGGTGTAACTAATCAAAAGAACCATGGCTGCGTTTCCTTTAGCTTCCCCAGTTTCAGGGTGCATGCTGCTTCACTGTCCTGATTTACATGACCTGCACAGAGCCATTGGTAATGTGATGAGTAACACCTGTGTTTTCCCTGCTCAACATGGCGGCCGTGCATCAAGCACAGATCATCCTGGACTTCTAAAAGTCTGGGAACTGGAATCCACGGAAGAAGAAAAATGATTTCCTCCTTTATACTTTTATTATAAAGCAGCAAAGATGCTTTTTAACGACGTTAATCTGCATTTAAACTTGTTTCCTTTGTGCTAATTTGTACCACAAACATCAATTATCGCGACCGTCAATATCACCGTAAGACGAAAAGATGAGAAATATTACGAGCAATTACACAGGAATGATTAGTTAAAAAAAAAAATAATCTAATTAGTTCATTTTCCTATGCTGTGAGAGTTTCTTGCTTCTTTTTCGTACAGTCCCACACACAGTGGCATCCAGTGACTGACATTAGCCTGGGTTTCAAATAGCAATCAGTATCGTGGAGGGCAAAGGCGCGTGTATTCTTAGCTGCCTGTAACACAATCTAAAAGTTTGCAGCGGGTTGGTTTCACAAAAACAATATTTTTGGATTTAGAAAGCCATGCATATTTCATACGCACCAGCGGAGTATCAATCGCTGCCACATGGCATCAACAACGGGGATATTGATTCAGTTTATTTGTTCATCTCAGAAATGTACCATGGGGCCCGTGTCTGTGTCACACTGTCACCTTTCTGTTGAATAAAAAAACAGTAGCCATGAATAATTCTATAGAGTTCCCTCCCATCTTGTTTTTATTGTGTGTTTCCAGAGCAATGGCTTTATGGTTCATCCTACTGTACACACACACATCACCTGCTCTAACCCTTCCGCAGAAACACGCAGCTGCTCGTCGCCTCCCTTCCCCTCGTCACTGTCACGCGCTCCATGTACAGTTGTGTTAACACAGCAATTGAGACGCGGGCGTGGAGGAGCTGCCAGCGGCGTGCCAGCCATGTGACAAAATAACACACAACCCATAACAAAGGCAGTGTCAGACTCTCCCACAGGGCTACAATTCCATTCAAAACCCAATAACACAGTCATTTTCTCCCACCAGACCACTGTTTATCTCATGCAGCCCGGCCTGTGCTGAGATTGCATGTACATTACGGTTTCCTTGGTGCACAGGCATAGGTAAAAATGGAAATTTTCTGAAGGTATACATGTAGACTAATCTGCAGAGCATGCCATTTTTTTTAATCTGTTTCACTTCCACACGTACTGGGATATGGAAAGTCCAGGTTTGGCTGTGTGAGATGCTGACACATCGGATGCTTGCCAGCAGAGACACAAGAACAAACTGATTGCAACCATTTAACAAATATATTTGTCGCTTTTTCTTTCCTTTTTTTTGACTGGAAACTGAAGTTTGGGTCACCTTATTCTCTTCACTAAACTCCATAGAGAAAATCAGTGATTTTATATCACAGCACACAGGGTTGTTGACCTTAATTATAGGGGGCAGCCCTACAATTAAGATTAAAATGTGTTTGAGGTCCTTTGTTCACATTAACCTCATTGACAAAAACTTACCAAACAAAGCAACAGTAGACCAGCAGCTCCTGTGTTGCCACAAGCTAAAAATGCTGATTGACTCTATGGACTTTGGTGTAGGAGAGTGAGTGGTTTACAAACGTCAATTTCCAGCTGGATAAGTCGAAAAGGTCAAGAAATAATATTTATCAATAATCAATCAATCTAACTTTATTTATGGAGCACTTTTCGTCCAATTCAAATAGCACAAATTGCTCCACATAATAAAAACAGAATCCCTTCCACTCTCTCGCAGGGGAAACGCTGGAGTTAAATAAAAACGAGGCTAAATTAGAATAAAGTAAAATAGATAAATAAGTTACATAGTAAAAGTAAATGGATAAATGACTAACTAAGACAAAAGGTAGTAGTTAAAAGTATAAATATGCTAAAAGAGACGGCATCAATAGAAAACTATAACATATAACAAAGATAAAAAGAGGACATTAGCTAAAAAGTCATTAAAAAGGTGGGTCTTGAGCCTGCTTTCAACATTACGATGATATTTCACATCATTTCAAAACAAAATGGTTTGTTTTCATATGGAACTATAAATAGTTCACAATGTAAATGTAATTATGATTCAAAATGAACTCATTAGACCTCAGGTTTGAGACCTCTGGTCTACAGTGAAATAAAACACTGTGCATATTCTTAAGATATCATAGACTTTCGCTGTTCTAGTCTTTTTCTAAATAGCTAAAATCAGTTTTTTCTTGTTCCCACTGAGGGTCATAGTCTCCAGGCGCAGGAAGTTGCACATCGTAATCAGAGCTAACTGCGCGTGAGGCTTTCTTATATACACTATGCTTCAAAAGACCTTAAATATCATTTTAAGTGACTGATTTTATAACCCACACATCTCCATCTCTACATCTTCTCAAAACGTATCCATAAATGTTGCCATGATATCCGCTAAGGTGATCAGAGTATAAGACTAAATAATGCATAACTTCTTATTTTACACAGAGAGAGAGAGAGAGTGTTTTGGTAATGACAGTGGGCCCCATACTCCTCCAGAATCCTTGAGCACTCAGCTGAGGTCCCGTGTGACAAATGATTTAGCATATGGTTAATGTTATTACCTTGGTGGTAAAAATCTGTGGATGGATGGTCACTCACCCATCGCCTAAAACATTACTCCCATCAGGAGAGAACGGCGTCGTTGGGCAGAACCTCTTTAATGGGAGCTCACACTTGTATACACTATAACCACACATTACTGTGCAATAAAAACTGCAGTGTATATATATATATATATATATATATATGGAATATTATGTTATACAGCTGCCTTCAACTACGTGTGAACATAATCTGATAGTAGCTTTTGTCTCGAGAGCAAAAGGAGCAAAATCTCAGCTGAGATGTGCAAAACTAGTAATCACATTCATAGCCTTGTGGTTCTCTGTATTAGACACATAAACCAGACATCAGGACTCTCTCATTTTTTTTGCCAGGCACAGACGCTTCAAACTGAAGATGATTATTAGGCATTTGCATGTTTTTGGACTGTGGGAAGAAGTCGGAGAACACGGAGAACATGCAAACTCAGGGAGAACATGCAAAGTCCATGCAGAAAGGCCCTCGTTCCAACCGGGTTGCGAACCTGCATCTTCTTGCTTCTGGAGTGTTTTTGTCTTAAGCTGTCTGATGAGGATATAAAAGCTTGAGTACCAAATGGATTGTTGACACGCTGTTTATTTCCTTGCAAAGAGAGAGAGAGAGAGAGTCAAGATGGACAACCCCTCAGAAGAGGCAAGTCAAAATGGCTCTGAGATACAGAGAAAGATGCATAGTTTTATAGACGGTTCTCACGTCATGAACTTATCTGTGTAGCACACAAAAGGCGCCCGCGTGTGAAAGGAGAAATATGGCCTTGGGTCTCAGGAACAGAAAGATTACTAAATCAGTTGCGTGTGGGCATTTACCCAGTTTAGACTGAAGATGTCTGAACTAAACTATGCAAGAAATATAAGGAATAAGTGTTATTTTCCATTACACAGAGAGCGAAACGAAAAGCCTGAACACGGCCACTGAAACGCCACATATTCATTTACCAAGAGTCAGAACAGTGTTACACAGTAACTGCAATATAGTACAGGCTTAAATGTACTTTACAATTCAGTTTAGTACTGAGAATAAAGAGATTTTGTCCGTCCATTGCGTTTGTTTTCACGTTTACAGCATGTATAAAGTTTGAAAAAACTCCATTATTCTTGTCTTTATGTGTAAGTTGCCTGTTAAATACATTAGGTGTGACTGAGACACATAAACACCGCTTATTTGCTTTGTATATTGAATGTACTGCAGTAAACAGGGGTGATAAATACGGTATATTAAACAGTAAAACGACTAAAACACATTATAACTTGTCCTTCATGATTGGGCCATTTGCCAAAAAATGTATCCGCTCTAACTGTCGCGAAGCATTAGCGTGCATTTGAATATACAGTATTTTCCACCAAGGCAGGTGTCATAATGAAAATAAATTCATAAATTATTCATGCACACTAATTAAAACACACACACACACACACACACACACACAGAGGAATAGGACGCATCATCGAGATAAATGAAGCTGTCATTGATCCCCAGATCAATACAGGGACGTTCAGGAACACCGCGTAGACATTTTAACTCATTTAAGCGTCTAAATTAAAAGTGTATCCACTTATGTACAGTATTGCTGTCGCCCCAAAACAAAACTGCATCAAATTATTTTAGCAGTTACTTTTAATTATTTTGTTAGTGGCTTGATGTTTTAATCAGTGTGTGGAGTCAGTGGAGCAGTAGAGCGTGTCAGCAGCAGGTTATGGGGGATTATAGTGAACTCACTCAGCACTTTAGTCTTGGTTATATCCATGGTCTCTTTCAAAGCAGCTGAATCATTGTCTATGTGTTCTAGTCATGTGCATGTGCATGTTGTTATATGCATCACAGGATTTTAATTCAGCCTTTTTTTTTTTGTGGAAACTAAACTGCTCACTTCCCAGTACCAAAGTCCACAGAGAAAAACAACGATTTTTCAGCCACTCGCTCTGGATATTTTCTCTTTTTTCTGACTGTTCTCTGCAAACAGCAAAAGGTGGATAAATGTGTGATAATCCTAGTAGATCAGCAGTGTCTGAAATACTCCTAAAACTCAATTAACACCGAGTTTCTGAAAGCTGAGAAGAAAGCCATGAAAGCCAACGTGTGGTTAGATAGATAGAGACAAACAACCATTCACTCTCATTCTCATGCCTATGATCAATTTAGAGTGTCCAATTTACCTAATCCCCATACTGCACGTTTCTGGGCTGCGGGAGGAAACCGGAGAACCTGGAGAAAACCCACGCACACATGGGGAGAACATGCAAACTCCATGTAGAAAGACCCTTGTTGAGACCGGGTCAGAACCTGGGTTTTCTTGCTGCCAAGGCAAGAGTGCTAACCACTACGGCCCTAAATTGCAGTATAATATTTGTTTTTACATATAGTTTAACAGGTGTACCCAATAAAGTGGATGTTTTCTTTAAACTGTAATCGAGTCCGGCTGGGATTATTAATAAATGACAGTAATAATCTTGTTAAATGCTGCTCCTGCTCTCATGTGTGCCTAATTAGTTTGTCACTGTGTGAGTGATTGTGGGCTTAATAATCCTCTGATAGATGTTCTCCAAAAGATCTCAATCTCAGATGATGTTAAAGATACCGGCGAGGACGCCGCTTAATTCACTTCATGTTCGCTTACTCTGATTATATTAATGCTCGTGCGCCACAAATTAGACAAATACCTGACAGTTATGGGGGGGGGGGGGGGTTACGTATTGTAATGAAGGTGCATCTCCTGCCTTTGCCATACATCTTTCAAACATGGAGTCCCAGCGTGGCGGCGGCGGCGCAGGCGCAGTAATGACAAACAGACTGCCGCCGGAACAATCCAGCCCGATAACGAGGGGAAAATGAACCTGAGCACAATCAAGCTATTTCAGGACACATTACGAGGCGATCGCAAGCTCCGCGCACACTTGGCTTTCACGACAGAGGAGGAATAATCAGCCGGATGAGATAAAGGCAGTGATCTATCATCAGGCTGGAGAACAGCATGGGGTTTCCAAACTGCAGGGGTACGGATGCCCCTTATACACCGAGAGGATGATCCATCATTTAACATATTAAGCGGAGCGAGGTTTTTTTTTTAAACATGAAAGATAAGGCAGGTGCGGTGTTACAGTCTGCTCCAGCTCTTATCTTTGGCCGAGAGAGAACTGACCCCCGTGACACGGAGGAAAGAAAAGTGTTCGTATCGATGGAGAAAAACATTAACATCTGGTGTTTGATTAATGGAAAGATTATAGGCCTCGGCCATTGAATTATCCCTGTGTGATGACATGAATTAAGAATACAACTGTTCCATAAAGAGCTTGTTCAACACTCACAGCATGATAATCCGATTGAAATAGAGTTTTTTTTTTGTGATTTCATCCTTCGAGTCTTCATAAATGATAAGTCAACTACATTCTTAATATTTTCTTGATATTCCAGCTACATTTTCGAATATTTGGAAAAATGCTCTGAGCATTTCCACTTTACTCTCTACGATTTTACTCCTGAAGATAAATTCATCTTTATTCTCGACATTTTGACATCATCAACACGCCGAGTTTTTATCTTCTCATTCTCAACTTTTCCTTTCTCCTAAAACTAAGCGTCAGCTACAACTCTCAACACTCCAACTGACACCCGAGGATAAATTCAACTTTATTCCTGACATTTTGACGCAATTATCTATAGTCAGAATTTTTATCTCCTCATTTTGATACGACGCTCAATATTTCCGCTTATTCTCAAAACTAAATGTCAACTGTGATCTCAACATTTTGACCACATTTTGTAGCTCGTCATTTTGACTTGATTTTCTACATTTAAACTTTATTCACAACATGATTAAACCCCGGAAGGCAGCAGTGAATCAACACGAGGGAGTAAGTGGTTTATATAATGACACAAATGTTAAATATGTTGTTAGGTTTTTCTTGTTGCCCTTGTTGACATTCACGATTTTAATGTCTCAGCCCTGATTGTCAGGACCTCATACAACCTCACTTCCCTTTATCTTCAGCGTCTTGAAATGACATCACCGGCATGTAAATGATATTTCAAGGACACACTTGAGGAGCTATTCAGTTTCCACCTTCGTGTCCGATCAATGTTATCAAAACTGTAGCCCAGTTCTCCTCAAGCTGTAGATGGACTTACTTTTTTCCAGAAGAAATACACCCCGTCTCCCTTTCCCTCTGCTTTTCCGTCTCAAGGACAGAACAGCGAGGAGCAGATACTGCGCCGCAACCTGATCTATATTCTGGACAGGCAGTGTACTATATAAAGAAAGTAATGGGCCCTTGTAAGTCTACCTGCCTCACTTTCCTCCAAAACTTCCTGAAGCCAGTCTCTACAAGTGAGCGTGAGATAAGGCTCCAGCTGGAAGAGGTGAAGAAGTCTGTGTACAAACTCTGCAACGCTGCTGTCTCCTGCAAACATCTCCTTAGTCAATCACACACTGTGCTAAAGCCTCCTGTCTCTCTACTGCTCTACCAGCCGTCTTGATATTACAGTGCGTTTTCATGCGCGCTGGTTTGATAACATCATGTGTAATACCAGGCAGAGGTTTGTGAAATTTCATCTTGGTCCCCAATTTTAGATTAGATTATTCATGCCCTTGAGGAAACAAGCAAAGTGTGCGGTACAGGAATACAGTGTTTTCTTCTTTGACTTTGGTAAAAGCTGTGAGCAAAGTCACTAGGTTTTCAGGTTGATCAAATGTTCGTTTGGAATCAATAACCAACTGATTACATTTACATGATCAAAAGCTTTTGACCTTTTCTTCGTAAATGTGTTTTTGAAGTGATAGAGTAGTTCTGTTCTTTCAAAGTTTGGTAGCCTGCTGACTAAAACACATTTTAGCCACCTAAAAGACTATCTTTAGGAAATGTTTGCCAGTTTGACTGTCTTCCACAACAGGGAATTGAAGCTTTAAAGGAAGTGAGTGACACTCCGAGGCTTGAAACTGCAATGCTAATTCCGCACTTTTTAGACCCACTCGAAAGGGGGTGTAAACAATGTCCGCCAACAGCTAACCAAATGTCACTTTGTGGGCACATAACAAAGAAAAGAATGAAGATATTTCTCAACTCAGGGGAAACTGAGGTTGGGAAGCACAATTTCTCAAAAAAATACTACCCCTATTTTAATATTACCAAGTTAAATGCAAATCGGTGATGTATTCCTTTAATCTAAGGTTAGCTTGCAGCTAGCTTTAGTGTCTTTGCTAAGCAACTTTGTTTTTTATTCAATTCCATGAGAGGCAAATTCAACCTTTTTTCCCCACAATGTTGCTTCTGCTGCAGAGCGTGATCATTACAAAGCCGTCAAAATGATTTGTCCAAAGACATTATCTATGTTTATTTGAATGTATTATGTTATAATGGATCAATAATGTCTGCATGGTTTCCTCCCTAAAAAAAACAGGTTACTCCCATCACCAAAATAGGGAATAGGGAAATTAGCATTTTTTTCCTCACAGCACACAGGAATTCTCAATCCACTGTTGCCTTCATCACTAAGTTCAAACGTGATATTTTGTGTTTGAAACCTGTTGTTCAGATTTTCCTCAGCGACACAAGTAGACTGTGTTCTTATGAGCTAAAAATGCTGATTTTTCTCTATGGACTTTACTGTGAGGGGAGAGAGAGAGAGAGCGCAGTTTACAAACTTGAGTTTCCTGCTATAAAAGACTGACTATTGATGCAATAAAGTGGCAAATACACACTTAAGATATTGCAGATTCAAGCAGGCATATATTTTATTTGGTGGGGTTTTTGTTCAGTGGCTAAAACTGCTTCTGTTATCAGTGACCACAAGCGTCCGTACCAGTATCAATACCTCATACAAACCCTTTATGTATGTAATAACATTATCAATGTCCAGAACAATAAGATTGACCCAAATTTTATGATGGAACGATAGCAGCACTACTGATGTCAGTGTCAGTTCATAAGGCCACAACATGAGCTTCCAGCAGAGGCTGCAGTCTGCCACTGTGGTGGCTCCAAAACCCCGAGTGCAGACCATGTAATCCTGTTAGGGATCGGGATGTGATTCACGATCTTTAGGGGATGTCATGCCTTTCTCTTCCTCACCCATTTTTCTGTCCTCCCTATGCAGCACTGCTGAGATAATCTGACTCTCTAAGACTCTTCACTAATACGCAGTGTGAAATCCTGCCGTGTTCAGTAGGATTCCACTCACTCTGAGGGGGGGGGGGGGGTGGAATGGAAGGAAGTTGTGCAAATGTTTGGCGAGAGAGACCGCTTTAAAGGGATAGCTTGGGTTTATTTAAATGTGCGATTATGTGAGGTAGACAAAGGGCACAAAGGGCATCCACGTCAGTGAAAACATGGCTGCCGATGGGGACACAGCACATGAGTGGTTGGTTTAGTTGAATGCCACATTGACCATACCATTTTGTTGTATTTTTGTGTCATATTTTATAGTGTTTTTCCAAATGTTACAGTTTCTGTATTTATATAACCTTTCATACTTACTTTAACCTTATTCCATTTATCTTTAAATTTCACAGTACCTTCTGTATTTGAACAGTATTTTGAAAAATGTGATTATTTATTTACTTAATTATTACCACCAGGGTCCAAGGACAGAGGATGACACAATGTGGACAGAGTGTGAACCACGCAAGGGTGTATTTTTAGAAGACCATAATAACACAGCTCATTTTTATCCTGAAAATGTTAAAGATGTGCATTGAATTGCATTGAAATCGATCATGAGTGGGTTGATTCTGGGTTCAACATACACACACACAACAATGGTAATTGTATAACATAGGGCAGTTGAAAAAGGGCCACTGTGATGTATAGGATGATGATGTCACATAAGCTTGTATGGTCCCAAGGACGGAGGCCAGAGTATTCTAGGATTCAGCTGAAACTGCAGTGCTTGAGCACAATAAAAGAGAATAAAGTTCTCTTTGTTCAAATGGCATCACAGACTCTTTCTGCACCATCAGCTCACCACTTGTTCTTATTTAAAGAAAGAAGGCCCAGTAAATGACAATACAAATACAATTGATAACAATATCTGTGTGAGAATAGACTCTTCATAATTTCATACATAATAATAACAATCATTCTGACCTCCTTCTAAATTTATTCCTTATTAATTTTTAGCTAGATAGCACTTTGTGTTTAGGCTTGAAAAGTGCTACATAAACAAAATATTCATTTTATTTTATTAACAAAAAGACCACTGGTTCCATAATGGAACACAAGCCCCGGTGTACATCTTCTCTATAGTGTCACAAACAGCTCTTAAGAAACGTGTCTAACTCAGTGAATTAGTGTTAGCCGTCTCATTTATTGACGCCCAACGCAATTTTCTGGGTTTTATTCATAGCCAGCACTTTCAATCACACCACTTTCACGCTGCATTTAAAGTCCTCTCTGATTTGTCTCCATCTATCTACCTTCTCACAACATGTAGACTTGTAAGGAAACTCGCACAGGAAGTAAACAAAGCACCGCGCTCCCACTTTAAAGTGTCTTGTTTGCTTTGCTCCTCCGCGCGGCTCTGTCTATCTGCTGCTAATGTGCTTCCAGACAGTTAAGTCAGTGAATGGCCTCTAATTTCTGTCCTGTGGATCCTGGGGTTGTAATAGAATTGTATTGCCTGTCTGTCCAGTGTGAAGCCCAAAGCGATTGTCCTCTAATGAAGAACAGTCAAGAAGCAATCTAACCCGGGAGTGGGAGAGCAGGGTCGCCCCTGCAATATCCAATTTGCACCGGATTCATCTTAATGCAGTAGCGCTTGTAGCTCCGGATTAGCGATATAACTGCAATAGTCGGGGCTTAAAGTCCCAGACAGAGCTGATTGATTGGGCTTAAGTCAGGTACACATCTGCAGGAAGAAATTCTGCTCATTTGCTCTGTGCTAGCAGAAATGTTATCTCCAGACTTTAATAAAAATTGCAGCGCCGAGTGGTTTAAAGGGGTAGTTCGCTTTTTTTTTTGAAGGTACTGAGCCAGAGTAAGTTGCTGACTGCACTTTGTGGAAAAAGTGCACAAATACAGACCAAAATGGAGACATTCAAGCCTTGAACATTTGAAACTAACCAACTAACTCACTCATGAACTAAACTAGGAAGTTGGGTAGACTCAGAGACCACAGAGTCGGAAACCCTCTCTGGTATCACTTTGCCGTTTATTCAGGAACGTAGCACACACACATACACACACACACTTTCTGAGGCAGGGGATTACATAATCTCTTCATACTACATCTATCTATATAGCTATAATAGCTATCAGATAACACCAAAAGTCCATGATACCACAGAACTTAGGAACGTTTTTCATCTATTGGATGAACATAATATAACAACACTAAAGGTGTGATCAGCCAAACACAATATTTATGGGAAAGTAGTAAAATTGGTCAGATTAAGCTGGGTAAAAATGGTTTTAGGTGAGACTTTGAGTACTTTTTGCTCAGGTGTGGTTGTATAGTTGGTTAAAATGAATTTTCTTTTCATCAGATTGCCTAGGTTGCGCTGAAAAAAACAACATTCTTATACATGTACCCTCTGTGTATACTGTATGTTTAAACATAGTAATGGAAAAAGCAGCCAAAATGCTCTCAGTTCGAAGGGTTAAGTAGGGATGCACTGGGCACAGTCAGCGCTGACCATGTGTATTTCAAAAAGCCTAAACCATCCCTTTAAGGTAGTTGTAGATATCTGCGGTTCTTCCCCCCAGGCACTGACCGACTAAACTGTCCAGCTGTGTATTGATAGTCTGACCTCAGGTGGGCCACAGAGGGCCAAGGTCACCCCGCTGAGGCAGCGTGCTGCGTTCAACAGCGTGATGGTGACAGAAAAATCGAGCATCTTTTATCTTGTGAAGGTGAAGCGGTGTTGACAGCGAGCAGAGCACAGCCGCGACGCTGATTAATAGCGCCGCTGATTAATAGCGCCGCTGAAGAAAGGCTACATGAAGCTCATGTGATTCACATGTAAAAGAAAGAAAACACTGTTTATCAACACTGTGTATTATTTAGAATATAAAATATGAACGTTAATCATAATTTGATGGCTGCATGAAAATGAATAACATCCCTAGCTCTGTTTTGTATACGTTCACCTGCTATATTAACATAATATTTTTTTCTTTAAAGTGTAACCAAACTCCCTCTTCTGCAGCTAACTCTTTGTAGGAAGTCGTGCAAATGCCTAGTCGCCTAATGCGTGATTTTGAAAAATGCCATGAAGTGGGCTGAGACTTCAGTGAGGGGGCGTGGTCTTCTACTTTTGACACTACACACAGTACTCTAAAAGAAGCACACACATTGAGTTTTAAATCATCTTTTTCTATATTTGAGTTACCATGCAAGACTAGGCAGAGGGCGGAGCCTGGCTAAATGCAGAGGCACTGGAAATTGGAATTGGACCAAACCAGCAAAGGGTGTTTTTGAGAATAGTTTTATGAAGTTTACCTCTTTTATTGGGCCCAGATTTCTACTAATTTGCACTTTTGAGACTTTTTGGAAAATAAATTCTGTCATCTATTTTCAACATCCTCCTGTGTTCCTTTGCCCTTTGCCTGGTCCACAACAGTCTGCTAATGAAATCAGACACAGAGTTGGAGTTGTTTACCAAGAGAAAAAAAGGGGGGAGGAGTCTGGGAGTAAGTTGATGTAAATTTCAATACTTCACACAAAGCTATGAAGATTTGCATCTGGATCAATGACTGGTTTATACCTATTGGATCAAATGTAGACAGCTTAAAGGTCCAGTGGACATCTAGTGGTGAAACTGCAGAGTGCAAAAAACAGAGGACTCCCCCACTCACCCCTCCATTTTCTAACTTTGTCACGGAACTATGACGACCTCTAAACGCCAGAAAGGATGTAAACACTCTCTCACAATTATATTTGCATTTCTTCCATCTTCGTGTTTGTTTATTTGTGCATCAGGTTTGTGTGGGCGGAGCCATTAATCTTTCATGTGTGATCAAATGCATTTGATCATTCAGGCTGCTCTAGAAACACAGCGGGGCAAGATTAACCTACATCTGTGGGAAATTCCATCCCAAATATATACTTTTTGAGTTACGCTGCACAGACGGACAAACAAATGCGGACAAAAAAACCCAACCTTAGTGGACAAATCCATAACAAGTTGTTGTTTGCAATGATTAAAATCATAAGTAATTAAGGGATTCATAAAATAATAAGTTAAAGAAAGAAATAGGAAAAACAGACAAAGGAAATAATTATTATTTCCCCATTCCCCTGAGGGAAGTATCATTTTTTTTAATACTGCTTTTGTAATGGATGTCATGCTAAAATCTCTCCAGTCTCTCCAAACCAAAATAATGGTTTAATGTCAGAGTATCTAATATATTATTGTTAAAGTTCATTATGTCTTCTGATTGAACTTAGTTTTTTTGGTTCGTTGACATCAGGGTAAACGGGCAGATGTTTCCATACATGCAAAAAAAGAAAACACCAGAAAGAATGGGAAAAAGAAAGAGAAAAGAGAAACACAAGATCTGAAAAAGAAATTGCATAGCAGGAAAACCTAAAATCAGCCATTTCAGATCACTGCAAACGACAGAACCATATAATGAATTTGGAAATAAGACAACGTGCACACAGGACAATGAACCGGGATGAGGGAGTGTATATGCTGTCACACACCTGAAGCGCCATCCGGGGGGAGCAACCGGACAGCAGGAGGCGTGGTCGACCTGTCAAATCTGACAGGAAGATCCCGCCTCCGTAAAAACAGCTGATAAGGCATGTCACCACCTTACATCAGGTGACAGTTCTGGGGAAGACCTTCAAACACTTGCTGCAGTGAGTAGGTCACTGGGAAAATTGTTGACAATTGAGATTCAACTCTCCATCTCTGCTGATTCAGATGAACGTGACAACCTTACTGCTTACTGTACCTGAACATCATTATCATCATTGGACCCAGAAGCTCAGCTCAAGCTTCACCCTCACCATGGAAATCACCATCCTGACTCTTTCCCCACACAGTCTGTCTCTGCCCATCACTCTGCCCTTAACTGCTGTTGAAACCCGCATCCACACCTTTATCGTGCGTGTTGGAGCAGGGAAACCTCTACAACACACAGGACAGTGGGTCACCTGCTTTATGACACATCTTCTCTTCGTAACCCTGAAAACACTGACCTCCCACATTCAAAACTATTTAGTGCTTTAAATGTTTGAAAAATGCCGGAAAAATACTTTTATTCTCTGAATGAAATTCTGTATTTTCTTGTCTGTGTTTGTTTTATGACATTATGTCTTTGAGCACCCTTTAAAAGCACTATATAAATAAAAACGTTAACTCTTAATCCCTTTAATCCAAACAAAGCCTTATCACACTTTAAATAGTCACAGGTTAATCGTTCATTATTTTTATTTATTTGCTGTAGACGTTAGCTCGCACGCATCTGTACAACTGCGTTTCATGTTATACATACGTCACATTTTCTCGACATGGTAGATCATTTCCACTTCACCTCTGCATTTTTATGAGACTAAATGATTTAAATGGAACAATCCACATGTTTATTTGAAATGGCCCCCAGCTAATAGCTTCCTTTCATCAACCCAGTTTGGCCCGGATTACGGTGACTTTCTCTTTTCTGTGTAGGCACGCCATACACATTCACCGCTAGAGTCTCCAGTGAACATGTTAATTCTGTAGCACTCTGAAGCACCCGGGGAACACCCACAATCCCAGCGACAACATGCAAACTGGTCAAACCAGGGGATTCAAACCATGAAATTCTAGCTGCAGGCAAACGTGCTAATATTCCAACTTCTTTCTGACCTCTTTGCATTACATCTGCTGCTGCACAAGTGTGTGATTCATTCTCCATCCTGACTGTGGCCTCGTGGATAGCGGAGGTGGATAGCCTGTCTGGGTTGAGGTGAACATGGCACACTGATGCTCCACGACAAGGAATTCTCATGTAATCCTTAATTTTTACGTTTGTTACGGCATGAATGTTACATAAGACCGGTTGGAGCCGGCCTGACACACAATAAGGGATATATTTAACCATCTTCCTCCGACACAGCTCGTGTTTCAGCAAATCAGAATTATTAGGGAAGACTTGCAGTTTCTTTTTGCATGGTGGCGTATGGCTGTTGAAGATTTTCTGCCGCCTGCAAACGAGGTCCCTCCGATTACCTGTCTAATGAAGAAAAAAAGCCAAAGACTTTGCAGCTGACCAGATGTGCCTCTCCCTTTCATCTTCCTTTCTCTCTCTTAGTGATCCACTGCTAAATGTTGCCCTCAGAGCATGAATATCATATTTGAGGCCTGGTACCCAGTGACAGAGGAGGGAGGCAGGACAAAAAAAAAAAACAACACGCCTCAAAGATATGAATATAAAGACGGCATTAAAGCCCAAACTTTGCCTGGTTTTAATTGTGCATCTTTCACGGCTTCAAACAAGCTGTGGCTGCTGGAGCTGCTTTCATCTCCCTGTTTGAGATTTAGCTCAGTAGGAGGAGTGCGCTGTCACTGCTTCACCAGCCAACTAGGTGCTCAAGTAGCGAAGAAATGTGAACAAACAACTCAGCAGCACAGGCTGACTAACTGGAAGCATTGTCTCTATCGCACCAAGTTGTTTCTCCTCGAGGGCCTTCATCGGAGTGATTTAAAGAAAGTCTCAGAATCAGAGACTGTACGTACTCATATAAATAGCCCAACCTCCAGGGAATGCTGCTCCTCCAACTCACAACAAGATCCAAACACCAACACAAGAAAATAAACCAAGAGGCAAAAGTCACAAAATACACAGACGTATACAAACAATAAGACCATACCATCAACAGAATGTTGGAAATAGTTATATCTTCACTTGCAGATTCTGTGTCGTGCACCTTAGACGAAGAGAAGATACCAACATATAAAAGCAAAAAGGTGCAGTAACTCGGGAAAATTCTTGTATAAAATTGAAAAACAAAAACTTGCATGTACTTTTCTCATGTTTTCAACACCAAAGCCACAGGTTCCGACTGAGGAGGTCAAAGTTTAAGCGTGAAACACAGAGTAAATGGATATTTTAATGTGTGATTGTATTAGATACTGGCACATGATCAAACTCCCCCCTGTGCTTGTCTAGTACATCTCGAGAGTGTGTTCACTGCTGCTATTTTGCAGTGAGGCAGCCGTATGCACCTGTAAAATGAAGTTTGTGTTGCTTTGTAAACTGCTCACTCCCTGCACCAAAGTCCATAGAAAAAAAACAATACTTTTTTTTTACTGTATTGCTTAAAATCCTCTTCACACCCCAAACTGCAATTAATGAATGCATTGTCACAGAAATAAAAAAAAATCAATCGCTTGTGGAGCGGACAGGCCTGTAAAAACAAACGTTCCAAATTAATTAATTGGATCGAGGACAACGCCAGAGCTTATGCTATCTTGCTAAATCCAACAAGACAGTTGCAGCAACACTATGGCAGAAAAGGTGCCAACAACAGGTTTTTGGGAAAGCTAATGCCAAGAAAAAGGCTGACGCAGAGCGATCTAAGACCAGAGTGAACATCGGTGCTGCGTTTGAACGGTGGCGACAACCGAGTGGCTGCAAATTGATGACATGGTGGCGCTGTTTCTACTGGACAGGTAGGTTCACTTTATGTCTTTGTGATCTTTTGAGAGTATTTGTTGTTTATCGGCATCAAGGTGTCATTTGAACAAATATCCAAAAAATCACCAAAAAGTACAGAGAGTTACTAATGCTGTGCAGCCTTCGTGAATCTGTGATCGTTACGCGTCCCTGGTCTCTGGAGGCGGAGCTTCGGAGGGAAGTCTGAAGAAAGGGGCTTGGCAGGATCTCCAACCCTACCTTTAAACAGGTCTAAATGTGTAAAGGTGAGTCTTTTGTTGGAGATACAAGCTTAAGTTGAAGTCATATAAATTCTACCTTTACCATGAATGATCGAGCTAAAAAATTATTTGATCTAAAACATGTTACAATTGCACCTTCAAATAATAATCACTATTTTAAAAATAGCTTTTTTATTGATGTATATTATCTATTAGGCTCTAGTTCACCCCTTGAATAATTCTGTAACATGTTTAACATCAATAATATATGATGCAGTTACAGTAAAGGTAATTCACAAACATTCTTAGTTAATTTTGTGATGATTACTGAGTTGGATTGAGTTCAGTATAATGAGAATAATAATAGAGTGCTATTTATGCTAATGCCTCTGCCTTACTGTGCTGCTCATGCATGAGGGTCATGAATGAAAGACTCGGAGCCGATCATTCATGAGTTATTAATGAATGAAGTTTAGCATGAGTCACGCATGAATAGTGAAGAAGAGCTCAGCTGTTTGTTGACTGCCCCCCCCCCCCAAACATCTACACCTCCACAGGGACGTGTCAAACACGGCTGCAGGGTCCACACATGGCAGAGGTGCAGATGTTTAGTCGCTATCGCTCTGGAAAGTTCATCAACACTTAATGACTGCGCGTTTAATTAAAAGTGGTCTCCTGAAGTGAGGAATCCTCCTGCCGATAGAGACACCTGAGCAGTTTCAGTGCGTGCGTTTAGTGTCACTTAAGGGACAATTAATGAGGGCAAGAGGTGGAGACGCAGCCGAGCTCAGTGTTTACGCTGCGTTTCAAAGACAGGAAAAAAACATAAGAGCAAAGGGCATGCTGGGATATTTGATTTTTGAAGCGTTAATGCTTTGAATGGAATCATCTGACACCTGTTAAAATACAGTTTGTACCACGTGTCTAGTTTCTTGGGATAGCAGTGGTTATTTATGTGTTGCTATAACAATAAAAGCATTGATAAATGTGTTCTTGAATGAGTGAATACTTTTTCAGTATAAAGGACACGTGTATTTTGCCATTAAAAGATGTCTATGGATTATGTCTCGCTGTCATGTGGCAAACGGTTGCTTCATAGTCTATTTTCAAGCCTAAAATAAACTTTTTAGTTTATTTACTATAAACACTTATAGTAAATATAAATAATAAGCTTTGTCCACATGAAAAAAAACAACTCACATGCTATAGCTCATTACCTTGCAGGCAGCAATTAGTTTCCAGTTTTGTCAAACCAGTCTGGATTATTGCCCGGGTGCGTGTGCGCGCAGTACGCACTACACACAGATCGAACGCGCCGCGCACCGAAACTCATACGTTATGAGTCTCTTGGTGGTTCAAACCTGAACGGCAAATCAATTAACCCACGGGAACTAAAGATTATTTCAAAGGGTTGCAAATCTCATTTCATCATATGACGAATGGATCTCACATTTACAGCACGTCTCCCACACCCTGAAAGCCCCATTTGATGTCTGCTTCTCCTCATCAGGATGGATAAACAAGGAGATCGTCTTCTAATTGGAAAGTAGTCGGGGTCTGCCTTCCATAAATCTCTGAAATAGAACCCTGCCAAAGCACAAAGTAATTAAAACAAAAATAAAACATGATGGTCTTCTAAAAGCCATGCCTTTAATGAACAAAAAGACTAATTAATTGCACTGTGTCAAGGAGCGCACTCACACTGAAATATAGATGAGCTCAGAGGGGTGGCAGAGCTCACAGAGTAATGGGAGATATATGGGCTTTGGTAATGTTCAAACAGAAACACACACACAAACGCAGGCCCACACACACACACAGGTTCTCTGTACTGGTGTGTTCACTCTCCATACGGACAAATTCCCTCACCATTTCATTTAAGGTGTCGTTATTACCTTATCAATCTTTAAAATACACATTCAAAGGTCTCGATTCAGTATACCACAAGCTTTTTTTAAAAGTAGGAGTCAAACAGCCTTTCAGCCTTTTTAGTCCAGTAATAGCCACAACCCAGCTGCCACACAGGCATTAATGGTCCATTAGGAAAGAAAAGTGAAGAAAATTTTGAAAGGAAAAAAAAACAGCTTTTATATTCAACTCTTAAAAAATATATCACCCTTTTTCTCTGAATATACAGACCGACCCAAGCACTGATGACACTACAGTTTCTTGGTTATAGGAGTTAATGTGACAGTTGGGTGAAATGCTTTCTGCTTACTTCTAACATATCTTTGGAACATGTTTGTCATTTGAGACTGGAAATGGAATCTTTAAACCACCTATTTCTCTCACAGCAAAATCTAAAGAACAGTCAGTCAGTGAATAAAGTAAGTAAGTCCAGATATAAGTCGGTCAATAAATAAGGGTAGATAAGTAGGATTGGTAGGTAGGTCGGTAAGTAATGGCCCTTTTGCACTATAGTCCCTACTTGCCTCGGCACGGCACGGCACGGTTTAGGTTGGTTTTCCACTACAAAAATAGTACCCACTCAACGTGGGCGGAGTCATCACTGCACGGCTGCATGAAACTGCCATGGCTTTGTTTTACACATGAGGGACGAGTGACTTGTAAAGCAGTTGTTTTCAGTGTAACTGAATCATTAGAATCAGTTAATTAAAACTTATTGTTCAGTACTTCCTCCATGACCGGAGACACAGACTCCGTCTGACACAGTCACTGGTATGAAATACAGCGGCAGGGTTTGTGATGCCAAAATACACCAGACTCCTCTGTTAAGTATTGAGATTTTAGACATTTCCCTGGTAATTGTTGGAGATGAACCCACGTTTTTAGGATTGTTAAGTATTTTTAACTGATCTACAGTTCGGCTTGATTCTTGTGTCGGACGTCTCCTCCTGTGATGGCACTCTGACCAATCAGCGGCCGACAGTCTGGCGACGTCACGCGTGGTATCGCCTCAGCGCGCTTGGAACCTCACCAGAGCAGCACAAGCAAGGGTAGATAGGAAGGTAAGTAAGTACTGTAAGTAAATCAGTCAATCGGTGAGTCATTCAGTCAGTCAGTAAGTAAATGAAAAGCCACTACGCTTCCCTAACCCTGTGTCATATGTCTAGTTTATGTCACTGAGGTTGATCCAAACATAGTACTTCAAACAGAATTACATCAAAATAACACTTTTGAACTTACTGATGGATGCTGCAGGGGGTCAACTCTTCCTGTGATGTATAATCTGGGATTTCTTGAGCAGCTAAAAAAAGTAAAAGAAACTGAAGTTTACTGCAGGGACAGTCTGTCTAATGGTGAGATAAAGCAGTGAACATGTTTTTAACGTCATCATATTTGCATCAAACACAGGGTCACATGCTACAAACACAACTATTAGCATCACATGGTGGCGCACAAATCAAAGACCCCTCACATACGTACACACCACTGCACCAAACTCTTTCCATCCAAAATGATTCATCCATCAGATTGAGCTTCGATCCCCCCGCCAGCACAGTGTTACAGGAGCCTTTCATCTCTGATGAGTTGCCGCTGAAGGAAGAGCGATGACTGTGGAAGTGGTTAACTGGCCTCACCAGGACGACCGATCTGAAGAGAGCAGCTCATTGCCAGGGCCTTCACGCCGCTCCGAGCTACGCCTCAACACTTCCCCTGATAAGCAGCCATTCGTGTGGTGTGCCGCATCCAGAGAGGGAGAGAGCGGGACACAGAGACAAGAGAGGGAAATTGGTTCTAAATTGTTGAATATTTCATAGGTCAGCAGCGTTTATGGAGCAAAAATGCTGACCGCATTTCCATATATTAACACTTCTGATTGTGCCACAGTGTCCGCCTTCTTCCTGCCACACATGCTCTACTGGCTTTGAAATGGAAATATCAAAAGGGCCCAAGAAAACAGCTCTTATCGCATTTGACTGTGTTTAAACCGGAATTGATAAGTACGAATGCTCAGAGTTGGCTGGATAGCAACAGGCTTTTGAACCTCCTGTCGCTGTGCCACGCTGACATGGTGTCATGATGTTATGCATCCAACCATGGCACCTGTGTGATGGCTTCACAGCGGGGGTCCTTCCTGCTCTCTTTACATTAATGGGGGCGAGATCTGAAGCTGTTCCTCAAAGCAGATTGATGGGGATGTTGTGGTCGGCCTTTGATTGGCTGCTTCCTTCTTTCTCTCCCTTGGTCGCTCGGAATGCGCTCAGTGAATAGGATCAAATGAGAATCTAATTGGACAGTATGGCACTGAAGCTATCTAAACTATAACATTTTCTGACGCAAATATTGCACTCTGTAAAAGTGCAAGGGCAACTAACGTCCTTGGAAAATGTTGCTGCCAAGTTCATACTATGCAACTTCACATAGCATCTCACACGACATGACAAGCCGTCTAATGATCAGGAGTAGAATTTTTGTGGAATCAACCTTTAAAACTTGAACTTAAAACTCTTGCAGCTGGTTGTACACGCCCCTCCCCGCTTCCCCCTCCCCCCTCCAAACACCAGTTTCTAATGATCCAAAACTGGTGAAAAACAGAGAAAGCAACGTGTTTTGAAGTTGTTATATTTCAAGAACGGTTTGTAATACAGATTACATTTTTGGTTCCTGAGTGCCAAGAGGCTTTCAGCAGCTCTCCCATTTAAATTTGTGAAAAACGGGTGTAAATTGACAGAGAAATGACAGTTTGAAAATCACCCTCATCTACATTTTTTTTTAAAAAACTCCAAAGCTGAGTTTTAACATGGGGGTCAATGGGAGGTTTGACCAGAACTCTCTGCACTTTTAGGTGATTTTAAGAAAAAATGCAAGTCATTTGAAAATGGAAACAACACACAGGGTTAGACAACAACCATAGTAACGTTTTTATGTAAACACTGTCTGTGGAGGTTGGAAGAAAAAGAGTTTGTTTAGAGATTTTTGTGATTATTTTCATGGACCTCAGCTGAGTACACACTCATTATAAAATCTGAAAATGTCCAAATAAAGTGCAAAACTTAAACTGCGATTATTTAATAACTGTAATAGGAAACACAATTTGAATTGAGGTGAGAAAAGTCTCAAGTCTCGTGACCCGTTTAAAGTTTCAACCACATCTCTACGTTAAAGTATGGAGACACTGTGAGGCTCCAAAGTGGGCTAGGTTGTGGGTACAGGGGTAGGTGAAGACATCATAATTTAAATAAACTACAACATAATAAATGTGTAAAGTTCTTACTAATATGAACAAATATTATAACAGTCCAATCTACTAAATCCCCATGACACAGAAGGAAAAATGTTAGAGTCCAATTAGCGGGCAGCAAGTCAGGAGTTGCTCTCCTAACAACACTGACAATGAAAGTGAACTACATGTGTGGAATTAGTATCCTGCTATTATATCTATTCTTCTTAAATAATGGGTGTGATTAATGCATGGAAACTAAACCAAGAAAAGGAAACAAATAAGTGGTTACTATCAACGCTGGCTGGTTCAGTGTGTGGTACAATTAAAAAAAAAAAGACCAACAGAAATGCAAAATAATTAAAGACCGACAACTAAAATGACTTTGCTACCACGAAAGAGACACCAGAATGACAAAATGTTGTGTACAGACTCTCTCACATTCTGTCCAGTAAAGACAGCAATCATTATGACAACAGATAAAACATATTTTTACCGACAAGAAGCCACCTATTTTTCATTTGAGTCATCGCCATTTATGCATATACTGCAAGTGGATTTCCACTGCTTGGTTGGATCAACAACTCCTGATTGCTGTGTTGTAAAATTGCTAATTTCCTCAATGGACTCTGGTGCAGAAAGTGACACAAACATCAGAGATTTTCCACGGGACATTTTGGCCTTCGACAATTTTTTTTATACCGGCTAACGTAAACCCTGCTCATCACTCGTCTCTAGGTTCACAGCTCTATCAAACGTGCACCTCAGGTTTGATAGAGTGAAGCCGAGAGTACAAATGTGAGCTGGTGAGGTGCACTCACCTGACCATGAAATAAAAATGTAGTCCCATGCAGACAACGTTCTTTTGAAGGAAGGTTGGTGCAATCTTTGCAGCAGCACTGCATCATATCGCGAGTTATAAAAGCACATCCTGCAGCGCTTTGTTACCGACACTTCAGTGACACTGAGTTTTGGTTATTTATCTATTTTTGACAGATTTACACTGAGAGTCGTAACAGAAAACACAGGTTTTTTACATTTCTTTACATACAAATAGCATTATTTTGTAGTCATTTACCATCTCCTTGCAGTTTAAAAAAAAAAAAAAAAAAAATGATGGCTATTCTAGTGTCTGTAGACATTTATACTCATACTCATACTCATTTACCATTTCCTTGACTTGCTCTCAGAAACAGACAGAAAACTAGAAACGGGAAGTGAAGGAAACAAGGTGGATACACAAAATTTTTTTTAAAGGATCAAGTTTAAGAAAATTCAATAAAGACTGGGCAAGAAAACTCCCACTTTCTCTGACAGTACTTTGATCCCGGGGGGGGGAGCTGAACATTTTTATCTGCCTTAACAAGATAATTAACCATTTCTGACACTCACAAGTGCTAACTATATTCCTGTTTGGTAAGCTCCACAGCTGGGGGTAAAGGAGAAGGAGCTCTTTGCTCAGCTGCAGTACGGGGATAAGAGATGCAATATCCCCCAAATGAGGTCGTCAACCTCTGCATCTTGAATTATGCAGTAATCTTTCCCCCCCCCCCCGCTTCTCGCTTGATGGCAGTTTGCGAGGAGGAGTGAGAGGAGAGAGGAGAGAGATAAAGAATGACAGACAAGGTCTCCAATATTATGGCCCCGCTTTCGATTAAGGGTGCAAAGGTTTTCGACGCGCGCACAATCGTTTGACTTGAACACAGCGGCGGTGACCTCGGTGAAGAGTCGAAAGGGAGGAGAAAAGAAAAAAAAAAGGCCTGAAAGAGACTGTAAGTCAATTGTGCTGTAGGTTTCTTTTATTTCACCTACAGAGAAATGCCTTCCTCCACAGCCTCACAATACACTGTAACCCATGCAGAGCTGTGTAATCCTGTTAGACGTAGAAAAAAACCCACATAGGCTTCACATTTTAGGTTACAGGGTTGCTTTGCATGCGCCCTCAATGCCGGATTACTAATTGATCTTGTTTTACATTGCAAATGAGTCATTCATATTAGTGCTGGCGCTCGCTCAAAGGGAGGGTGCAGTGGTCTTATCCAGCCACTGCAGGAATTGATTAGCATTGCACAGAGAGCGAGTGTTGGCAGAATGTGGCATAACCATGCAAATGTGAATGAATAGGTAATGTATCGTGGGGGGAGAAGGTTTGTTTGTCTCATGTTGGGGTTTTCAGAGGGGGAATGCATTTCCAGGACGGCAAACACTGCCGGTCCTCATCTCGTCTATTTTGGGAAAAAAGACGAAGGAGAAGAAATCACACACACACACACAAACACACACACAAGCACGCACACCTCTGGAGCAGAACAAAATACAAAATGCATGGTGTTTTCAGGTCTGAGCTGATGGTTTGTGTTGCAAATAATTTAGCCGGTGAGTCAGTCATGTATACAACTGCAGCCTCTGTGAGAGAGAGAGAGAGAGAGAGAGAGAAGAAAGGAAAGAGCGGAATGCCTTTCATTTTTCCCGTTTTATTTTCCTCCTTTTGCTGCATCGTTATATGACAATGGCCCGGGCCTCCAGGCGGCCATTGCAGATGCGGCTTGTTGTTTCTCGGTGTAACAAGATGTGCTGTGCGCTCATGCCAGGTTGTGTTTGGATGTGCACGCGCCGCCGTAATCGGCCATGAGGAACCGACGGGGGCCTCCACAGCAGGACATCTTACAGAAAGAAAAGCTGCATTAACCCCCGGTTTGTAGCACATGCCAGGCCAGAAGCTCAGGAGCTGATAAAATGGTATTGATCCTCTTTGACTGACAATCATTAATATATGCATTGAGCTGGGGTGGAATTCAGCCTTTTTAGTGAGCAATTACCTCATCTGCATGACTTGGAGGACAAAGCTGACAATGCTTTATTTTTCTTATTCAAATGAAAACATGGCTGCATGTGAGAAAAAATTATTTTCGTGGCCTGCCACTAAATATCAAGTTAAAATGAATTAATTTCTGTATGTTTTGTTTAAGTAATAGATTAGGCATGGTGTGAACCAGGGGCACAGCAAGTGGCAATTGTAAAATCCAACAATGGAACACTTCCAGGCTTGCAAACATGGAACAATAAAATGAATATAAAATCCATCTATCCATCTTCTACCACTTAATCCTCCACATGAGGGTTGCAGGGGTTGCTGTGCCAATCTCAACTGACATAGGGTGATAGGCGGAGGTACATGCTGGACAGATTGCCAGTCCATCGCAGGGACATATAGAGACAAACAACCATTCAGAAATTAGGTCACGTCCAGACGGAAACAGCACAAAACCTAATTCCCATATTGCGTGTTTTTGGACTGTGGGAGAAAACCGGAGAACCCAGAGAAAACCCATGCACACACGGGGAGAACATGCAAACAGTGGACAGTAATATGGCCTAACAGCCTGCCTCCACTTAGTGGAATGGATCGTGCGAGGCGAGAGACTGGAAAAGACGATTAAGAAGTAAGAAGAGGGTACTCACTTCAGAAAAGCAACACTGTGTCTATAAAGAGACTGTTGATGCTCACGATGAACCAAAATACATTTGACTTTATTCATATGTGTATATATATATATATATATATATGTGTATGTATTGTTTTCAATTAAAAGCTCAAATTCATGTCGGTTGTAATTTATTTTCTAGCCCTTAGTGTTGCTCCATAGTATGTATTTGGAAAAAAAGTGAAAGGTTGACAACAAACACTGCAGAAGCAGAGCTATTAAACTACTCTGTTGCCTTAGATGAACAAAAAAGAATGTTGGCCTTGCCTTGCATCATCTGTTTATTGTATAAATCTAATTTTGTGTAGTAATAGAACTGTAAAATCATTCAGCCTCCTTCCACAGGTCTATACTGTTGAACTGTCGCGTACACGGGAGTGCAGAGTAAGGTGGAAAAAACTATTTCACCATCACATTCAAAAGGACAGGGAATAGAATTATACATATTCTAGCATATACTATGCTAGACTTTTTTTTTTCCAGGAATATATCAACCTTTCAGCAAAAATATGCCAACTGAATTAGCTGCGAACACTCTAATTTTGGTAATTATACTACTCTGAGAACACATGGTAACACGCCTCTCTTGGCTGTGGCTCGCTTCCTTTGACAATATTCTCATTGTGCTCCTGGATGCTAAGGTGACATCCCTCCCTCACTCGCTGGAATGACAACGCCTGGCGTTGTACAATCAGGTGTACAAGGTCAACTATTCTTGTCAGTATGTTTGTGTATTCTTGTGAATTGTTCACTCATTTCGCCCTGTGGTGGACTGGTGACCTGTGCAGGCTGTATCCCACCTTTAACCCTTTCCTTATTTTAATTGCACATCCCAGTATAAATGTAGCACCACTGAACTTAGGTTTCTGAGCCCTTTGTACATACAGTGAGTTTTGCATGTATTTATTTCATCACAGCGTTCGTATTGAGCTTTCTTCCATGTAACAGGCATGTGAGGCATCATCATATTATCATATCTTTCTATCAGAATCATATGAATTCTATCTGAATAATATATATTTTTAATGTTCATCTTCATGCCTCACGTCTGCCGTCTCCATACAGCCTAGTTGTAGCTCAACTAGGCTTTTAAAACAGATTTAGATCCACATACTTTAGTACCAAATGACCACGTTCGCTTTGTTTGGTTCAGGGTTTGAAGGTCCTGCACTCAGCCGTTTGTGACTCAACTCTACACTTTTAAACTGATCCGATGTGTAGGCGCTCGCACCACAATGTGCTGTGCACAATGGAGGCAGAAGGTCCGGATTGGGATTTGGTATGAGTTCAATTTATTTGTAACCTGTATTTTTGCCAGTAAATCCCCTTCCCTTTAGTGTTTTTTAGCATGCTAATCAGGCTAAGTGACTTTACAGTCACGGCAGTTTCATGCAGCCGTGCAGTGATGACTCCGCCCACGTTGAGTAGGTATTATATTGTAATGGAAACACAACCAAACTGTGTAGAGGTGGGGCGAGCTAGGACCATGTAGTGGAAGCACGGCTTAATAAGTGCGTGTAGGCTATGGCTGTGTTAGGAGTGGGCAGTAAACACAGGGCCATCAGGGAGATGTTGTCTTTTCATATATAATAAAAAAAAATTCCCATTTCTATAGATGACCCAGTTTTATTCAGCGTTTATCTTTCTGAGGAAACATTTGTATATTTTAGTGGCCTTTTGTAAAGTCTGAGGAAAAACAAGTTGAATCAAACCGTTGGTCTGTGAAGGCACTGAGCGGTGATTTAACTTTTTATTAGTTCATTTTTCTTCACCCTAGTTGCCCTTAAATGCCCTTTTATGCACTGCAATCCACAAGGAATGGCATTTCATGGTCCTATATGCTGAACTTGAACCTCAGACAAATAAACTACAGCGTGTTCATATCATCCAGTGGAAGTGGAACGTCGTGGGTCACTGACATGTTTGGATTAGTTTTTTTAGAAACAATGGAAGTCTGGGACACAGAGGACTAAGATACCGTTATATGTCATCATCTGACACCCACACAATGCTTTTCATTAAAACAAATTCATTATTGGTTTGGCCTCAGCACACGGCAAAAAATAAGCTCCAAACATGGACGACCGCCAGACTTCCCTTTAGAAATGTAGAAGAACAAATTTAAAAATATATATTTTGTTATATCTAGAGTCTTGTGGAACACGGCTCTATTTTAAATTGTGGTGCACTCGCTTTGAATAATGCCTGCAAGTCAAGCTGACGTCCGCGAAATTTTTGAAACTGAACATATGAAAAATGAATCATGTGAAAACTGCAATGTATCTCCTCTAATGAAGCAGCGTGAGTCATTGTTGTTGTAATGTATGAACTATGTAACCACTGTATTGATTCCTTTTGATTTTATGCCTTCATACAACTGCAGACGGTGAGGTCACATCAACCGTAATGACTTGTGTTTTATTGAATGCCAGGTTTACATATCGAATTGAAATGTAAATTTCAGTGTAACGTGTGCGTGCTGATGCTTGCAGCTTTAATGATCATTAAAACATTGGCTTTATGATGCTCTCCTGATAAGTGGTGTGGGCTGGTTTCTGAAGAAATAAGTGGTTTTATGTGTTCGCTCGGTCTGGCAAATTGTACATTTTGTACACTTCACACTTGTGTAGTTAACTAAGCAGTGTTTCTTTTTGTACAGCAGCTTAACGCTGACCTCTGAGTCAGCACCCGCTTCATTATGTATCATCCCTGATCCTGCATTTACAGAGAAGTTCACTACAGGACTTTATATTTTTCAGTTTAATCCCTCCTTCCCTGTCTTTTTATTTGCTCGGGTGCACACCGACTCCTTTTGCAACTCTGGAATCACACAACGCGGCGAGGGCCATGCGTTTCCCGACAGCTATGCGGGGAAACTTGATTTAGGTACCTCATGAGCTGTGAAAACAATAGCCCTGAAATGTCACAGGTAATCCAGCAATCTCATGCCTTCTCATGCCTGGCTGCCTGGAACTCTGTTTAACACCGCCAGTGTTAAACGTGCAGCATGCTTAATTCATATGGGACCTACAGATGGACGTACACAGCTGTGTCAGCATGATACCATCATCCATCCATCCATTTTCTACCGCTTCATCCGCCACAGGAGGGTGTGCCAATCTCAGCTGACATAGGCGACAGGCCAAGTACACCCTGGACAGTTCGCCAGTCCATCGCAGGGCCACATAGAGAGACAAACACTCACTCTTACATTCACACCTACGGTCAAATTTATAGTAACCAATTGACCTAATCACCGTATTGCATGTTTTTGGACGGTTTTCTCCGGAGAAAACCTACGCACACACGGTGAGAACATGCAAACTCCAAGCAGGAAGGCCCTTGTTCCAACCCGGGGGTCAAACCCGGGTCTTATGATAATATAATACATAACAAAATTTTCTCTTCATCTTTGCGCCAACTAGGGCTGTAATTAACCAAAGAAATTCTTGGTCAACTGGAATTTTGACTAAAAATCGACTAATCAGGGGGAGTCTGGCGTTTTGCATCACGTGCATCTGTGCAATATCACAGCCAATGATTTCGGAAAATATACTATGTCAACTAGTGAACTGTTGAGGAATATTTGGATTATTTGGCTGAACACAGGAGGTCAGCTTTGCGGCTGAAACACAAATAGACTGCAGTTATAAAACAAATCAATGATTATTAGACCAAAACATTGAACTATGCCAATTTTGTTAATATACTCAAAACGGACGGAGCAACCTAATGCAGACAAGTTAGCTTACCGTTTTTGGTATCTATTTTTGTAAAATGCTGCCACACTGTCGATGTCTTTGACATGGATGTCGGAGGACTGAATGACTGTAGCCTAAAATGAAATGCTCAAAATGAAATAAAACCATCGGACGTTGAAGAACGTGGATGTTCTTTAATCTATCTGTCTCTGGTGGGTTGGGCTAATCCAAAATAGTGAAAACAAGGGGGGTGTTCTCTGAAGACACTTTAACCATAGACTGTATGAAATTAACACGGAAATTTGGACGTGCCAGAATGGGTCGTCGAGGAGTTTACAGCTCTAGCAGCAACATATTCTGCAAAAAAAAAACATCAGTCAAGTTCTGGCAGGACTGGCACAGAGCAAATAGTTAAAGGAGATGGTTCTGTTTTTACGACAGTGTTGACTGCTAACACTAAAAATACAAGGTACAACCACATCTACACCTGCTTAATTGTACAATATCTCAAGAACATGTTCATCACTGTATCTCTGAAGTTTGTAAACCAATCTCCCGCATAACAGTTTTTAGTGTGTGGAGACACACAGACTCTGTTGGTTATGTCACGTAGGCGAGGGAAGGCAAGGCAGCTTTATTTGTATACTGTCGCACATTTCATACACGAGGGCAACTCAATTAAAGCCCAATTATATCATAAATAAAAAGAGAAAGAAGACACAGAATAACACATTTTAATTTCATTAAAACTCAATTATTGACTAATCTGTATGATGTGATATAGAATCACTCATTTGGCGCAGGGAGACAGAGAGAGAGAGAGGCGGCGGTGTTCAAAGCCACACAACTTTCAGTTAGTTTCGGACACATTTATGATAATTATGTTGGCCATTATTTTCCCATTTTAAGGATCTATTTGGGGAAGATCATTTAGAGAATTATGGGTAGGATTGTAGTGCTGGGCCTTTGTGATTTTTGAGTCTGTTCATCTACATCGCTGCAGCATACTGACAGGTTGTAGTCAAAGGAAAAGACCCGAGGCGTTCCGCATTAACTCGGGATGAAAAACACGTCAGCCCTAGTTAATTATCATATAGAGAGAATGAGGGGAGAGCGTCTGTGGAAAATGAAACAGGCCAAAGAACGGTCAGGCTTAACTTTTTCCCCTCAACTCTTTTGGTCATTTCCATTTTGACTTTTCCAATTTTGCGAGAGCAACTTCTTCCCAAATGTTCTGTCTCTTTTACTCGCCCAAAAACATCACTAATATCATCAGTGGAAGGCTCACTGACGGAAGCACATAAGGCGAGTTAATGTGGAGAGAAACACACTCCATGATGTATGCGTCTCAACCTAATGGCAGCGTGTGATGTTATCTGATGCGTGTTTGGCTATTACGGCAAAAGAAAAAATGCCTTCTGACTTCCTTTATAGCTTAGTAAGATCAGTCGGATCAACAAACATGCTCAGTTATCACGATTGTAATTTGTCTCAGAGGACAACTTAATGGTCCCTGCACAAGGACATACCAAGGAAGCGCAGAAAAATGGCCAGTTAAATTGTTTCCTTTTTTATTTTCTATCTCTGGCACACAGTCAGCCAGCAGCAGATCATACCTTTAACAGAGACTAAAAAGTCCAAGGACTGCAAAAAAACCCACACGAAAGAAAAGGAAAAAAAAAAAGCTGTTCCGATAAACAACTGAGCTGTTTTTCCCGTCGCCGACCAACTCCTTCAAACCCTGAATGCATTTTCAATGTTCTATAGCTTGACATGCCAGTTTGAAGGTAATCGGCTGTAAGAGTCTGGTGTCACTGTGCACCATCTAGCTGCTGAATCAAACAGGCCTCAACATCTCCAGCACACAGCTGAAAGCCAGACAAATGAAGTAACCAAGGGGAGTTTTATTTCAGTGAAAGAATAAAACTCATTCTTCTTACGCTATGAACTCAACTCAAGGCCGAGCCAGATACATTTAGGTGAAAATGCCCTAAAAAGCATTTCAAGTGTTTGGTCGATGCTGTTATTAGCCGAGAAAGCACTGAAGTGCAATGCACATTTCAGGGGGAAAAAAAAAGAAAGAAAGAGAGAATCCTGATGGTGGAATATCTACACGATAACTATGATGGTTTTTAAAATGTCATGATTATCCAGACCAAAATCATTTCTATTCAAGGTATTATGAAAAACAAACAAAGCAATGAAATAAGTTTGCCTTAAAATATGGTAAAAAAAAAATAAATCAGATTTTATGTGTCCCTCCTTTATTATTTTACTTGGTTTATATCCAAGCTTTCAAAAAGGTGCACAAAAACGACACGTTTGCCCAAGCGCACTTTGTATTACTGTAGTTATGTGAGGTTCTGTGCAATCGGGGGGAAAATTCCAATGGTTTGCTGAAAGCTGAGAACACTGTTCATTGTACTGTTCTCATTCCAAATTAAACACCCAGAATCTGTTGCTCGTGTACAACTGCAGTGTTTTTTCTTCATTTTAAATTGTGAACATGCAGTAAATTGTAAATGACTGGTCCTTTTATGGTAAAAATAAGCAACAGGTATGTGTTATTGTTGATGTGGGCCTAAAAGAGCTTGAAACCTCCCTCACCTTTGCACTTCACTACACCACGGCTGTGGATTTGGGTGACATTTGCAGCCTCCAGCAGTGCTTTAGTTTTTTCTTACCTCACCCGTTGTCACAGCTGCTGACGAGCAGAAAAGGAAAATGTGACAGGGTGACATGTCTTACTTCACCCACTGTCATTACAGACAATAGGAATTCTAATACGCGCCGGAATGTTCAATTTCCCATTGTTTTTGTCAGAGTAGGTGTTGTTTCGCCACAGGCTCTTTCAGCCTTTACAATGAAATCTGCTGTAGCTGCTGGTTATTATTAGCATTATTAAGATTGAAGATGTGCATGTGGTGGTGTTTTACTTGCAGGGACCCAGCAACCCGCCTGTAATCTGATGGGTAAACAGGATTTGGCGGCGGCTCAGCCTCTGCGTGGCGTTTTGCATGTTGATCACACTCCGGTGACAGCGAGCACCTGTGGACGACTGCTGCAGATAACACTTGTCAAGAGCGTGGAGGAGAGGCGCGGGCGCTGCATACTAATGTCTCGCAGGCCGTAATAACATCTCAAGGTAATTCTATTCTGACGGCTTTCTCGCCAAAATGGGTGCAGAAATTTTAATTAGCCACACTAATGTGGATGATTAAATAAACCTGGCACCGGTAATCTCTGAGCAAAGAAGAGAGCTGGAATAATCCTGTGCAGAGATATTTCCCCCACCCAGCTCATCGTCTGACAGCTGCCTGCAGTGCGACTGTACCTCACATCTGGATTCCAGTCGGCGCGCCAACTTTATTTGTTTCGGCTTTGATAGTGGGTGTCAAATAGAAAGAGATGCGAGTACTGTATTACAGTGTTTGCCACAGAGTTAATTCAGATGGCGTGCTGGGTGGAAATCAGTGACACAAACGTTCACTTGGACCAGTAGCTCCCAAAGAATGGGTCAGGGGCGATTTCTTTAAGCTTTCAGTAAAGACTTAAGCATAAAATGAGGTTTTAATTAATGAATCATTGATTCATTAATGAATGATTCAGCCATCTTTAAAAAGTGGGAAAAATGGGACCCACAGACTTGGCCGAATGGAGTTCTCCAATAGTTACAATTTTGATAAATCAATGAATCGGTGTGAAGCTTCTTTGCCCCATATAACAAAGAAATCATTAAGTGAATAATTTTGGTTTGTGGACAAAACAAGACATTTCCAGATAAAACATTGACCAAACCATTACTCGATTTATCGTGATAATAATCGTCAGATTGATCGATAATTAAAAACAATTAGTTGTGAGTTGCAGCTCTAATCTACAGTATCCCCACTGGGTGTCACTAATTCTTACACATTGGACTTTTAAAGCCAAAATAAGGCAAATGTATTTGTATTGCGCATTTCAACAGCAAGGCAATTCATTTCTAGAAAACATAAGCAGCCTTACAGAATGTAAGAATAATGTAAACCAAGAACAGTGCAGTGTAAAAATAGCTATTTAATTAAAGAACACTTCAAAAGAACCCCTATTAGCACCAGTTCACTGGGACTTTGCTGCTCTATAAAACAGAATGTAAAATCCCAGATGAGCAGAGGGATCTTCCATTCTTCTTCTTCCAAACACCTGCCCATGTAACAGAACAATTACATGGGTAGCTGAATCTGTTAATCAGATTACTTGTTCAATATTTGATGTAATTTATTAGCTAAAATGCCAATTATCTCAACAAGCACAAACATTTAGCTCAAGAAACAGCTGAGCGAGTGGGACTGTGCTCTGTAAAGTAGCACTTGCACTGACAGGACACACTATCACTTCAATCCACTTTAGTCCTGTGAGGGGAAAAAAAAACGCCAAATTATTCATCCAATCACTGACCAACTCTCCAAACTCCCCCTCTATGTAAATCCAAAGATACATTCTCTCCTCATTACCGATAGCGGTAATGAGAAACAGGGAAAAGAGCATGTACTTGTCACTATTGGCTGCAGTGTGTTGATAAATAGTCCCAATTAGCTGTAACCTTCAAGGAGCCACTCGAGGTTTTGCCACGAAATCAGCTTTGTTTGCCAGGAACAAGCCCTCGTGTTCAAGTGATTGAACGTCTCATAACTGCGAGGAACTAAGTTCATCCTCGGCTCGGAGTTTCGGCCCGAAGTTTGTGAGCGAGCGTCGGCCCCCGAAGAACGATGCGCTAACTTTATTTGTAATCTATGAGACATCCATCACCTGGAGAAAAAAAACTGTGCATAAAATATTGAGGTTGTTTTTTTCCCCAGACGTAAATAAGAATTGTATTTCTGCTGCAGTGTTTTCCATAAACTCGTTTTTTCTGCTGGTTTCATTACTTAGAAGTGTTATTTAATAGAATAAACTGGAACATATATATTTATCTAAAACTCAAGCCATGAGCTCCGATACATGAAATAATATAATGTTTGGTAATTTCTTTGATTTTTGAGACACAGCTAGAGGTTTTTCCTGTGGCATTTCTTCCCATTCCTACGTCTTCTGGACAACACACGTGTGCTGGTTTGGAATTTTACCCAACGGTAACGGGCGAGCGTAAAAAAGGCTTCACATTTAGTCACCAGACAGTGTGAACTTCATAGATAAAGTACCTTTATGTGCCCATGCTGTTGCTTTGCATTGCCTCATCTCCAAGTGCTGTTTTTAATAGACTGAACAGGGTTTTTACATTAAAACAGACTTGATATTTCTATAAACCTTCAGAGTGATCCATGTCGCTGTGACAAGGCTTTTTCCTGCTGTTTCTTTCTGAACCACTCGCTCCCCGCACTAAATTCAATAGGAAAAAAATCTGCAATTTGTAGTGGTTAGCGCTCTTGCCTTTGCAGCAAGAAGACCCGGGTTCAAGCCATGTTTTTATAGCAGTTTTTATAGCAACATTCAATTACGCATATAAATAAGCTTGTTTGGTCTTTTAACTACAGTTGTCCATGTTATTATTCACGTTATTTTTAATAAATGTCTCAGTTTTTGATATTAATAGATTCATTTTGCAGCATAACTATGTTTCTATTGTGAATCATTCCATACCAAAACAAGCATTTTTACTTTTTTTAATTCTGGGGACTATGATCATGAATATCTTACTTGTGATATCTCGATGCAATATTGTGTTTTAATTTTAAAACAGTTGTTTTTTTTCCCCACTTTTTGTTCTCGAGACCGGACTCCTCTTGACCTCTTGACCAGATTGAATGCTCATTGGCCCCCAGGTCATTTAATTTCGACACCCTTGCTTTAAATTGACCATCGGTGTGAGAGTGAATGGTTGTTCGTCTCTATATGTGTCCCTGTGATGGGCTGGCGAACCGTCCAGGCTGAGGGGAGCTCCTTGAGATGTTCACACATTCCCCAAAAGTTGATAATCACAATATTAATTATACTTGCTTACATCTTCAGAGGTATAATCAGAAGACCCTTTGCGTATTCATAAGTCCTTAATTATACACGCATCCTTACACTGAAGTGGTTTTAGTCTTGAGGCACAAGATAGTGCTGGCAGTAAATGACATTAAAGGGGACATATTACGCAAAATCAACTTTTTAACCATTTTAATACTTATATTTGGGACTCTGGGGGCCCTACCAGTCACCAAAGTGTGGAAAAAGAATACTCCGTCATGTTTTCGTGGTTCCCCTAAGTGTAAGTATAGGCGATAAAACACTCGATGTTGAATTCCCTGCGCTTATGACGTCAGAATGCGCATTTCACTGCGAATGTTACCGCCCCACCAGTAAGTTTACTTCGAGAGCTCCACCTTAGCTCCACCTTGTCCCTGCGAGAGTGCAGGCGAGGGAGGAAGAGCGGTATTATGTCAACGCGGAGGGACAAGTGTGCTGTTCGTGGCTGCACAGTGGAGCACAGTGTTTTACACAAACTTCCACAGAGGATTTGATATATGAAGCTAATGTGCCGGATAAAGTCAGCAAACGTGTGTTTGTGTGTTCGCACTAGACTGCGGTCTCCGTATTTAGTCAGGGGACGTATTTCACCGACGTACAAACACACACACGTTGTTATGAAAAGGTCACATAGAGCTCATAACTAACCATTCTGACACGTCCTAATTAAAAATATTTGTTCAGTACGTCCTCCATGACTGGAGCACAGACTCAGTCTGATACAATCACATATACAGTGGCGATCAGCGGTGCTGCACTCTCTGTGCAGAGGTGCTGCACTCTCTGTGAAAATCAGCTGATCGCCACCGCTGATCGCCAGCGGCGAGCCGCCTAAACGGCCGCTGTATGCGACTGATCGCCAGCTCCGGTGCAGACCGGTGACTATGCTCCGGAGACCTCGCCACCGCGGCACCGCTGATCGCCAGCAGGTCTCCGGAGCATAGTCACCGGTCTGATACAGTAACATACAGCGCCAGCTTATGCAGCTCGCCGCGCGCCGCTGGCGATCAGTGGTGCTGTTCCTAAGTGTTTTTAACTGATTAACAGTTCGGCACTGTTCGGCTCGATCCTTATGTAGAACGTCTCTTCCTGTGACGGCACTCTGGCTGTTTTCTGCGCACGCTGCCATGTTGATATTGTCAGAGAACTAGTGGAGGGAGGGGGAGACGAATAGAGCTGTAAAGCGCTGTAACGAGGACAAATCAGAAACCCCCTGGAAGAAGTGGGTGTGTGTTTGCCTGTGTCTCATTTGCATGTAAAGGGACCATGCACGAAAACCGAGCGTTCTGAAAGGGGCGGGCTTAGCAGGGTTATTGAACTGCTATGATGCTTCATCCTTATGGTATTTTGACCAAGGCATGTCACTGACATGTTCATTAGGACACCAGGGAACTACTTTAATGGGGGAAATAGGGTATAATATGTCCCCTTTAAGGTGTGAATAATGCTGGTAAGAGGATTCAGTATCCAGCTAATCTTACGTACGATGCATAGTGCAAATTGAACCACTTGCAGTACTGTTTGTCTGTAAGTAAGTCAGTAATGTGCATATATATATATATATAAAGTATATATTATAGTCTGCCTTAGTGATGGGAAAAACAGTTCTTTTCACTGAATCATGAGAATCCGTTCATCAAATAGATTCGTTCAGTACTTCCTGCATGACCAGAGCACTGAACTGCAGATTCAGCTCAGCATACACCAGACTCCTCTGTTAAATCACAAGACTTTAGACATTTCCTTGTAAAACTTTGGAAATTACCGCACGTTTTTTTATGTCTTTTAAATTGATCTGCAGTTCGACATTATTCTGGCATTCGCTGAGGCCGATTCTGACAGTTTAAGCTGCCGAATCACTCGGTGTAAAAACTTTAGGCTAAAAACCTGTTTTTAACATCATGTATTCATCCGCCTGCACTTCAAGGCTGAGAATTACTCCAACATGTAAGAATTAGTGATATCTAACAGTGATACAACAAAATAAAAAACTCTGCTGATGAGCTTCCCCACAGATGTTTCTTTTCCATCGGTTTAGAAGCCGTTCTTTTTCATGTGTGCGGTTAAGCTTCTGCCTCGACACACACACACACTCTGGCTGGTTTGTCTGTTTGGGGCTGCTGTAGAAACTGAATGTTTTTTTAAAGCAACACCCCTGCCAAGAGACTTCAGTGAGAGGAGGAGCTGTTTACAAAGTGACCCAAACTTAGCTTTTCCAGTCAGAAAAGACTGCAAACATTTTCTTAAGAAAACTTAGACAGTACCAGGCATGGATTCTTTTCATGGTGAGCCTTTTGTTAAGCCGCCGAAACCTGTTTTTCTTTGTGCCTCGAAGCACATGCATGCCTTGTAGACAGGGCGGCAGCAGGGGACAGTGCACACATCTCAGGGCACACAAACATTTACTCAAACGCTCCTAGAGCTACACCTCCAACATGAAGCTATAGGGAGTCATTGATGAGTGTTTCAATAACTGAGCTGATTGCAGATCTTTCAAAACTCAGTTTGCTGCGTGCGCTCTGTATGTAGGCATTTTTTGTTTTGCTGGTGAGTGATAAAAGTCAAATTAGGAGGCCAGTGTTATTAAGCATCGCTAAGTTTCTTATGTCCTGATAGCCACTCGATAAATCTGCAGCTCCGGAACTGTGAGAAGGTGCTGGAGCGATTTTTCAAAACTTTGTTTTTAAATGTATTTATGCTTTGTCCTCACACTTCACAAAAGGATCGGCAATCCACAAACTGCTGACGAGGGCGGCCGCATCGCGCCGCCTCAGCATCTCGCAAACAAAACATCGGTCGTACCTCTGCTCCAAAGTGCCTTTCCAAAGCTGCATATGAAAACGGGAGGGCTCAAATTAAAAATTCACTGTTTGTTTTACTTCTCCCAGTCTGACGGAGCAAACGGTGCGAGTCGGCGTGTGCAGTAGTGCGGGGATCTTCCACTCCAGATGGCTGCTGTGTGTGTGGGGCCACCCAGATGAGCACAGAAACCGCATGAAGCCGTGGGCATTGTTAAAGAACGGAGATGAAGACACGAGAGTGTACCACTGTCTGGATCTAGCCACCTGTAGAACGTGATATGTCAGCGATTAAGAGGATGCATGGAAATGCAATCAGCATCTGGTCAGCTGAGAGTCTGATAACATCCAAGTCATAAATGGCCACACAGACATTTAAAGTGGATGTTATTACTCTGCCTATGTTTGGTTCTCCAGTTTCCCCCCACAGTCCGAAAACATGCAGATTTGGGGATTAGGCAAATTGGACACACTCAGGTCCCGTCCACACAGAAACAGGTTTAGGCGAATAAATACCGTCAAACATTTTCAGCCAACCTGTACTTTACTAGCACAATGTTGCTGTTGCCTCCGTCTGTCTTCAAATCATACAAATCACTTCCTGTCTACAGTGTGGGAATGTCGCTGGACAACACTGATGCTTAATCAGTATAGCGTGAAGTGTGTGTGTATATAGTGTTTAAAAAAGACATATGTTTCTCTTTAAAAGACAAAGACAGCATTTTTTTTAGGTACATTGTGTAAAATTTAGCAACTTTTTATAGTGAAGTTGTAGGGGATTATCACTCACCTCATCCTTCCCTTCCATGTGTGTTTTGTAAAAACATGGTGGTCCAAAATGCCTCTGTAAAGCTGACCTGACTCGTAGTATAAATTACATGAATGTAATTTCACCTAAGCTTGACACGGGACCTATAAGGTCTTGTTTGTTGCGCTGCATCATGTCTTAATTTGCCTGCTGATAAATACTCTACTTTCACACAAAGCCCCCTTGTAAACAAGCTCTACTGAGTGATAAGACGCTCAATATCCCAACATGCAGGCCCCTGGTGTAAAGGGAAATCACAGTGCGGGTGGGCGAAGTCCTTCCTTCACTAATCATATTAATAGGCTATAAAATAGAACACACAGCGCAATCCTCCACCAGGGCTGCTGAGTTTCACACAGTGTCATAAACACTCGACTCCAGATGACTTTTTTTTAAAAATACAAACAACCACACAGGCGTTACAGATACGAAGATGAACGGACAACATGATCTCTCTCACAGACACACAAATCTGACCGCATTATTTACAAAATGTGCACATGAGTTACAACACTTCACCAATATGCATTAAGGTAATGGCGACTAATAGCACACATGATCACAAGGGGGGGAGATGTGTGGGAACAGCTGATGGAAATGCAGCTTGTTGGCATCTATATCTCCCTGTTGACGTTCATCTTAAAAGACATAAAATCCCTTTGCCGTCGATAGAAAACAGCACAGGACGCTGAATGAATGTGTGGACGAGAATAGCAGCAAAATGGAAGTATGTGTCATAAATACAAACCATTTAACACAATAATTGGATGCTCAAGTTCATAAAACATACATGTTCATCATTAGCAGCTTAGATTACCTCACATGCAGCATATTGCATGCGTTGGGAGGGAGTGACTTAACAGTTTTGCTCCAGAGCAGGGTCAGCCGAGGCCATATCAATAACACAGCACAGTGTGGCATGAGGTTAAATCTGTCTGCAGGCTGTGGCAAGAAGTGTTGTTAACACTAAGCCAATCAGAAGAAAAGCCTGTTCCGCTCTGCACACACAGCGGTGCAGACGAATGACGGCGCGAGCCTGTGGCTCCAGCCAGATAAGCTCTGTCTCAGTGTGTCACCGTGTCGGGATTAGGAAACACTGACATGATATTTTTGTTAAGAAAATGCTTATATTTTCTTAAAACCGTTTGTTTTTGACAAAAGAAAGACAAAAGAAAGGCCAACAGCACCTTCAACTTACTGGTGGAGGCCACAGTGAATTAACTAACTACTGTGTGCGCTGATGTAAAAATAAAAGATTTTTTTCCTGTGAGTTTGAAAATGCTTTAAGAATCTGTTTGTTCTGTAAAAGATCAGATTCCTGAGTTGATATTCTAAAATGAATATTAATAATATTCATTTTAGTTAATATAATAAAAATGCTCATAGGAATACTGTTACCGATTTCCATTTAGCTTTGTATTACTAGAATAGGGGTAGTATTTTTGAAGAATTGTGCTTCCCAACCTCAGTTTCCCCTGAGTCGAGAAATATCTTAATTATTTTTGTTACATAAAACTGCAACGCTAATTTCGCACTTTTTAGACTCACTCGTAGGGGGACGGGATTCCCAGAATGTAAACGATGTCCGCCATCAATGCTAATCAATGCAGGGGAAACTGAGGTTGGGAAGCACAATTTTTCAAAAATACTACTCCTATTCTATTAATACAAAGCTAAATGCAAATCGCTGAAGTATTCCTTTAATCTAAGGTTAGCTTGTCGCTATCGTAAACTCTTTGCTCAGCAACTCCATAAGAGGCAAATTCAACCTTTTTTCCACAATATTGCTTCTGCTGCAGAGTGTGATCATTTCAAAGCTGTCAAAATGATTTGTCCAAAGACACTATCTATGTTTATTTGTATATGTATTATGTTATTATGGATCAATAATGTCTGCATGGTTCCCTTTTCACTTAAAGCATCAGGAAAGCAACAAAGCAACACTAATGCAATAAAGAATCATTTCACCAGAAACAAAAGCCAGTCCCTTCATTTTCTTAATCAAAAACAAATTGCTGCTTGTCGTTGCTTTTAAAACAGCGCAGTATTGTGTGATTCTTTCCAAGAGTTGTCATTTGTTATTGACTTTAAATGAGATTGAAGATGGAAAAGGGTCACTGTGTGCATTCTGTCTGTTGTAAACACTATCAGTATTTATTCTATTCTCCTTCTGCATTGTTTATCTTTACTGGAAGGACTGAGATAACAGTGAAGGAATGGGGGATGTGCGCTCAGCCTGGAACAAGACAAAGCCTCCTCCACCAGAACCTGGCAAATGACTCACTGCTTCATTTCCTGACTTTGACCAGCCAACGGATGAGAATCAATATGTATGCAAAGTTTCCCCGTACTGATTCAGAAAATGACAGCTATTATCCCCATTTGCATTTTATCTCCCGCTAAAATAATGAAAATACATCACTGGGGGTGTCACAACTGTCGATAATTACACACTGAAGCGGCCAGTGAAGGGTTTGACTGGGGGAAAGGTCTGTGATCCACTAACAGCTGAGTGAGGAGGAGGAGACAACAGCAAAAAAAAAAAAAAATGAGGCTCCTTCTCAAACAGCATCTGCACAAAAAAGAAAAGATTTTTTTGCACTAGTGTGTGTGTGCCTGGTATTCCTTATGATGTGGGAACCTAAATCTGTTTACACATTCTCATTATTTCCTTTATAGGAACACAAAACAAGTCCCCATAATGTAAATGAAAACATTGAATGAATGTAAGTCAATGCAATGTCTTCTGAAGTGATGGAAACCAGTTTGTGTGTGTGGAGGCTATGCAGAGGCATCAGTTTTGATGTCTCATCCAGGGGCAACTTATTTTGAACAAGACTATAATTATAGCAGTTTATCATTTAGCAGGAAAGTGATACAAAGTTTTGATTTGCAAGTTAAAGCAGATTTAGACTTGTTTTTTTCTCAATGCTCAACACAATTCAAGTTCTGTGTCCTGTCTCACTAAAGAAACCACATGATTAAATTCACTATGACACCTTACAATTCGATTTGACACTATAGTATGATATGATACCATTCAACAGAATTCAATACTGTTCAATTAGATATGAAACTGTACAATTTCACAAGATACAACATGGTACAATATGATGCGATATGATAGTATAGACTTTTCCTCCTTGCCTTACCAGGCAAGACGCCTTGTAATATTTGATTAGGTTTGATTGGTCCGTTAAGCACTTTGTAAAGAAAAGTGCCTTACAAATAAAGTTTATTATTATTGTCCCAGTGGGGAACTTTGTTTTTGGGCTCAGTGGTGCTGCACACATTACAGTCAATGAATAAAAACTACTTACATTCCCGTTTATAATTCCATAAATTGAATAATAAAAATGTTAAAGATTTAATGGGGACAAACGTCTCCTGCAGTCATGGCTAGTTACCTTCGTGTTATTAAGGAATCTTTTTTTTTTTTTTAAACTCCTGTTTTGACAGCAGGACCTGGAGAAAAGATGGAGGTCATTTGTGAATATTCAGCTGGACATACACCACTGCTCGCCACTTATGACTCCATAATATGGCAGCAGACACACACACACACATTTGCACAGCATTCATAGTGAGGACCATCATAGATATAATAGATATAATAACCATCACAACTAACCCTAACCTAAATCCAATTCTTAACCTAACCTGAAACTAGGTCTTAACCTGTCAATAGAGGGTGCTAGGGCGCCGCCCCATCTGAAGAAGATAAGAATCATAAAAATAATTTTATAAAAACATGAACATTTAAATAAATACATACATTATACATACCCTGTAGTACCCTGTGTGTGATCTGCATTTAAATGTAGTTTAACGATGTTCTCACTCATTTAGAGCGAGTGAACGGTCCAGTGACGTACTATACAGTATCTCAAGGCACTGTACATAGACAACATCATCGGGAGCAGAGAAACCAAACAATTCACACAATGAGCAAGCACTAGTGCGGCCATCTGCCTCGACCGGTTGGGGTGAAAGGAAAAAATAGGGGACAAAAAGAAGGGAGAGAAAGGTTAAGAGGGAGGTGAGGTAGAGACAGAAGAAAGAGACCAGGAGCAGATATACAACAATTGTATCACGTTATAAGTGTAGACAAGACAGTTCTGAGTCAGTTCTGACATGTTTCTAGAACTACAAAGTCAAGTAGCAGCAGAGATTGTTGATAAAAATGATATTGATATCAACTTCAAAACGCAGCTGCAGATCTGTCAGCGTCAGTTTGGACACACGTCTTCTCCACAGCAGGTGAGACACGAGACGACTGAGTCAATCATGGACCAGCCAAAATGTCCTCACTCTCCATGATTTATACTTTGGTCCTCACAAAGATACACATACAAGAACACACACTCACCACCATACACTGAGCATCTAATCTGCTGCAGAGTCAAAGTTAAATACTCAGAAATAATTGCACTATTATTCAACAATGTGTATTTTTCGCCTTCATCTCTGCAGCAGGGAATTATGAGACATGTCATTTTGAACAGTAGCTCATTAGGGAACATGGCTTGATCTCCATAACATGCAGTTTGCTTTAATAAGAGACAGACAGCAGCCTCTGCAGGCACTTGTGTCTCCATGACTGCGATCATGCTGTCATACACATGTACGCATACATGTGTGGGCTCCTTATTAACAAAAAAAACAGCTATTTATGCTAACAATAGTCACCAACATCCTGCTCAGTTGTGCTTCATACTTTTTTCATAAGGTCATGCAATTTTATTCTCAGGCTGGCATGTCTGATTTGTTTTCTGGAGCTTGTCATATCTGTGGGGAGCAACACCACTGTCCACACGGTGGCCGACATCTCCAAAATTAGAATATAATAATTTGGTGGTGGAGTTTATTGAAATGCAATCCCATTTTACTGGGATGATAATAAAAAAAAAATATAATAATCTAAATGGTGATGAACACATTAAAGGACAAAGCAGTGTGAACCATCAGGGCGGGAGTGAAATCCATTCTCAGCAAATGCAATTCTAATGCAATTAAGTGTGGTGAATGTGAAGTTACAGTTTATCAAATAAATAAATGTACTAGGCCTGCAACTAATGATTATTTTTATAATCGATTAATCTGTCGATTATTTTCTCGATTAATTGAGTAATCGTTTGGTTTATAAAATGTTGAAAATTAGTGAAATTATGATTTTAGTTATATGAAGCAAAGAAACCATACAATATTCACATTTAAGACGCTCAGTAACTGGTTTTAATTCTTTAAAAAAAGCTCAAACCGAATAAAGAATTATTAAAATAGTTCATTTAATTTAGTAATTGATAAATAATCGATTAATCATTTCAGCCCTAGAATGTACAATTGCTATCAGAGCTGAAACAATTAATCGATGAATCAATTATTAATCGATTATTAAATTAATCGACAACTATTTTGATCGGTTTGAAGCTTTTTTCATGATTAAAACAAGATTTTCGATTGTTTAAGCTTCTTAAATGTGAGTATTTTCTTTATTTCTTTGCTCTGGATAACAAAGAAATCATTAAAATTTAATCATTTTGGTTTGTGGACAAAACAAGACATGTGTAAACATCATCATTTCCAGGTTTGACAAACACCAATCAATATTTGTTAAGGTTTTCTGATATTATATGGACCAAACGATTAATCGAGAAAATAATCGGTAGTTGCAGCTCTATTTGCTATATCAGGATATAATATCATGCGACAACAGAAAACATTACACTGACAGTGATGTTCAGCTGTCATATTATTACCCCTTTATTTTCCAGCACGTCTATTTTTGTAGGTGTGACATTATGGACAAGCTCATTAGAGACATTTTCGCCTCAACCAAACAGCACCACTCACACCAAACAACTGAAAAGACACTCACTTCATACAACCACACTACAAAACACCAGAGTAATCCATTCAAAGGAGTGCCACTGTTGAGAGAAATTACGGGAGAAAAGTTGGGAGAAAGCGCAATTACACAAGGGGGGAAAGAAAAGTAGCTCCGTGTTTATCCGTGTTACTTCACTGATTGAAAAGTTATTAGAGACACCTGATATACTGTGACAATGTGCCCTCCTCCTGTGTTGCAGGTGCTGTCACAACAAACCAGTGAAAGAGTGCAGGTGTGAGCTCAGCACTAATCACCCACGTTAAGACTATATATATATATATATATATATATATATATATATATATATATATATATATATATATATATATATATATATATATATATATATATATATATATATATATAGGGTCTCAGTGTATACGTGACAGCTCTGTTTAGAGGTTTACTGTTGAATCCCTGCATAACGCATGCATATGCCTCATGTAGTAACAATATCACATTCTTTTTATTTATTTATTAATTATTTATTCGTTTATTTCAAACATGTAAAAACAAAACAGACAAAAGAACACAAATGCAGATGCACATTCCACCAATTCCAATTTATCGATTTACATTCAAAAAGGAGTGGGAGGAAGTATACACTTATTTATTCCCACCCCAATTTCCACAACTCAACATCATTTACATCATTTTATTTATTTAGCTTCCTGCTTGCCAATCCATTCATTCATCATTATTTTTATTACATTTTATAATCTGTGATTATGGACTTCCTTTTTCCTCTTTGTACTTTATGAAAATCCTTTTTGAACTGAATCCGGCTTGTACATTGCCAACACTATTCATACTGTTCCAAAGTCTTACTCCCAGGATTGAAATACAAAAACCTTTCAATGTAGTACACACAGTAACAGTTTACAAATCTTATTTCCCCCTCAGATAATAACCTCTTCTCTATTGAAGAATAATCTTTGTAAATTAACAGGTAATCAATAATTGTTTTGCTTTGAACCATTGTTGTGCCGTTTTATAAATATCGATGAACTTTATTGTTTTTGACTTCAAAAATAATGAATTTGTATGATCTCGATATCCAGCTTTATGAACTATATTCTTATGACTCTTTTTTGCAGTAGTATTAGTGATTGCAATGCAGATTTATATGTATTACCCCAGACTTCTGTGCAGTAAGTGAAATATGGCAAAACCAGGGAACAGTATAGAATATGTAGTGACTTGTGATCCAGAATATACTTAGCCTTGCTCAATATTGAAAATTACATGCACTCTTTCGATGTCCACTCCCCCTATCTTTATCATTACTTGAGACTGTATTTTAAAATTGCAAAATGTGTGCCATGGTGTAAAATCAGTGATTTTCTCTATGGAACATTTGCAAAGTGACATAAAGTTCACTTTGAACTAATATAATAATACTTTTTTATTTGTCGGGTCAAGGTCATTTTAGATGAAATACAAACACAAACAATAAAATTGGACGATTCAGTGTGGCTATATTGGGAGTATTCCATTCTGAACAGGTGAGTTTTTAGTTTGGTTTTGAAATGTGGGAGAGAGTCAGTGTTGCGGTGGTCAGGAGGGAATTGCTGAGCGGCTGAACGCTCTGCTCCCTATGGTGACAAGATGGGCAGGAGGGTACAGTGAGGTGGATGGAGGATTTGAGGGTGTAAATATGGAGGAGACCCTTAAAAGGTATGGAAGTGCAAGATTGTGGATGGCTTTGAAAGTGAGGAGCATTATTTTTGGAATTGAGCTGCTCAAACAAGACATGTCCTGTGATGTGGAAGCTTGAAACACTGACTGTCGACTTTTCAAGATGCTGACAATTCACATTAAAGATGATAATACAATGATTTAAGAACTAAGAGCACTTTTTTCAGTGAAACAGTGTTCATCTCAGTTGACGTCTGTCTGGATAATAAGGTAGAATGTATGTCTTAAGATGGAAACCTTTTCTGTAACAGACATGTAGTAGATTTGTAGAGTCTGGGGAAGAGTCAAAGATCTTCATTTACATTGTACTACGTTGTAATATGTGTTTCTAATAAATCCACATGGGCTTGACACAAAAACCTACTACTTCTATGCCACGGTGAATAAGTGCCTGCTACAATATGCAAATGTCGGGTTTCTTTCCATATTTTCATTAATGTTAGAAGAAGGACATTTGGAGGAGGGGTTATATTATTAAAAATGTCACTTATTCGTCTCTCCGTGATCTACACAGATGTGACAAGATTCCAGCTCGGCATCATTAACATCATCAGTTCATTTTTTTTAGTTTCCAAGGGGGTATTTTCAACTGTCACAGAGAAGCACAGTGAAATATGACATCGCCCAAAGTGTCAGCTGTTTGTTCTCTAATATCCAACTAAACATCTTATTAGAGACACTGCAGTAGTGACACTGTAAAGTTAGTCCTTTTCTCTTAAAACTGTCTTTGCTCGACTCCTATTCTGCCAAATCCCAGAAGAGTTCAGATTAGTGCAGAAATAAATGTCTAAAATATAAAGTTGTGGTTCACATATCAGACACTAACATATATGCAAAGAGTCTTTGTTACATTTAGGCAGTAAAACCCTCTTAAATGGCCATTAAGAGTAACAGTTTTATCAGTAGTGTTAAATGGAGTATTGAAGATTATCTCAGTGGAAGAATGGTTTATTGATTCCCTTTTATCAAACCTAATTATTTCCTATGAATTGATTTTGTATTTTGGAAGAAAATGAGGATGGATATTTAATCTCTTCTTCAGTTTTTCCTAGACCACTTAAAGGAATACTTCACCGATTTGCATTTAGCTTTGTATTACTAGAATAGGGGTAGTGTTTTTGAAAAATTGTGCTTCCCAACCTCAGTTTCCCCTGAATTGAGAAATATCTTCATTATTTTCTTTATGTGCCACTTTGTCCTGTTAGCGTAACTTTTAGCAAAGATGGCGGACACTGTTTACATTGTGGGAATTTGGTTCAGGAGAGCAAGCGGTTTACAAACATCAGTTTCCAAATGGAAAAGTCTGTCTCATTGAACAGTGAAATAAAGCATCAAGGAACAGTCAAAGTTGATGATGTGTCAGTCATGCCCTTCTTGTCTACCGACTAACTACTGGTAACAATACAATCACCCCAGCTTGAACCTGACTTTCTATATTTTCCATCAAAAACACAGCAGCACTGGTTTTTCAGCTATTGGCACAGCTTAACAGAAAACAAATGTCTATATTGTTATTCACCTAATGAAAGGTGTGTGGAGAACGGCCACTTCCCTTTCATCCAGATTAGTGAAGCTTCTTTACACGAGAGGCGAGTGCAGCGCTGTCGCCGTTCAAAGCCGCAGCATTTGTTTGTGTCTGGTCCTGCTTTCATTTGACAGAAAAGAAAAACGAGAAACGCAGGAAAAACAAGGGCACTGTAACAAGCATGCGTTCATTTCCACCCCCGCGGATTTGCCATGCGTATCTACACATACATCCATTGTTATTGGACTCTGTGTGACCTCTGGCTGTGTGAAATTAATCACTGTGCAGCCACACTATTTAGCGCCATCTAATAATACCACACATATTTCAGTTCAATAACTTCCCCCCCTTGTTTAATGATTAAAATAAATAGAGTTTCATTCGTCACTAAATGGATTGTTTCAGTGTGTTCCCTCTTTCCCCTCTGCATCTGTCGGCAAATGATAATGCAGGCTATGAAAATGTGCCATCTTCTATTTATAGGCTGGCAGCCTAATAACTTGTGTGTGACATTTCTCACAGAAGTATGATAATCTTTCTACTGTTCAAACAAGACTAAAAAACCCCACTACAGAGTCCATTCCTTGAAAGCTTCACTTGTCTCCTCACTTGGCTGCTTGTCTTCAGTTTTGTTACATAGCCACAACTGTAATTACAAAATCAAGGCTGAAATAGAGAATATTTTGTCTTGAACTTGTCATAGTGATGTTAAACCTGTCTGCTGCCACAATGTTGTGGTGATTAAAATTACACCCTCCAAGTTTACATTGGTTCCCTGTGAGGCGTGCTTTCACTTTTCTCGAGGCATCAGGGACAGTTGTTGTGGTAAAAACGTAATTTAATTAACAACACAAAGAAACAGTTTTGCTCCTTCCCTGAAAAAAATAGTGTACAATATTTAAAGAAAATATTTTCATCTTAAATCAGCTTTTTCTGATTAGAAACTCAGATTGTAAGATGCTCACTCTCCTGCACCAAAGCAGGGTTCATTGATGGAAAAAAGGTCGGCCAATGACCCTTTCTCACTGACAAGAGGTTAAGTAAATAAAACGCTTGTGTCAATGAATAAAAACTAGATGAAAAATGTTAGAGAGAAAGACAAAACCCTTTGTAAACCATGTGGAGCCAAACTCAAAGGAAAAAAACACAATGAACCTGAAGCAACACTTATATGCGAGTCATCAAGAAATTGGCGGGGGGGGGGGGGGGGACAACATTATTGGCTATATCTGAATTGTCTATAATAATCAAATAACTATGATTAATAATTACAACGTGGTTACACACAGCTACATATTATAATGTTAATTCATTTAAGTTGCTAAGTGTTGATTTCTGTGTAATTGTGCACTGTATAAAAGGTTTACGACCACAAATTCTACATTTTAAGTTGTGTACAGTACATTTCCTACATCAGAGAAGCGTGTAGTCCTTCACAGCAGATGTGAGGTGGGTACTAGGCATGAACAGATCTTTCATCTGTCTGGCATTGGATAGCTCACATCGCAGCATATGGAAACATGCAGTCGTTATGTCGTCATAAATTGGCACAGTAATCAAGGGCCACCTTTAGAATGATGGCGTGTCTGATAGGAAGGTCACTGAAGTAGATGAAAATGGAGAGTAAAGAGGAGCAGTTTAGAAAAGAGACAATGGGTTGAGAAAGCACAGTGCTGCCATTACAGAAGCGGCTTTGCTAGTGAAATGAAAATCCTTGTAAAGTTAGTGAGGATGAACCGGGTACAATGCGGTTTTACGCCGCTGAAACTATTTGTGCATCTGTATTCAAAGCCATCGGTCTTTTGGCGAGCGAAAGTGACAGAAACGACACGTTTCCTTTCTTTTCTGAATGTATAACTGGTTATGACTGGGTGTGATATTATTGTAGCAGCAGTCTTTTGCTTCTCACTGTGGAGAAATGGACTAATTTCATGGTCCGCTGGGTGGTGGTGGGTGGCGGTGGGTGGCGGTGTACAAATAAGTGAGAATTGCCACTTGCCCAGTGTTGGGATTGGCCGGGCCACTAAGTGGTGCAGAGACGAGGGAGCTGCTCATCCATTTGCATTTTTCCTCAGAATTCAGTAAAATGAGATCATTTAGTGAGCCTATTTATCTCACCAGATGGAAAAAAAAAAAAAAAAAAAAGTTAGAGGGCGCTCTTCTGTCACTGATGTCAGTCACAGCCTCCTCGACTGAGCTCAGATGTGTGAACCGCTGCCAAAGGCTCCAGCAATTCAATAAGTCAAGGTCATTTTGAGCTGCTAATTTTAGCATTCATCATCAATAAATGATGGCCATATTAATTTTCAGACAACTTTATAATTACGGCAGACAAATGAGGCCTTCACTGATGAGAGTGTGGATCCTACACTGGATGGGGTGGTGCAACAGCAGAAGTCGGAGGCTGAAAGTAACTTTACAGAAGGAGGAAGTTCTAAACTTAAATGTGTTTTTGTACGCGCCCAAGTACACAAAGATGGTCAATTAAGGGTGAAGACATATGAAAAAAAAAGGGGTCATGCAGCACATAGCTGATAACGTACAGTGTCTCTGTGGAAACATGGATAGTATAAACAGGATGTTAACAGTAAAAAAGATTGTTGATTAAGTAAGTAAAGTTAATTAAGGATGTTGTTTAGTCAGCATTCAGGACTTTTCCTCAAGCCACAGCCATGTGCTTCTTTTTCAGATATGTCTCCATTAGCTGCACCAGAGAGCTTTGTTGCCTGCTCATGCTGCTCATGTTCACAGGTTTAAAACCCGCTTGCTCACTTGTAAAGTGTGAAACGATGTTGAGCCTCTGTCAGGAGGTACTTGACGCGATGAAGACAGGAGGAGCTGGAGAATCGACAGAGTCTCTGTGGACAATGAGGTGGTACAGTGGGTGCTGGAATAAAAGAGACGAGTACAACGGTCTCTTTCAGTCAGAAAATCCTAAACTGCTGGTTTGGGTCCAGAAATGTAGGTCAGCTGTGTAGTTTTCAAAAAACGGAGCATGTTTTCATAAGTCCCAAGGTAATAGGGATGTAATTTATCACTTGAATCTTTGAGCCCAAAGCCAAACTGAAAAGCTTAATGTCTAATAAGTATCTCTTTTAGGTCTTTAGGCTGAAAAAGGTTTTAGTGGCCCTTATCTCGGTGACGCTCACTGGCACAAAATCGCTCTTTAAGTTCTGAATGTCAAAGCCTCCTACATGGGAAGATATAGATGTAAGTGAGCCTCAAGAGCTACATATTCTTCCCGCTGCCACTTTCTCTGCCGTCTGCGCTTCAGCCTCCTACACATATAGGTGTCCCGGTGCCTTTCATCATCTATTTTCCGACACAACTTTTTCCTAAAGTGCTGAGTCATCGGTGCTGCTGTGAGAGTCAAGGAAAACAGTGAGAGGCCAATAACTTGGACATCAGTAAGGGTTTGCGAGGCACCTTAATCACGATGCACGCTCTGCTGGGAGCTGTGTGAAGCAGTCTTCTCAGTCATCGTCATCAGTGTTGAGATCGACACTAATTACTTTTTGCCCACTTGCATCTTAAATATGTGAAAGTGAAGCCGAGGTCACTCAGACATCTATGCCATCTCATGTTTCTTTTGATTACCATTCACTGCTTTGTCTCCTCTCCCTCGGTTTCTCTCGGTTGCTGTTTTGTTGCTCATTCCTTCTCTGTAAGAAGGCAGATAAGACGGGAGAGAAACACTCATGCGCTTCTTTTTTTAATCATAGGACGTCTCCTTTTTTTCTCTCTCTGGAAAACAAGCCGGATCAGTGGGGACGGAATGTAATGATTAACAGAAGACAGCTGAGAGAGTGACTTTCTTTCAGAGTGGTGCTTCTAACACTTTTCTAAATGCAACTTGCAAAGTTAGAGGTTTTCTGACACCATCAGACCATTTTTGCTCCTAACCAATATAGTGTACACACATAGTATCGCCTCAGCTTGCTTGGAACCTCGCCAAAGCAGGTACTGAAAAAAGTACCAGTTACTAGGTACTACGCCAGTGAAAACGCAACTTAATCGCGCCGCGCCGAGTCGAGCCAAGCTGGTGGAAACGTGCCATTAGGTACTAACGGTACCAAACATAGCCGTTTCTTGCTATAGTGCGGACTATGCAAATGCATAGAGCCCCCAAGCCACCAGGGGGCCCCAATGCTGCATGTTCAGCCTCATAAAAGTATCTTTATCTGTCTCATGTGTTTATTAAATCCCAATTACTTAAAAAAAACAAATGTAGGCTATAAATAAAAAAGGCTGCAATGATAAGCTGTGGCTACTGATTATATCATTTATTTATTGTATTGTTTCATGTTGCTGTGAGAACTTGAGTTGCGTTCTTGTTTTCAAAATTTCAAGTATATAAAAATAAAATAAAAACATATATAGAGGATTGTTGTTTTCCTTGTATTTTAAATCATTTTTACTTTCTTAGGTGGCTCAGCCTAAGCTGTTTAATTTTAATACGAGAGGTCATTACATATGTAGCCTGTTTTGCAGGTGAAGTGCAATAGATTGTGGCATCTTCGTGGATCACCAAGGGTTAGGAATCACTCCATCGTAGAGAAACTAGGGGCCCCCAACCTGCATTTGGCATAGGGCCCCACAAAGATAGAAACAGCCCTGGCACCAAATAGAGCCCTGGGGTCTCTAAATAAACTACACATTTCAAAGAGAGGGTAAAGTCCAACTAAGCCAAGATACCACTACCAGTATTGACTGCAATACAAATGTACCAAACTCTCTTCAAGGTGATATTGATACGTATTTTTATTATGGTGATACTTGGACAATTTAGGCGCACAGTCTAAATTTTAAATATAAAGTATTTTATTTTAAATCCAACCTGAAACACAGAGGCTCACTCACTAAACTACATTATATATAATATAATATCCGTTTGGGTCTACAATTTCTGAAGGATATACTTGATGCCACTTTTTGGCTGCTTGTGTCCCTTTGTAAGCCACCCACTCTCCCACACCAAAGTCCACAGAGACTGTGGTGTGGTGTTTGTACACTACTGTACCCACACACACCTATATGTGCTGACATAATACACAATAGAAAGCTCTACGCCAAATGTTATCGCACATAATCATCATATTTATTCATCTATTCTGTTTTGTTTTAGTCTTTTTACAATCAATGAAGGAGAAAGAGGAGAAGGCCAGTGTTCATTTGTAAATTATGCATGATTTGGACTACACCTATCAGGAAACATAAGCACATTAATTCTGTATAATGTCATTGTAGATCTCTACAACCTTTCACACACACACACACACACACACAATTGCATTTCTCTCCTTCACAGTTGAGCGACCTTTATGTACAAATCAGCGAACAAAAGTCAACATTTAAGCAAAGTGTGATGTATTGATTAATAACCCAGCACAAATAATGCAGCGTTTAGGACAAACCCCATAAATAAAGCTGACAGCTGCCATCTTTAGCCAGCGTGTCGGCTGCAAAATACAGTTGCCTTGGCGGCAGTTCACTTCTCCATCTTGTCCACTCTTGCCTGCCATTCGGAAATATTGGCCGTGGCAATCAGAAAAAAAAAAAAGAGAACATTGCATCTTCACAAGAACACATCAGCTACCTTAAAGCGGCTTGAATTTAATTCAACATTACATAAAAAGCAGCTGTAACGAAAATGAGGAGGTGGCAAAAGCAATCTGCTGAAATAATTCTGCTTGTTTGATTTAAAAATATACACTAACAAATGTTGCTTTCTCCATGGCTGCATTCATACGGTTCTAGAACAATCTTCACACCAGCATTTAAAGTGATAGTTGCTGTCTGCCCTTGGCTCACCCACTTTGATGAGAAACAGCGTAACAGTAGCAACACAGTTTTGCATTTAGCTTTGTATTACTAGAATGGGGCTAGTATTTTTTTTAAAATGTGCTTCCCAACCTCAGTTTCCCTGAGTTGAGAAATATCTTCATTCTTTTCTTTGTTACGTGCCCACCAGTGACACTTGGTCCTGTTAGCGTAACTGTTAGCAAAGATGGCGGACACTGAGGTCCCGCCCCCTTACGAGTGGGTCATAAAAGTGTGGAATTAGCGTTGCAGTTTCAAGCCTTGGACCAAGTGTCCTCAGTGGGACCTCATTCCCAGAATGTAAACAGTGTCCGCCATCTTTGCTAACAGTTACGCTAACAGGACCAACTGTAACTGGAGGGCACGTAACAAAGAAAAGAATGAAGACATTTCTCGACTCAGGGGAAACTGAGATTGGGAAGCACAATGTTTCAAAAATACTAGCCCTATTCTAGTAATACAAAGCTAAATGCAACTCTGAAGTAGTTGTACAATTGCTAAAAACTACACAATCTAAGGATTGTATTTTTCATTTTGTCCCACATTGGATGGTGTATTCTGACTGACAAACTGACTCACTCTCAACACACCACAGTCCACAGAGAAAATCAGTGTTTTTAGCTCATGGAAACACAGACACAGTGTGTCCCTGCTGGCAGCCATGTTTTCCACCGTGAGCCAGCATTCACGTCTAAACACCACATTGACAAAATCCCGAACTCTCGCTTTAACTCTGTTGAGAACCCTTGCCCATTAAACCTCCATTAAATAAATGCCACGATGTCCATTTTTTTGTGAATATTAATGTAGGCCAAGAAATGACAGAGTGCGGATAAAATACTTTGTGAAAAATGTAGACAGCAGCCTCTGTCTCATAACTCAGCCTCAGCAGGTGCGCAGCCTTTATGAATTCCTTATTATGACAAATAGAGGTACACTTGAAATAGAAACACTGCTTTGTGTGTTTGTGACTATGTACGTGTGTGTGTGTGACTGAAGTGATTTGAATTAGATTTGTAATTTCAAACAAAAGAATGCACTGTGTCTATAAAGGTTTCTTATTTTCCATTTTTTTTTAAATCTAAAAGGTTTCATTTTTCCTCTCCTTTTCTCCCTGACCACAACAGCGTAAGTGGTCCTAATAAACTCGCCTGCAGCTCCCTGGCGTGCAGTCAGTGCATTAGGCTTTTCATGATGGTATCTACCTTTTCTCTCTTTTTCCCCCCATCCTAGCCTCTAATCTTCACTCCAGCTAGCAGACAACTCCCTGTGCTCCCAGTGGATGCATACTGTTTGGGAGGCACGAGTCCTTTTGGCCATTCTGCTTGCGCTACCTCAGGGGATATATAGTGTATATAAAAAAAAAATACATTTATATAAGAGTTTAAAAAAGTTTCAGGTTAGACAACAGCAAGAAAAAGCAGGAAACATCCATATTCAGAGGACAGTTAGTGTTTCTTTTTTCCTTTGTGCTGGCAACCACTTCAAAAAGCCTGCATTATCCCTTTAGAGCCCATATTCACGGACAGCTCTGATTGGAAATTCATGCCTGGAGAAGAAGATTGAAAAACAAGGAGGATAACCAAGAGTAATTGTATATAAAGGAGGAGGAGATTGCAATAAAGAAAAGTGGGTGGATAAATAGATTTTCTCACTGTGATTAATTATGCAGGTGGCAATTTTATGACATGAAGCCTTGGAGTTTTGGGGCGACAACAACCTGGAGCTCATTCCTCTCCCTCTCCGCCCCATTCTGTCTCTCTTTCTCTTTTTTTCCCCCCCTCCTCTCTGCTTCATTTACTCCCCGTGGTTCACCTGAAATTGATGCTCCTTCTCCTCTGATTGTGGTAATTACCCCTGTCCTGCTGCTCTGATGCATTATGCACAACAGACTCACAAAGCGTAAGGAGGGGGGGGGGCAAGGCCAGATTGCTGTTCACTGGCCTCTTGATGCATGCTGCGAGACGCATACCCAGAGCTTTTTGTCAAGGACCAGAAAAGATGGCTGATGTGCGCTTTGAGTATTTATCACAGCGGGCCGAGTATTGATGTGTCAAGACGGAGACAGGTATATGACAGAATGTCACATGCATTGTTTGTCTCTCGGGAAAGACTGATTCAGATGAAGTCGCACAACCCCGATATTTTAAAGTTAGACCTTCCTTGGCTGTAATGTGTCAACGCTGAGAACCACTGCTGACTCCACTGCATCCTTCAGTGTCAGGACCAGAGTTTTACGCTAGAAAATATTTTTGACGGCCCATGTGCTTGTTTATAAATCAAAATTACGGCCACGCATATTTAATGCCGGACATACAGTATTCTTAAATAAAGTAACACATGCACACACCCTGCACAAAATGTAAGATTTAACAAGTTTTCCTTCTACAAACTATAAAGTGAGCAGTCAAAAATCCAATTATTATAAACTAAATGAGAAATAAACAATGAATGTCCTGATGAATTAACCAGAAATACATCACGCAGAGTCCGACTCCTTTTATACGCTTATCTCTTACGTGTCATGTTCGAAATAAATAATGAAGATAAGGTAAATAAGTGCATAAAAACAGTGTTTTTCAGTTTGCGTTCAAGTGAAGCGTTTGACTGCTTTTGTGTAATCGAAATTCTCCAAGTCTTTGTAGACGACTTGCAATCCTCATCAACCTTGTCACTTTGACCTTGGTGAGACGGCTTCTTTGGGCTGTTTTGATTCAGTTTTGGAGCGAAAATCCGAGTTTGACAGGCGCGCCAGACACGGTAATTAGGGTGGTGATCTTCCCCAGCTTGGCCCCAGTCAGGGTAGATTTCCCCAAAATCCCATGGCTTTCTAACAAAAAACTGTCCCAGGGACGTCTGTTTAGTTCAGTTCACCACCGAGCGCGCATTACCCCGGAGCTGTTGGAATTTCGCACTGCATCAGTCACATGACCACATGATGACACTCAAAAATAAAATAAAAAATACATTATAAAGAAAGTATTTTATAGTTCATTTAGGATTGGTCACAAGGTGTTTTTATTTCAAAAAAACACCTTGGTCAAAATGGATACAGCCACATCAGATGTAGGTCTGCTTTAGTGTATGATGTACTGTATTAAGCATATTTTTGCCACTTTATCTCACCACTACACAGGGGTTGTTGATCCACCCGGGCCTAGTAATTTGCACTTACTGATGAAGTGCAAATGTTAATTTTTGAACATCCTTCATTCTGATTCACCTAAGTGACAAACATTTACCAGACATGGCAGCAGTAGAGCGGCAGCTTCAGTTTAAGCTAAAAAAACAAACATTTTTCTCAATGGACTTCAGTGCAGGTTAGTGAGTACTTAATAAACTTAAGTTTCCAGTTGGAAAAGGTTGTCCAACAGTAAGATGGAGCAACACAGTATCTGCTTAGTTATACATATGATTGAGCTAAATTTTGGTCATATTATTTACATTAGTAATTAGTTAGTCAGTCCACACAAACACAGGTTATACTGACAAAACCTCTGAGTGAGTAATGTTACTTTTTATTGCTCAGCGTAGCTTCTTTTCACATTTAAGAAACTTATATCTTCTCAAAAGTTACAATCTATATCATTATTTAGTGGAGAATGTGTTCTCAATGTGATCCTTTGGACTGGAGCAGACTGATCTGATTCTTGAGTCTGGTTTCTCTTCAATTCAACAGCTTTTATCAAATGTTTTATTACTTAAAGTAAGATTTATCACCCAAAATGCAACAAGTGTTAATGAAAAAAAAAGAAACATTTGTTAGACTTTTTGGGATTTAGGTTTAGTAAAACGTAAATTTTGTAATTTCCATTTTACACACTGAACATCACGAGTCAGAATGTTGCTTTATCAGGGTTCCTTTAAGACTTTTTAAGACTTTTTTAATGCCACTTGAAATTAAATTTAATACCAACTGAAAAACAGAGCACTTTCCACCATGCCTCGTGTATACAGTATATATTGCCTGGTAGTGGTTTCAGCCATGATTTGAGACTAATTGCAATCATAAAATCCTACTTACCCACATGTTTAAGACATTTAAAAAGATTGATTTAGCGCGTTTTAAATGCCACTTGTTTTTAGATGAATGAATTCAAGGCCTTTTAAGACTTTTTAAGGATCCGCAGGAACCCTGTAATCCTCCACTGCTTGACATTTTTCTGCAGGGTGAAATGACGGCGCCATACAGCCTCATTTGCACTACATCGTCTCTCTCTCCCATCGCCAGTGCAGTAGACATTATTACCACATTGTTTCACGCGGTGAGCGAACACTTCACTGCAGCTGAACGGTCTTCACACGATGATGTGATCAGACACGAGTGACACAATTTCAAAGCCGTTACTGTAAACCTCACGAAAAAAAAACACCCACTGACAACTGAAGTGAATGGTGTGGTCTGTGTGTGATGGAGACTTTCCGTTCAGCACAGACAGCCTCGTACGACGCAGGTACAGGAAGTAACAGTATTTATAAATTCACCGCCACCTCCTCATAATTATACAAGCCCACATGCTGTCAGCAGGCATCTACAGCACGTAAGCAGAGGCAATCAATCTGTGCATCTAATCCACTTTTATACAATGGCATTATATCTATAATTAAAAAAGAAGATTAATGGCATCTTTAAGATATGACCTACACACAAGGAGCTGCTTCTGAAAACACCAGGTCGCCCCCAAAGTTTCGCAGGCCTTGTAATTAATGAGGAACGCCTCACTAACACGTGACCTTGCGGTGGCATGATGCTAACTGGGAACATGTTTCTCTGTGAGGGGTAAAATAATGTGCTGACACCCAAATCCAACCTCTCTCCTCCCGCCCCCCTCCGCCTCACTCACACACACACACACACACCATGCATAATCAGATTTAATCATGAATATGCATCCGAGGGAAATTCACAGAGAAAATGCATACAACACAGATGCGACAGAGTGGGCACACGCGGCCGCGCTGCCAGAGCGTTACGACTGTGTGTGACATTTTGATGGTTTTACAAATATTAGCTCATTTAAGCAGAGTGATTTACCAACTGGGAGCTGAATAAATCAGCGGCTGATGAGGGAGGAGGTGACTCATTTGACATGTGATTGAAGACTACTCTCGACAGGCGGCACATTCGGGTAAAACCTTTGCGGGATAAGTCCTTAAAGTGATAGTTCTGTTTTTTTCAAGCCACTTTAATTTTACAGGCCTTCCCTCAATCAAAAAACATGCATGGGAGACGTGACACACTGGAAAAAATATATTTAAATCTATTAACAAAAGCCTAAGTCTACGTTATCTTCAGAACAGGGTTTATGTTAGCCGGCAAAAAAACGGCAAAGGTCAAAATGTCCGGTGGAAAAAAAGCCAAATAGTAAAATCAATGATAAAGTACAGATACGTTAACAAGCGAACCTGACTATAAAATCATTTCTTTAGAATGTATTTTTTATTTATTTTGTTTAAATCAGCAAAAACACACAAAAAATCTGTAATATAACGTTTGGCGTCGTACGGGTCTTGAAGCGTTGTCGGTTGCATTTCAAGGACACCTCGCTTTGTTTCATGCCGCCACCAACACTTCTTCCTCCTCCTCTGCCTCAAATCCTTGATGACCTCACTATGATATGGTAATGGGTCAAATGACATCAGGGTTATTTTCTCTTTTCTCAGTAGGACACAGACTTTTTGGAGTCACTCCTGTCGTCCTCTGTCAGTGAGGTCGTATGACTCGTCTGGTCAGTCTGTCCCCTCTTTAAATGAGACGGCAACAATGGACAGCACAAGCTCACCTACATTAGCCCTGTACTGCAGTGTGCATCGGTCCCACCTGTGTAGGCATGAAATACAACTCTCGCCTCCTGCATGGCCACCTTTGCATTCAACGGTGTAAATCTGTCAATAAAATGCTGAGCCAGAGGCTCACAGGAGAAGAGAGACCTTACACTTCATATTCACGCCCATAAATAACCTCTCTGTTGCCCCTTTTATGCAAGTGCTGAAAGTTAAAGTGGAGAAGTTTTCCTTTTACAAGTACAGGAGGTAATAATAGATTCCTAATTTGAGTTAAACTGGTGTTTAAAAACAATTACCACAAGGTAACAAGAACATGAAGAGTTCAGCAGTGTGGGTGAATTGTCTATTTTGGTTATTGAAGTGACAAAAAATTATTCACACCAACAAATTGATTCCGTTCAACTGCTTGTCAAAGCAAATGTCTATTCAAACATTGGACAGCACTTTAATGCATTAAGACAATGATCAGAATGGAGAAGCAAGATGATTTAATCATGACATGGTTGTTGATGCCACAGTATTTAACCCTTAAGAGTTCCTCGGGACATTTTGTGCCATTCCGAATTTTATTGCCAAGCCATTTCGTCTGTGTTGAATGAATATAGCTAAAATTTGCCAGAGGATATTCATTTTTGGAAACTAATATTTAATATTTTCACAGCAGTTTTGAGGAAGGTGACATTTTCTGCCGGCAGGAACAAATTTGTCTTTTCAAAAAAAAAAAAATCTGACACTGCAAAAAAAAACATCAAATTCTCCTTTAAAAGTATTCTCTGGAAATCATTAGAAGGTTTTTTGTTGTTAACCCGTGTGGAGTTGTATAAACATACTGGCCTTTAATGGTTAAAAACTCAAAAATATATAGTTAATATTTGATATGAATATTTCAGGCTGGCAGAGTTTTAAAAGATTGACTCATTAAAAGCAGTTTTTGGGAAGGTGACATTTTTTGCCTGCAGGGACAAATTAGTCAGGATATTAAAGGCACTCTTAGGGGTTAAGAAACTGCTGATCCACTAGGATTTCTTTTTTTTACACACAATCATTTCTGGGGTTTAAAGAGAAATAATCCTTCTCTGGTGAGTGATGCCAGAGGTCAGATGGGCTACAGCAGCAGAAGAACACACCTGAATTTATTCAGTGTTCTTTGTACCTAATAAAGTGGCACTTAAGTGTAGTTAGGGCTGCATGTGAAGAACATGTAAAATCCACACAGAACGGCCAAAACACTCATCACAAAGCTATACAAAATAAATACACTGCAAATGCCTGCAACAAAAACTGCCTCGGTGAAGCTTTGTGAAGCCGCAGAGTGCGGAGCACTCGGGGCCACAGTGAGAAACCGGAGTAAATATGTGGACGGTGTCTGGGACAGTGCCAAAGCAAAGACCCGACGGCTGCATGTCCTCGTAAATGTGAGGCATCTGCATCACACGCACACACACGTCTTGGCTGAAATGAGGTGAGCACTTTTTCGGCTCCCGGTGGCCACGAGCCAGCACAAACTGCTGCAGCACCTGTTCGGTTCACTTTTTAATACAGTAACCGACCGCGCTACATAACAACAGGTAAAACACGGCACTAATGAGCTCAGGATACAATAAGACAGTTGCTCTGACAGCATGTCGTGGCTCAGCTGAGTAATAAGCAGACCTGGCGCTCTGTGGCTTTGAATAAAGGGATGGTTCTGGGTTTTTTTTGGAGGTGTGGTTGCATGAGATATGAGGCTGAGAACTAGCTACAAAAACACTGGTGCCAGCGGGGGAATAAAATCAACCGCAGCATAAGGGCGCGCACATAAGAGAACGAGTTTAGGAGAAGCCACAGAGGTTTTGTATCGTATCAGCTTTTTATCCACACAGAACGGGTGTTTTGGGAATCCTAAAACACTATTTTTGGAAAGAAAAAATGTCAGTATGCCACCCTTGCGTTTTCGTGTACACAACCACGACATCATTTTGGGAAAACGATAATATCATAGCCCGACCTCGCTAACCCTTATACCCACTAGATGCCATTCTTCTTATATTTGGAGTTTGTACACGGCGTGCAAGCTTTATGCACATGTTCCAAGTGTTCTTCTCCAATATTTGTGTATTTCTGTAGCTGCTATACCGAACCACATACAGTTTTTCTTGAAACAAACCTGTGGTAAGAACTTTAAGAATGCGTTTGTCACTCACTGCAAGAGTATCCCAAATAAAAAATGGCTACATAAATAAACCCAGCCACCACCAACTCTTCCTCGTGAGAAAAATGACTCAACTATTAACTACACTCTATGTCACGACAAAAACCATTGGACAAAATGTCACAAACATTTTTTCCCGCACGGAGCAAATGTAACTTTGTTTTCAGCTACCATGAGCACACACAAAAAAAAGGAAAGAGACATCCATCTTCACAGTAATACTTTGCCTTCACTCAACCCATCAGCCCCTGACAGACAACCAATCTAAATAAATCTATCCCCTGCCCTTCTGTCCTCACAAGCACGAGCAGTATCCCTCTTAAAGATCATCTCCATAATGAAGAACTTTTATGGTTGTAGTGGGAGAATGACAGCAGGCACTGTGCCCTTGGTCCTTGCACCAGGAGAGGCGTCTCCCCATCTGTGAATTCTCCAGCTTGGTTTTAATATGAAGGCAGTAAAAAAAACAAGATTACCATTTCAAATTGAAGCAAGTTAAAGACCTAACTGTACTGAAGGACATGCGTCGGCCTGTACGGAGGTGGGAAGTTAGACTTTTTGTGAGAGCGTTGCCATTTTCTTGACCACATGATTGATAGTTTAAGCCATATTCAATTTGATTGATTAGAGAGATTGACGATTGCCTTCCTCCCATTACTTGAAAACTCAATTTCACCATGAGGCTCACTGTGTCGGACAGTTAGCTTTCCACTGTGCTGTTCCCAAACTGTCTTATCAAAATCCAGAATGGTGGTATTTGCAAATGGGCAACATTAATGATGTATGCAGGACTGCAATTACTGGACATAATAGGAGTAGGATCCATTTCATGGTCATTTTCCTCTGCTCATGTGGCCCCAGTGAGTCATTAGAAAAGATTTCTGCCAAGTCACAATTGAGTTATCCTCAGGAGAGCGCTTACAACACCCACAAAGACTCATTACCAAAGGACTCAACAACAGAGTCAGGAAGAAGCCAAACTGTTTCCTTTCGTTTTAAACAAGATGAGAATTAACTTTAATCAAGATTTATAAAAACGGAGAGAGAGAGAGAGAGAGAGAGAGCGAGAGAGAGAGAGAGAGAGAGAGAGAGCAAAGTCCCTGCGCTCTCTTTAGTTGTTTCTCTGTCAGGTCAGACAGAAAACGTGTGAGGGAAGGAGACCCAGAAACAGAGGAATCTACATTTAACGTCACTGGGATTGATATTAAAGTTATTGATCTGACACATAATGAATTTTCTTTTGTGTATAAGGAGATTTACCCCACAGGAAGATGAATAATGACTAACTGTGAAACAATTTGTCACAGTTATTTTAATTATACATTAGGTATAATATCTCTACAAAATATAATTATAATTATAATAATTACATACATACACATACACATATATATATATATATATATACATATATATATACATATACATATATATATATATATATACACACACACACTGTATATATGATAGAATAGAAATATAATATCTCTACAAAATATAATATATACACACACTGTATGTATGATAGAATAGAAATATATCTCTACAAAAAAACAGATGTTAAAACAACTGGTTTATGAATGTTTAGATTCTTACACAGAGTCTAAACAATCTGATAACTTCAGCTAAATGAGTCATAGTATACTGTGAAAATAAACATTAATTCAAAATGCAGAGTATATTCAATGACTAATTTGATCCAAACATTTGGAAAAAAAGACATGTTTTTATTCCTTTGTTCAAGCAGTAATTTATTTAGTTTTTGTTATATTTTATTGAATGTAATTCTATGTTTACTCTATATTTAACACCGAGCGTATCGCAGACGACACGTTTGTGTAATTTTGCTTAACCGTAATGTTTTGTGCTATCGGAAAAAATTTCAACGGTTTCTGAAAGCTGAGAAGTTGCACGTCAAGGGCAACATGCGGATATTACGGTAATTTCACTTGCACCGTTGCAGGAAGCCGGCGAAGCAGCGTCTTTGTCATCAGAGAGAAAAGAGTTGGTACATGGTTTCCATTTTTTGGGCCTGTTTTTGGACATCGAGACCAAAAGTCAAACAAATGTTATTTTAAACATGTTTTACACTGTTCAAATTTCAAAATTTAACACACAAAATCAAGTGTTTCTCTACAACTACAGTGTTTTTTACTCATTTCAAATAGTTAATATGCTACTTAAACATGCACTAAATTGTAAAAACCTGCCAGATATTGAAAGTTATTCTGGAAAAATGGGCAAAAAAACACTTATGCACAATACATTTTCTGGCACTTTTATGGTTAAAGTAAGCAAAAAAAGTCAAGACGAACATTTTGAGGCCTGGGTGTTGTATGTTTCACTACATATCTAATTTAAATTGTATAAGTTATACTCTTACAATGCCTAATATTGTATATTCTAATATTTTAAAGTGATTCTGTGCATAATATAAAGAAATTAATTGCAGACAATCTTTATAGTTTACACTGCTGTAGAAACCAGTGCAGAAATATTATTGCATGTTCATATATCGAATCAATCTTAGCGTAAAGTATTCAAATATTGATAAATCTGCCGGCTGAAAACAATTAGCAGTTAAATGTCACGGCCTATAGTCACGGCTTAGTTTCCTCAGCTTTGGCTTTTACGATATGGAGAGACATAATCCGGCCATGAAGACGATTTCTCTCTGATCTGGAAATTGAAACGAGCACAATTTCAAGCAACTAGTTGCACTTGGCAAATAAATAAATCTTTTTGGCACACACACAGTTTTCAAAATACTGAGTGCTTAGTGTTTGTCTGGACTGGACCACTTCTCATAGCTCAGGCATTTTATTTGTTTTTTAATCATCAGTTCATTTGCCTGAGGATGGAAGAAGGGGATGAAAAGAGGGATGGGGGACTGGAGGAAAGACCCTGTATCTATAAGAAACAAACAGTCAGCACATTTTGTAAGATAGATGAGGAGCAGAGGGACTAAGTATTGCCTGTTAACTGGATTTCAGCTTGTATTTATTCTGTGCATAGCTCTGCGGTGCCGAGGAAAATACAACTAGTTCAAAAACCTCAATGCTTCATTTAGTGTGCTTGTGTGGCATAAAATTAGCATGACAATTCCACTGTACGTAGGATTTTTCAGCTGTCAATGAGGAGCAATTAAATCGCCGCCAAACGTCAAATAGGATTAAAATAAATATTTCTGAACATGATTGTAATTCATTGTTGTATCACAAAGGAAATTACACTTCTGTCAGTAAGGCATAATAATCTATGCAGACCGATGACAGAAGAAACCCTAAAATAAAGAAAGCTCTTTTCAGGGTTGGCCGCAAAGATAAAGCTGTAGGTACTTACTTCCTGTAGGTGCCACAGAGGGAAAGCATCCCAAGGCTCTTTCAGATTGAAAGTGGCTTACACTAGATAAAAGGAGAGTCCAAACAAAATGAAGACGGTAAACATATTTGTTAACCATAAATTAAAATTGTACATGTCTCACTGTGAAATAATGGGTTTACTCGCGTCCTGATCAAAATCTGGGCTGCATGTTGTGCGTTGATGCCGCAATTTGCACTGTGTGCCGAAGTATACCATGGGACTTAACTCTCTACAATCTTATATGTTTCATCTCACTTGTGCAGCTTTTCCCAACTGGAAAGTGAAGTTCTGCTCTTTTGCACCAAAATCATTGGCGCACACAGGAGTTGCTGAGCCACAAGCGCCTCCGTAAGTGAGGTCGGTTATTTTGTAATCGGTGTTTGAAATCCACCTCAGTGACACCAACGGGGCAGGAGAAGACCTGCAGTTCCAGTGCTGCGTACCCACACACTCAAAACGACGATTATCTTGATGGACATTGGTGCAAAAGAGGCTGTGTATTTGTGAGATATAGTGATAAATATTTTTCATAAGATATTGGAGCTTTAAGGTGGCATTGATTTTACAAGTGAGCCTGCAGATAAATCTAAAAAAGAGAAAGAAAACAGGCAAGAAATACAAATACAAGACCAGTTTTTGTTTTGGTCTGACATGCATGCTCAACTCCAATGACTACTGCCGCTCAAGTATTGCATTCTGGACCTTTAATTCAATTCTGTGATATTGAAGGTGATGCGGTAACAAGGACCCTCCTCCTCCCCTCTGCACACCCATCTACCACCCAAATTATAGCCATTCAGTCACCCTTGTGTCTCATGAAGCTCAAAGTGAATGACAGTGTCCTGCTTTAGTCTTTGATGGCATTTCTCGCTCTTGTGCCGGCTGCCCCTTTGGTGGGCTCAATTCATCAAGCTCTCCCGGCAAACAACAAAGCTCACACACAGGCTGCAGCCACAATGATGTGGCCTTTCAAGTGATTGCATCGATAGACGGGAGAGCACAATTTTCACTCTTCACTCCTGCGGCACAAAATGAAACTATTATTGCCATTGTTAGCCCTTTGCCCAGAGCCGCTATCTGGAGGACATAATGTGCTGATATAGTGATGTGTCTACAGCATTCTTCACCTGACCCAAACTCATTTAAGACTCAATGGCTTAAAATTAAGATGAAAGTGGGAGCTATTACAGATTGTCATAGCCCGTTATGTGCTCTCGGAGTAGAAAAGGAGTCAGATGTGTCTGTGAAATGGAAAAGCATAGACATATAGTCTGTGTGCAGCCACTGGTTACTTGAGATAGTGACTACTGTCTACTGAAAGCAGAATGAGACAAAATGAGGACACAGAAATAGATTTTAGCCACAAAACAAAAGGCTCAACTAAAAATAGTTATATATACACACCTGTCTCAGTCAATCGATTTATCTCTATGTCTGAAAGTGGTGTTTATAATCGGTATACCACCCTCAGCAAAGACATTTTTAGTATGTGGGGGCACAGCAATTGCATCAAAGTAAAACATTTTCTGAACTCCACTTCAGCACCTGGACATGGTATACTTATCTAGATACAGTCCTGCACCAAAGTCCACAGGAAAAAAAATGTTTTTAGCTTGCAGTGACACAGCCACTGGTCTCCTGCTGCCTCTTTTGAAAAATGTGTCACTGAGGTAAATCCAAGCAAATAACTTCAAACACTGATATCATGAAACACACAAAACACCTCTTATGTGGTGTGCATGAAAACATTATTTAGGAAATGGTCATCCTAATGCTTATTTCCCTCAAAAGCAAGTGATAAACACACTATCATGTTGTACTGTAAATAAGTTGCCTGTGTTTTTTCAGAAATGTAAAAAGGCATCCGGGTTGTTGTGAGGAGGTGAGGTACAGTGAAATGATGCCAGCTGAGGGTCAGGGCAGACCATTGCTGAACGAGTGACCACATGTCTCGCTGTTCGGATGCTGCGCCCTTGGTATGTTCTACCTCCTGATAGTCATGTCTGCGAGGAGGATCCCTGTGTGAACTGAGCCGAGCCCACGTCAAAACAACACAGCACAGCACCCAGGACCCCATTACTGCCGCCGGCTCTGACCAATGATCCGCATCACTCCTTTGTTCACAGCACATTTACTTGGACTCGCTCAGATGACATGACAATGTCCAGCAACTTAAGTACTCCACTGCAACCCCCACAAACACACACACACACACACAAACCTGCAGACCTTTATGTCTCATTTCATTCCTTTTATAATTTAGACTCACTGTGGTATGAAAAAAATAATAAAAGCACCCTATTTAAATCACATTTCTGTTAATAATAATAATAACCACCATTTTATCATTTGTTTTGCAGGAGATCTAAGGACTTATGGGAGGTTTAAGGCAATTATGAAACCTTGAATGAACACACCGAGTTATTCATCTGCATTTAAAAAGCTCACGTTAAATAAATAAAAATCTGGCTTACAGTATCATCTTCAGCAAATTAGCCACTTCGCTTCTCTATTTTAAATGAATTAATTATGTTTTATTTGAGTGTGCAGCACATTAAATTAAGAAAAAGAACAAAAAGACAACCAAGACCAGTTATTCATTATGTTTTGTTGTGCAAATGACACACAAATCCATAGAGAAAATCTAGGATTTTACATCAAGGAACAAAAGGAGCTGATGATCAACTGCTGCCTCCATCAGTAAATTCAAACAGGGTTTATTCTTGCATTTCCACTTGCAGCCTAACCTGACCCTAGCATAAATACAGTAAAGAACATTGCATACTATGATATAGTTTAATTAATATTATGTATCTACTCTTCATGATTCTAGGTTGTTCTGTGACTTTCTTTTCCCCATTTTGGTAATATTAAGAAAAGATAGAAAGAATGGTTTATGGATATTAATGAGAATATATCAGTTTGTCAATCAGTTGTTTACATCTGTACGGTCTGATTAGCGCAGGAATTTTCAGAATGTCGCGATATCCTGAAGCACAAAAACAAAAAGCAGAGATTGCACATAGCACACGACGATACTGAGACTGAGTTTGTTTTCCTGTGTGGGAAAAGTGAAAGTAAAGAAAAGAAAAATCGAAGGGGAAAAATCACTCTTCTAGACTTTTCAGCCACATGTCCAATAGTGTTTCTGTAAAGTCAGTAAGTAGCCTCCAGAGTAAAAAAACAAAAACAACCCTGTGTTATTCAGTATGTAAATGCAGAATAATACCTTTGCCCTAACATCATCTAGCCTTTCAATGATGATCAAAACAGCCCATGTGTCACCTGCAGGGTAGGAGGTTCACACAGCACTCAGTCAAACGTGACTTTAATGTTTCTATACAACTAAATGGCAACAGCACACTCAATAACCGGCCGGATTATGTTCACAGGCAACATTACTTATGAATGAAAGTGCACATTGATTAAAAGCAGCGACCAAGGACGGCTTTACCTGTAGTTACAATAAAAGCCCTATATGCACACAATAGCCTCGAATTTACAATTTATGGTTTTACAATTTATAGGTTTGGCTAATTGATTTTCTTGACCAGGAGAGCCCCATCAGATTAAGGTTGTTTTCACATAGGCTATAGTCCTCGTTAAATGATCGTAATCTTCCTGTTAATGTATACCAATGTAACTTATAGTTAATGCCAATAAGTGTAGCTTAATGTACAGTATACGAGTGATTTTAAATGTGTTATCACGTGAGCAGCACGCACAAGTTGCTGTCGTGTGGCCAACCAAACTGTTGCAGTACTTATATATGAAACGCATGGTATTTAGAAGAAACGCCACATTAGAGAAGTTTACACAGATCTTCAAAACCTGTCTTGTGGAATGGAACTTGAAGAGACCTTTCATTAGACATATGTATATACACAGTACATACATGTTGTTGGAGTTATCATCCATAGACGGCCGTGATAAATTGTAAAGGACGTATTAAATGTCCTCTGAATCCGGAAAAGACAGCCGGTAGACTTCCATAATAATAATAATAATAATAATAATAATAATGATGATATCCATCCATCTTCTACCACTTTATCCTCCACATGAGGATTTCTAAAGCGCCTTTCACGAAACCCAAGGTCACTGTACAAGGAACAGTAAGTAGCAAAAAAGCCAAACAAAAACAATCAGGTGTCAAAACAACCTGCAGGAACAAGTGTCGCTTCAACAACGATTTCAAATACTCCAGAGTTGGTGTCTGGCGAAAATAGCCAGTGGGACTGAGTTCCAGAAGGGTTGGAGCAGCGACACTGAAGGCCCTGAAGTTTTGCCTGAAGGCGCTGGGGATGGAGAGGAGACCGAGGTCAGCAGACCACACGGAGGAGGTCTGAAAGATAATGACGAGCAAGTGAATGCAGAGACTTGTAGCAGAGGAGGAGAAGCTAGACGATGATCCGGAGTGAGAACCCTGGCGACAGAGTTCTGAACATGTTGGAGCCAATTTCTTGGGGACCCCATACGGGACAGCTTTGCCGTAGGCCAGGCGTGATGTTATGAAGAAAAAAAAAGAAAAAAAGAGGTTTCCATGGAAACAAGTGGGCAGAGTTTTGCATGGCAGCCATTTTGACAGGTCATAGTCCAACAATCACGGGTGTAAATAATTGAATTTATGACAGGCAGAGTCCCATTTAGCTTCCTCAGCTTCAGTGTGCATGGCTCACTGTCACGCTCTCCTGACTAACATGAATTAAACACGGTCATCGCTAATGTGATCACAAACACCTGCGTTTCTCCTCCGAAAACACGTCAAAAATGTTAAAAAAAGGCCCGACAGTTGAACAGAGTCATCCTCCATCATACAAACACCTGACAGAGGGAAAAGCAGGTCCAGTGTCTGACAGCAGGTCGCACGCTGCAGCGCGCTGACTGAACCTGGTGTATTTTATTGTTCCGTAGCGTCACAAATAACTGACTGTGAAGATTAACGGTGGAGCGGTAAAAGTGGACCACATCCATCATAAATAAAGATGAAAAAAGGTAGGACAAAGAAGGTCATGTGTAGATTGGTTTCCAAACCAGTTTTGCCGTAAATGATCCGAAAACACGGTTGAAGACATTGATAAAGAGTGGTTTAACCCACACAACATTAGGTGGAACTTGTATTAACTATCTCTTCTTGACTATTCTATTCTCTGTATGATTTGTCTTTGTGCTTTGGCTTTCAGAAAGGCTTCCAAAATAAAATTGAAAATACTGAAACCTGCAGTGTCATTGAGCCTCAACCTCTTTTCTCTCCGCTGACAATTCATTCTCATTTTTAAACTAACAAGGTTATAAAACACTCAAAACATATGGATGAGGCTGTGTTGCCCACAAACCCTGCGCCAGAGCCCAGAGGAGCGGTGACCTTGAACGACCTTGACGCTGGACGCTGGCTCTATTCTGATGAAGGTAAACAAGGCGACACTTATAGAATCCAAGCGTCCCACTGTAGCCACTGATAACGCTGTTTACATAAGTAATCACATTGCAAAATTAATCTCCCACATGTGAATGCCTGATACATCATCTCCTACATGATTTGCCAGATATCTGGGCACTCCAGCATTTTGAAAATAACAATAAAAATAATAATAAAATCTCTAGAGCTCTTGTTCTTTTCTGCCTTTAAGACATTTCTGTGCTTCGATCCTGATTTCAGGCTCCGCTGGGTCAGACGATCATTAATCTTCATTTCAGCACTTTGGGATTTGTTGTGACAGTCGCCTCTGATTTTGTTCCCACAGCCTCTGTCACAAATGCAGCCAGTAAAACATCCCACTGTAAACTTAAAGGGATAGTTCATGTTGTTTTAAGTGTGGTTGTACAGTCCGACACTAAACACACTGACTGCCTAAATCAAAATTGTTGCCACTTAATTAAAGGCTCACCTAATAAAATCCATGCTTGCATGAATAGTGGTTGTTGCTCTACCTCGATGTCAGACAGCATTTTCAAACTGGAAATTGAAGCTGGTTTTCTGCACCTAAGTTCATAGAGAGAATCAGTGTTTTTAGCTCACAAGGACACATGAGCTGCTGGTCTACTGCTGCCTCATTTGGTAATTGAGTCACTTTCAGAACAAATGATTTTGGACTCCTAAGATGATAAAATAACAGGCTGGAGCAGGTCAACAACTCCTGTATACTATGAAGTAAAATTGAAACAGATTTTCTCTATGGGCTTTGGTGTGGCCACGTGAGTAGTTTATAAAGCGACACAAACTGTAGTTTCCTGTGAGAAAATGCTGTGTAACATGAGCTAAAACCTCCTTTACTTCCTGTCTGCGCCGACAGCCATGTTTTCAGTGAGACTGAGGGTCCATTGGTGTGCTTCCACTGACTTAAGTTTCCACTAGCATAGTACCTGGTACCAGGTAGCTGAGGTGATGCTATGCCTGAAGTCGTCAGAGTGCCGTCACAGGAAAAGACGTCCAACACAAGAATCATGCCGAACAATGCCGAACTGTAGATCAGTTAAAAAGACTTCACAATCCTAAAAACGTGGGTTAATCTCCAACAACTACCAGGGAAAAAAAATCTCAATATTTAACAGAGGAGTCTGGTGTATTTAGCTTTTGTCGTGGGAAACCAACCTAAACCATGCCGTGACCAAGCGAGGCGGGACCATAGGTGCAAAAGTGTCTCATGTGTCAAGTTGATTCTCAGCACAGTCAGCACCAACTATCCCTTTAATGGCAAAAAGAGAGAGGGAAACAACCCTATAGGCAAAAAGTAAAGGTATAAGGGGGAAATGAGATGTGGGAGTTCCAAAGGGGCCTTCGACTCTTTGAATTAGAAAATGGATGAGCCAAATATTCACAACACTTAAGATGCTCATATTGCTCCGAGCCCATTTCCTCTGTGGATTCATGGATAATTACATGCCCACTGGAGATGTAAAAGGGCTTATATGAGAGGGAATGTAATGAAGGGAGATATAAAAGAAGTCATCAAAAGGAATACCTCAAATGAGACCTATAGGAATCAAAAAGACTTGCTGGGTAAAAGACTGCAGCTACTGAAACGTCCCTCAGGTTGTACTGTTCTCACTTTAAGTCTCTCTCTTACCTCGGTGCATGTGTCGGTTTTACGAGCTCACCAGGTGGGTGAGCACATTTGCAATATGACTTCAGGGGGCGCAATCATTTCATATAATCCATTAAATTGGCTCTGCAACAAATATATCCTTTGTGAAGCTTTTAATGTGCTTTTTTTTCCCCCCTTCTTTGATAATGTGCCACAGAGGCAGCGATTCAGCTCTGCTTTAGGTTCTGAGGCCGAGTTTGTGAAGGGCTCTTCGGATTCTAAACACATACTTTACTTTTAATAACGGAATCATTTACTGTATATTTTATTTATATTAAAGCTCTTTATATTCTTTTGGTTTAACTTCCTGTCTATTTTTTGCCATTAGCATTCACCGCCCTACAGTTGCGCATATATGACACAGAAGTGCAATTAACAGTAAAAGTCGCAGAGGCAAGGCAACCATCTTGGAATCCTACGTTGGTGTTGAGGAAATCGAATCTCCCGAGCAAAGACAACGCCCCCTTTGACGAGTTCTGGCTCCTGATTGGATAACGTCTTCTTTCATTACTATAATTAAACTAGTTTCTGCCATTTCCCTTTTTCAGCGATGAATACAGACAACTGCCACCTGCTGGTGAGGAAAGTAACTTCTTCTCATGCAGGCACAGAATGTATGTTAGCCATACTGACATAAGGTAGGGAATCATGACAACAAATCTTCAGTGGATCTTTAAATTTTAATGTAACCCATCTGTAAAATAAACAAAGCCATGTGTGCCACAAATCAGCGATAAACTTTGTTTACATTGTAACTTTTTTTAGTGGCAGTTGGTAAAATGTCAAGCTTCGTTTGCCAGTTTAATGTAAACGTGCAAAAGAGGGAACTGTGACATAACATTTGGTCACAGCGCCGCAGTCGGTCGTCGTTCTCATGCTCGTTTTTTTAACACAGATTTGATCTAAAGTGTTTCACTGACAGCGGATTTAAATCTCAAAGAAAAATATCTGCCTCTGCCACCGCTGTCAGAGTTTGATATGAGACGAACAGCTGCTAAATGATTTGTGAGAGCAGGTCACTTATCCCACGCATTTTAAAGCATGATAAAAAATAAAAAAGAAAAAAAGAAACCTCTTTAACTTGTGCTTTTAAATCTGACATTTAAAAACAGCTCCGAAAATAAAAACTTAATGCTCCCATCATTATAATGACTTCATGCATACATTAGAACAATGAGTCACTCACTCACACAATAGCTGCAGACGTTCTCTAATGCTTCATAATAGGAACCGGAAGAATTTCTTCATTTTGTTGTATACAGTATTAAATAGATTTAATGTCCCTTTTGTCCATATACTAGAAATGCAGAGAGGTGCGTGTTGGATGCTGCGCCCTGTGTTTGTGTTTTCTATGCATGCGGCGTCCAGGACTGTCTGTGGTATTGATGTATCGAGCTGTGTGTCCTGACCTGGGCTGGGCCACCAAATTGAGCCATCATCAGTTTAAAGTATCTCCGAGGCCTCTCCAATGAGGCCCATCCTGCCCAGTCATCAATAATTTATGTGGATGGCACAATGATTTTACAGAACAAGTGGTGTACGGATAAACATGTCTCAGGGTTTGTGTGTGTGTGTGTGTGGGGGGGGGGGGGGGGGGGGATGTCAAACACTCATCTCTGCTGCCGTTTCAAGGAGAAAAGCTTATACGGAATACCTCCGGACACACCGAGCGTCAACGAGGTCCACCAATGGTTTACAAATAAAGCTGCCCTCATCAGTGTAACGTATGTATTAATAATAGATCCGCCAACTGTGTGCAATGTGAAAAGCATCACCTGTAATTACAGAATGTCCACTTACTCATTTGGCAGCCGGAAAACCCAAAGATTTCCCCAAGGACGGAAACCAAAAACAGAGCTGAAAGAAATTAGAGAGAGAGAGAATAGTTAGACGCGTTTGCTTACATGTTCACTTGCATGTAACTGTAACTCAAAGGCAGACTGTTCCAGCAGTGCAAGGACTAAGATACTATTATTATTATTATTATTATTATTATGAGTGGTAGAGAGTGGGATTTGAAAAACGTTATGCAATAACCTCCATTACATTTCATGGAGGTTAATGTTTGTTTCTTTGAGTGTGAGCAGCATAACTCGAAAATATTTACTCAGTAAGTGCATTTCGACACGACACTCTCTGACAACGAAGGTTACGGCCCAAGGACGAAACAGTTAGATTTTGATGAAAACCTGGATTCAAAGGGATTAGAGTGTATTGACATTGTTTGAAACAGAGCAGAGAAATTTGGCATTCTGAGAGTGTTCTACTATTTTCATTCAAAGGCTTCCATGTTGATTTTTCTTGCAAAATATTATATCATTACTGTAACGACAAACCATAGTCCATGTGTACTTGCAATACAATGAATAGGATGAACACAGTAGTAGTGAACTCTTAACTTGCGTGTGATTTTACAATATTTTCAAGCATGTTTGGAAGCTCGTCATCTTCTCTGCTCTGGGGAACATTGATCAGTGTTCGTCAAACCTGGACATGACGATGCGCTTAAATGTGATTCAGTTTAAATTATTTCTTTGTTTAAAGGAGCAAAGAAACCAGAAAAATATTCACATTTAGGAAGCTGAAGCTATCGCAAATCTTGTTTTAATAATGAGAAAACCCTCAAACTAGTTGACAATTTAGTAATCGTTTAGTAGAGTATTTGTTTCAGCTCTACATTACAGAGGAGCTGAATGGTTGAAACACTCATGGTGTTTGAAATATCCAGTGTTGATAAAAAAACAGACTTTTTTCTTCCTAAAATTGCTGCTATGGGTTTTCTTGGTGCTTGCGAATTTATACAAATAAGCATATTAATATATGACTCGAACATTTTTCTTTCATTCACGTTACGAATGAGCAAACTCACAGATTATGACGACCGTGTAGATCAGCCTCGTCTACCTTAAAATAACATTCCCACTGATCTTAACAAAATTACGAGCGCTAACATCCACGTCTCAGGCTGGATTCCGGCACAGAGGTGGAGTCAGTGCTGCTCATCAAAATGTCCCACTTTTAGAATTGGGAGGAAAATTGCTGGGAATGTGTCTACAGAAGAAACCCAGGGCCTTTAAAGACAAAATGTCTATAAGTGAATCTTTTCCGGTACTTGCAGCCACTGTCGTCAACCCCCCCGAGACCTCACCGCAAAGTGCTCCAGAGTCTATAGACAATCACAGTGGCGTTTTAATTTGTCCCCTCGATATCTTATTTGCCAAGGAGGGACCCTGGAGGGGGCCTCTGCCCAAAAGAGTGCACAGCCTTATTGAACCAGACAAGGATCACATAAAGGGCCGAGTATTGATGCAGACAGGGTAGAGGGGTGACAGAGAAGAAACCGGAGGGGAGGGGTGAGACAAGGATCTCAAGTACGAGGTGTGCTGTTAGGAAGGAGGAGAAAAAAAAAAAAGCAGGTGAAGAAAGAGCGGTGGCGGCTTGTTAAGCAGCAGGAAACAGTTCAGTGAAAACATGGCTGCCAAGTAAAGTGATTTTGGCCACTTAACAAGTCTCACCTGATAAAATCCATACCCTAGAAACTGTTCACCACACAAACTTCATTGAGAAATCAACAATTTTACCACCTGGCACACAGCAGGTGTTGAGCCATTGCTGCCTTTTTTCATTATGTTATTTTTCATGGTTCAAATGAACATTAAAGGCGACATAGAATGCTTGTATCACACATATATGTTAGTTATGGAGGTCTACTAACATATATTAACTTGTTTTCATGATTAAAAACCTCCTAATCGCTGCAAACGAGCCGATCAAAATATCTCCTCACTGACGCTCTCGTCAGCCGCGCTGTTTCAGACCAAACAGTTGCTGTGATTGGCCAGCCAACGAGAGCTTTCCTACTGTCCTGTGATTGGCCAGGTACCTGGAAGTGACGTAATAGATAGGCCAGCTTTCAGATACACAGCTCCCCCTCTGGCACGGTGGATGCTCTGCATCTCAGCAGCTACAACGAGACTAGTTCTTCTTCTGCGGTTGAATGTACGCAACCGGATGTGCCCGGACTAGTGCCCGCACCGGGAGGCGCTACGGTGGTGAGGATTTCTGATGACGACATCAAATTAAGGAAGTGTCGATCCGCTTCGCAGAGCCCAGGAAAACAATACAACACTATTTTCTCAGCAGTGGCTGAACTGTTTGTTCTGAAACTTTAGGGTTTCATAAACGAGGTAATGACGCAGATACACACACACACACAAACGCAGCGTTAATTGGAGCTTCCGGTCTATGTCACCTTCAAGGACACACATTTACCACACGATGCAGCAGTAGACCAGCAGCTCCTGCGGCCCCACAAGCTAAAAAAAAAGGCTGTTTTTCTTCATGGAGTTTGGTTGAGGAGAGCGAGTGCTTTACAAACTCGTTATACTGAGGGATTATAGGGCCTGACTTTTCACAAACTTGGGTTTCCGGACAGAAAAAGGCTGTCTAATAGTGGGATAAAGCATACAAATGTCCTTAAGATACTACAGACCTAAATGTGCATAGTTTTGAATTGGCGAGCCTTTTCTTTTATTCATTTTCCTCACCGTTGGACAGCCTTTTTCTGACCGGAAACCCAAGTTTGTGAAAAGTCAGGCCCTTATCCCTCAGTATAAACCATACACTAAAGCTGAAAGTCATTAGGGTGGACAGGTTGCTGACTCAATGCCCGCTTAAATCACCCAGGTAAAGCTCGGGCTGCCTGTTTCATTTGATAGGACAGATACATCAGTTTAAGGAGGTAGAGCCGATCCAAGTCCTGACAGATGAACCGAAGGAGCCAAAGTGCTGGCTGCAGCTTGACAGGAGAAGATACCTGATCATGAGCTGAGATTTAACACCAAATCCCTACTTGTCCCCCTCTGATTATCCATCCCCAAACTTTATCTGCAAACTTGTTCACACGGATCAGCGGGCAGAGCAGACAAAGCAGATAATTGTGCAATTTAAGATGATTAATCTCTTTCAGAAATGCTATTTTTCTTTTTACGTTTATTATCTCTCATTCATAGCGCTCGCAGTATCAAACTACTGTGTGGGAAAGAAACACAATTTCAGATGTAATTTTAAATTATTGAGTATAGCGCTCTAACCCCTCCAAAGAAATTCAATGAAAGCTTATTCAAACAGCCCAGTGAAATTGCTATTATACAAGAGCATCTATTTAAGAGGGCATCAACAAAAACTCAAATGGAACAATGTAGAATTGTCTAACATTCAGTGTTTTTCCCCCGGCAGTGTTTGCTCGGCCTGAACATCACCAACATGTGAATTTATTTATCTGTTGGACGAACCACCACTGGACCATGCACGATGGCACGTGGTTATATACGCTTTTTATCCGGCGTTTGCTGCACGATGGCGGGTGGTTATACACGCTTTTTATCTGGCGTTTGCTGCACGATGGCACGTGGTTATATACGCTCGTTATCCGGCGTTTGCTGCACGGTGGCACATGGTTATATACACTTGTTATCTGGCGTTTGCTGCACGATGGCACGTGGTTATATACGCTTGTTATCCGGCGTTTGCTGCACGATGGCGGGTGGTTATATACGCTTGTTATCCGGCATTTGCTGCACGGTGGCACATGGTTATATACGCTTGTTATCCGGCGTTTGCTGCACGATGGCACGTGGTTATATACGCTTGTTATCCGGCGTTTGCTGCAAGATGGCACGTGGTTATATACGCTTGTTATCCGGCGTTTGCTGCACGATTGCACGTGGTTATATACGCTTGTTATCCGGCGTTTGCTGGACGATGGCGGGTGGTTATAAACGCTTGTTATCCGGCGTTTGCTGCAAGATGGCACGTGGTTATATACGCTTGTTATCCGGCGTTTGCTGCACGATTGCACGTGGTTATATACGCTTGTTATCCGGCGTTTGCTGGATTAATCGCAACAATTAACATGTTAACTTTGACAATAGGAGCGAACTGATAAAGAGCTACAAATGAGCACATTATGTTATCTTACAGAATTTGATTTATTATTAATCACTTGATAAGACAAATTAAAAAAGAAAACCTCATAGCCCATATTTTCAGGCAGGCTTGAGCCCACCCAATGATATTGTCATAAGGAATGCTCCCATGACGTGAGATGATTAATCCAGTTTAAGATTGGCAGGCGGCACTCCGGTGTAAACTCAATTCTCACCAACATCACACAAATCTAATTGAAAAGTTGACTCATTCATTTTTGGCTGACACTTCTGTATTACACGAGGAAATTAAAGTTATTCAAATGACTTTGATTCCACACCCAGTCATCAAGGCCGCTGTAATCTCTGCAGTCAGATCAAATCTCCATACATATTTTCCCATTTGTCTATGATCATAAACGTAATTAAAAACTTATTGGCATCCAGTGTGGTTATTTAAAACATCCTACAAAAGCATGCAGAGAGCTTAGTGCAATGAAATGTAAAGGTTTGTCTCAAGGACAACAAAAACTATGACTCCATTGTAACCCAATTACCAGTTTTCCTTTCTTTCCATTAGAGATAAGTAATTGTTCCCTGTGTGTTGTAGCAATCTCACACCTGTATGAAGATATTACACTTTAGTCCTAACAAGATGCATTCAGACTTTTATGCATTACCTTCTCTCTGGGAGGATGGCACTAGTTTGAAATACTCATCGACAAAGCAAATCAATATCTAATTACAAGCCGCACATTACGTTTCTTGGGCCGGGGAATGGGGAGAGGCCTTCCCTTCCTCCTTAAACCAAGAGCTCAATAACACCTTGTAGATTATTTCTTTGCCCGTCATTTGCATGCTGCCCCAGTAATGGCCCCCTCACTTTGAGAATCTATTATTTTTTTTTTTTTTTTGCTTTAAAGTCAGCACTTTTCAGAGGACAGAGATTTGTCTTGCCGCGGTCCATCACTCAGCCTAAGCTGCATTCGATTTACACCACAAAAAGGTAATAACGTGGCCACTGAAGACGTGTTTGTCTTGCAGAAATTTAAGTGCCATTCTCTGGCTCCTGTTGTTTAAAAGGGAGGAAGGATTTTTTTTTGTAAGAATGAAGTGGATCACAATGGCCTGCCTGCACTTACACTCAACGTGAAGAATCCATATGTAATAGTCCGCGGAGGAGTGCCAGAGGCGTGAAAATTATTCACTTTTGCATTTGCAATGTCATTAAGAGATAAAACTCAGGGAGGAGTGGAGGACATTGTAATTAACGTAATATAAAGAATTTGTGATTTATCCCATAATTTACACTTCTCTATCAAATCTTAATGTGAGTGGAAATGACTACAGCTGTAAGCATTTCCCTTAAACCCAGCTTGAGGTGATGAGGTCAAGAGAAATAACAGTGCCTCCAGAGGAGCCGGAGCAGATGGCGATCAGTATACTCCCACTGGGTGATCGCTGTCGGTCCATAGGGATCACTGCCGCATCTGCTGTTCTAATTAAACGCTTGGGGAGGCAGTGACACCTGATCTAATGGAGTTCGCTAAGTACTTCTTAGCACATTGGTCCAGCTGTGCGGAGCATGACTCTTTAAAACCACATCACTCTGATTGATTCAGTGCTGCTCAGCTAAAGGGCAAATGGGCCGGTCGCCACCAAATGACACCAAAAGAAAAGTAAAAAAAAAAAATGCATCACTCTCATATCATATTGTTTCTCAAGTGGGGGAGTGTAAGTCATGAGAATGTGTCACAGTCAGCTCTCTGCAATAATTCCATGCAAACAATTCTGTCCCATATATATATATATATATATATATATATATATATATATATATATATATATATATATATATATATATATATATATATATATATATACAGTATATATATACATACATACATATATACACACACACATATACATATATACACACACACATATTCATATATATTCAATATTTTTACTTTATTGAATACATTTATAATTATGTTCCATTTTCTTTTTCTACTGCTTATATTTTATATTTACTGTAGGTATTTAGTATTTTTATACCTTATCTTTTTCTGTATTGCTTATTTCATATCCGATTCACGTAGTATTTGTTGCTCGTATATGGGGTGGAGTGGCTCAGTGGTTAAGACCGGTACCCTGTGTGCGAAAGACATCATGGTCGCAAGTTCGACTCCCCCCTGGCTGATTGTACTCAATTCCATTGTAAGTCGCTTTGGATAAAAGCGTCTGCTAAATGACATGTAATGTATATGTTGTTGCAGATGTTTAGGAGTGCAAGTCAATGCTATTGCTCATGTTTCGTGTGCATGAGGAAATATGAGGCAGCGTCTGACAGATAAAACACCCTACGATTGACCATTCATCACACCCAATCAATATTACATGACTAACTGATCTACTATAAGTTATCACTTTAAATACAATGTAATTACATGCAGAATTGAAAGAAACAAATGAAGAGTAATTGTGACATATGTGTATCTGCCGCGAATGTGAGCCTCATAAATCCTCGGCACAGGATCGAGCAGCAGCCAAAGGTCATTGTAAGCGTCTACTGAGCAGCACCAGGAGAAGCAGAGGGGACAGAGATGTTTTCGACGTTTCCAATAAGTCACAACTGTCAACAGCGAAGGTATATAAAGTTCACACAGTCTGTGCTGAGGATTAAGCTGGGTACAGTCATGTTTGGACGGCTCCATCTATCAAGCACTAAAAGTGAGGCAGATATGCATTGGGTCATCCCTCTCCTTGTCACACCATAAGAGTAGGCGAGTATGTACATAAATCTTCCCCCCGTTTGCCGCTGAGAATTAGCTTAACGATTTGCAACGATCCCACAGCAACAGACGCTTCTTTTGATATTTATAAATCGATGATTATCCATGCGTCATCTGATTATGCATGCCAACTGTTGCTCTCCCAAACGTTGGCAGAACCCAAGCAGGGAAAAAAGGTTTATCTGGGTAAATGTCAAACCCTGACTGTATAGAAATGATACAGTCTGTGCATGTAGACTTCATATGAGTAAATCGACACATAGATTTCAGGTTATAACCTATACATTAGGCGACTGATTGTGTGGAAGTGGAACCAAATAATATACAATGATGAGATAGTCGCGCACCACAGCCTTGAGCAGGAGCAGGGAATACTGTAACTCAACATGTACATCCAACATTGCACCAGCTCAATTAAACATGGAGACAGCTCATAAATACAAAACATTTTATCCCTATAACCTAAAGACATCTACATTTGCTTATGTCGACAATGTCGTGTGGATATTTCTGCCAATTTGTGTCCGTCCGACAGCATTTTCTGACTGGAAATTGAGGTCTATAAACTGGGCGCCCTCCTGCACCAAACTCCATGGTGATTTTTTTGTCTCTTGGGTAGAACTGAATAAAGAATTTCAAACACAGAATAACAAATTTGAATTTAGGAGTTGTTGATCCCCTGCTGCCTCCATGTGCCATGATGTAAAATTGCTGATTTTCTCTATGGACTTTGGTGCATAATGTTGCTGCAAACATATTCTTAAGATATTGTTGACCGAGTCTTTTCTTAAGCAGCGAACATAGCTTTCTCCTTGTGTCCTTGTGTATAGCCTTCATGTCCGCACGGCACATGTAAGCACACTTTAAAAAAAAAAAAAAAAAACTCAGCTATCCCTTTAGTATTTTATCTGTTATATACACAGACAGAGGTTCTCTGTGTGTGTGCTACTCCTGTTACAGAGATCTAGGTTACCTTCTGCCCTTCGGCCATGCTGGGTTTCAGCCCGCTGCTTAATGCTACACCTAATAAAACCAGTGAACAGTGACATCACTGGGTAAAAAGTGGCACTGGCAGCTGCTGCCGTGTTGCTCTAACATGATTTAGCATTAGCAAGTGCAGCAAACACAATATTAGAGCCCATAAAAGCCTGCTGCCCCTGGCATGATGATGACCGACCTTGTCTTCAACAGCTGTTTGTGGTTTTCCCCCAGCAAGCCCACAGATTTCTCCATGTCAGCACTTCTCACTACAAACACAGTCCATTCACTGTTTCCTTGGTGACCAAAAGAGCCCGGGTCTTGTTTGGTAATTCAATAGTCACCCATGGATATGAGCACAGTCAGACTTTTTTGTGCCCAGAGTGAATTTGGCAATTTGCATCTATCTATGAGATACCTCCACAAATTAAAGGAACAGTTCAGGTTGTGCCCAATATGTTGCATAGCAAATCACAGCAGGTTTATAAATAAAAACCATTTCAGGTTGAGGCTACTATACCTTTTTATTTAATCAGAAACTGAAATTTGTGTTTGTTTGTGAGCTGCTCACTCCCCGCAACGAAGTCCATTGACAAAATCATTGATTTTACACCATAGCACAGGTGTGGTTGATGTCTCAGGCAGTCAGTAAGCCAAAATGTGTTTGTTTTTTTAACTTGGTGTTTAAAATTCTGTTTAGATTTACCTCAGTGACACAAATTCACCGATTAACGAGCAGTGAACCAGTAGCTACCGTATATCCCTACAAGCTAAAAAATGCTGATTTTCTCTATGAAATTTTGTTCAGCAGTTTACAAAGTAACACAAACAGTCAGAAAAGGCTGTCTAAATAAAAGTGTATCACTGTCTCAGGCTATTTCTCTGCTCAGGCACTGACTGGCTCGATAACCACTAGCAGTAAATCATTAAAAAAATCGTAACTAAAAAAATTTCAAAATGAATTCATTCAAAACTACAAGTGATCTAATTTCCAAATGACAACAATCCTTCTGCCTTCTCTCTCAACATATGAAGTACCAAAAAAAAAAATCTTGATTCACATTTTTCCCTAGAATCGTGCAACTTTTAAAACCTGAACTATCCCTTTCAACATCCCCAAAACTTGATGAATAAGAACATTAGAATGAAAATCTTAGCATTACCATGCTAATTTTCCCCTGATAAACACCACAAAGGATGCTTTTCTCTTGACATTTTTTACAGTGTAAAAATGTACCTGACTTATAAATAAGGTATTCAAAATACCTGAAACTGAATTATTCATGTTACAGAATGTAATTTAGGCATCACAGGGACTGAAGGGGAATTCAGTTGCATCTTTGCAACGCAGGACTCACAGGATATATTCCCAATGCGGCGGCGGTGGTCAGAGCGACTGATGCAGAAATGATTAATGTGCAACAGTGGAAGGTGCCACACGCCGTGGCACCATGGAAGTTGATTACAGCAAGGCAGAGGATTATAAACATGATAGAGTCGAAAGAAAATGTGTCGCTAACCTAAATTAGATGGCTTCGGGGACAGAAAGTGACTGAAGTCACGTTTAAAGCAGACCAACACTTAAGTCACTACAAAATCTGTTGCTGTTTCCATGGGAATACAACTCAGCCAGTGTTATCTGGCATGAGGTACGAGCAGGTAAATAGTTGTCAGAGCTTTATTTTTCATATTGCTAGAATTCACATTCTTTTCAATGGGGGATAAAGAGGGATTCTGCTGCTGCTGCTGCTGCTGCTGCTGGAGGCATCCAAACTCCATATGCAGAGGGGTCACTAACCAAAGAGGGGGAAAAAAAAGAAAAGCTCTGTTCAATCTTTCCAAATAAATTACCTTGGCAGATATCAAACAGAGTCCTTCACTCCTGCTGAATGATAATTGAAGCTGGCCGCCATGGCCAATACTCAGGGGGTCATCTGTGGCAGAGAGGCTGGACACTGAAGAAATTACAGCTGCCACCCCAACATCGCCACCACCCTCTTTTTTTTTCCTTTTTCCTTTCCTCCAACTTTCCTCCTTTGCTTTTAAAACAAGCAGCCGGGGAGGCAGCTCAATAACAATCACAAACCCGACAGTTAAGGAGATAATGGCTAACAGGTGTGAAATGAAAATGATCAATGGGTTCATGTTTATCAAGCATGTCAGAGATGGAAATGAGCCATAATGTATTCTCAATTCTCATCATGCCACGTACAGTTCTGTAGCGCTGCGGCTTTCTTTGGCTGCTGTAATGCTCATCACGTTAACCATTGTGGTTAACTGTGTTCATGTGCTAACATTTGCTTATTGGCAAAGAAACAAAACGTTCAGCTGAGGCTGATGGGAAAAGGGGCGGGACAATGTTATTGCACATTACGATAGAGAAAAAAAAAAATCATTGTGAATTTCCATTATAAGGATAATCATAAATGTGGGTCAGAGCTTTTTCTGTTGCTGCACCGAGATTGTGGAACAATCTTCCACAGCAAATTAGACACGCCCCTTCACTGTCCAGTTTTAAAACGCATCGCAAAACCCATTTTTCTCTTTAGCTTTCAACCTAGTATGAGACGTTGTTTATAGTTTATTGTACGACTCATTCATTTGTGTTGTATTTATACTTTCTATTGTTCTTAGGTCTATTAGGTCATTTTTTATATTTTATTTGTTTTATTTATCTCTGATGTACAGCAATTTTTCAGTGTTTTTTTTTATTAAAGTGCTTTATAAATAAAGTTGGATTGAATTGGATATGAAAATGTACTGAAAATGTACTGAAAATGTCTCAGGCAGTTTGCTTTCCCACACCAAAGTCCATAGAGAAAATCAGCATTTTTAGGTTGCAAGGACACAGCAACTGCTGTTCAACTGCTGCATCTACTGGTAAGTTAGAAGCAGTTCGGTAAAGCAAATTTCAAGCACTGTATTCACAAGATAACACATTTGAAATTACTGACGGAGGCAGCAGTGGATCAGCAACTCCTGTGTGCTGTGATTTTCTCAATGGAATTTAGTGCAGGTTTTAAAAGGCTGGCTAACAGCATGATTTTGGAAGAATCAAGCACTTTTTTTTATTTCATTACATGACCCTTCTTTTACTGGGTTAAAAGAGCTGGGCCGTGAGCATCTATTCAGCAGGGACATCAACGTTCAACTGTAATATGATTATGGAGGATAATAACGTGGACATTTGGTATAAACAGTATATTTGGCCTTTTGCTCATAAAAGCTCCGGAGTCAATCTGAGGAAAGTTACTGCCTCACTGGGAAAAACCTACAGGGGTCAAGAGTGACAATGACTTGCAAGCTATATTAAACCCATTAATAGACTGCCAGCTTAATGAACTCCGTGCCAGCTTCCACAATGACTCATATGGCCTGATGAAATGAGCAAAGCAAAGCTGCTCCTGTGGGGAGCAACACAGGCGAGAAGCTGGAGACATCACGCTTTCAGTTTGGCGTCCGTTTATCCATCCCATTCTTGTTAACGTCTTGACTGGTTCCTTTTAAATTTGGCACAAACAGTCGCTTGGATTTAAATATGGAGTGATTTGATTTTGGTGCCTGGTGGACATGATAGCTCACCAACGCCATGAGGGAATGAGTTGTAAATTTGGTTTTAATGTGGAGAAGAATCATGTTGACGCGATGACCAATCAGCGTTGAGCTTCTACGGATGACATCATGTACTTGCCCGCGGCCAGCTCATAACGGAGGAGAAATGGTTTTGTGTGTGGGCTAGAGCTAAAACAATTAATCGATGAATCGATTATTATCGATTACTAAATTAATTGACAACTCTTTTGATAATCGATTAATCGTTTTGAAGCTTTTCTCATGATTAAAACAAGATTTCCGATTGTTTAAGCTTCTTAAAAGTGAGTATTTTCTTTATTTCTTTGCTATGGATAACAAAGAAATCATTAAAAGTTAATCATTTTGGTTTGTGGACAAAACAAGACATTTGAGAACATCATCATTTCCGGGTTTGAGGAACACCGATCAACATTTTTAAAGGTTTTCTGATATTTTATGGACCAAATGATTAATCGATTAATAGAGAAAATAATCAACAAATGGCAAGTTTAGCCGTTTACTTCGGGAGTTCCGAATGGACAAGAACCGGTTCCAGTGATATTTTTGCATTAAGGAAAACCACACACGACGGCGGTCTCTTCTCGGCAGACGTATCCACAACAGAGAGTGCAACAATGCTTAGCCATGGTTGATGATGAAAATAAATGCCTGTTACTTCTGTCTTTAGGCTAAAATATGCCGATCTCCGAAACATCTGCGCACTATCTTTAACCAAATTACATACTTTTGATTGAAGTCTGTCATTTTTGTGTGTTAAATGTCTCCTTAGTTCAAATAGGTAGCTTCATAAACATCCAAATTTAATTGAATTTTCATCTCTGTTCCTTAGACGGTTCCCAACTGGACGCAAGTGAATATGAGCATAAAAGAGCTAAAGAAAGAGTCACATTGTTAGAACAAAAGTGACCAGTGGTGAGAAGTCATCAAGACAGTCGCTGATGTTTTTTTTAAAGTACCTCCGAGACTTAAATGATCACACAAAGCTTCTCAGAGCATCACAGGAACAGCTTTTTTGTCCTTGAAATCCATCTTGATTTGCTCCCCACTACCTTTTAGATTTCACTTTGGCCCACATTTAGCCAACTGAAAGTTGAGCTGACAGAATGAAAAGGGACTCTCATTTCAAATGTATAATAGGAAGAGACCCTTTTCTAAATGGTGAAATGAATCAGCGATAGGCCAGCCGCATATTAGCGAGCACATATCCAGTCCCTTAATCGGGCCTGAAACCAAATGTCCATACCTGTTATAGAAGCAATTTATACACATCAGTTCACTTTAGCTGACTGTTCAATAGAGAGCTCAGGATCACCTTGTGACATGTAAATGAGGGTCCTTTCATGTCCTGAGACATGTGGGATTAAATGAGCCTCACGATTTTCCTCCCTGCTTGTTTCTTACATTTCATACAGAAATCTCCCAACTAAACTGCTGATCTAACATTATATACAGCAGTTCTGCCTGAATGTTAGTAATATACTGTTCCTCTGTTTTCCTGTGCAAGCATAAATCTATTCAAGTGGCCAATTTAACCAATAAGTCCAAGATAATAGCCAATCACATGGCAGCAACTCTATGCATGAATGAAGAAGACGGGGTAATGATTTAAGTGACCTTGAACGTGGTTCTTGGTCCGGGTATTTCAGAAACTGCTGATTTACTGGAATTTTTATGTGCAACCATCGAAACCCGAAATGACTGGTTTGAAATGATAGAAAGGCAACAGTAAATCAAATGACTACTCTGTTACAACCAGCATGCAAGTGGACTCATCTCTGAACCCACAGCATGTTGAACTTTAGGCCCAAAAGTCCCCCAATTGGGGAACCCAGAGAGGTTCCGGGGAAAAATATTGTGGAATACTGAACTCAACACGAAAGAATATAGTGATGTTGCACAATTAAACAGCAAATTGGGGCTACAAGACTGTACAAACTTATTTTAAATGTGACACTTTATTCAGAACACACAACATAGCTCGAATGAAAGTAGAGACTCCACGGATTCTGGGGAAACATGTCAAAACACTCTACACCAAAGCACCACAGAGATAAAAGACAAAGAATAAAGACAAATAATTCTCTGTCAAACGTTCATATATACAGCTAAAACAACGTTTTGTGTGGTCAGACGGACTTCCTGTGTTACACTCAAATAATTCCGGGCGTCTCCAACAGAAATTAGGACCCTGGGGAAAGCATTACGATCTATGCTGTCAACGCAACATGCCGGCGTTTTGCTGATTCTGATTGGCTGACAGCACTGTCAATCTCATTTTGACGACAATAGCGTCATCCTATTGGCTAATGTTTCAATAATGAGGCGTCAAATACTCAAATCAGCCAATCCCTTGTGGAGAGGCAGGCCTGCGTACTTCGATCACAGCTCAGTCCTACCACTTTGTGTTCATTTTTGGAATGGAAACTTAGATGTTTGCTTGAACTTTGAAACAAAGCCATAAACTGTTTTATTGAACACTAATATGGATGTAAACATTAAGTACTTTTATATATCAGAAAAAAAAACAAATGGCACAGATGGTGCCAAAAATGTGCCAAATGAGACCTTGCCTGTAACTTTCTCTAACTAAAACCTCTCTAATTTTGTTTTGCTCCACTTGATCAAAGTCAACCTTTGCAGAGATGACGTTCACAAATTGTACTTCGATTTGAGTGAAGTTTAGAGCTGCAGCTGCATCATTCAAAAGAGATACTCATCCTGAAAGTGCTTACATTTTCTTTTTTAGACGAGCCTGATATTTTTCATTTACTCTTCACCAGTAACACATGCACTGATATTTACACATCTCACAAGTGTTCCCTTTACTATGACACCCAAACTATTCAAATAGAGTATGCAGATATATTAAATATTCATTGGTAATGGTTTGGTCCTCAACATCAGCAGAAATAAACAGGTTTCAGTGTCAGTATTAAGACTGAAAGAGTTGATAAAACAGGTACCTCCCAACTACTGATGGGACCATTACTTCAGTGTCAACACAGCATCCACACTGTGACATTTCCCATATTGCCAGAGTCTTCATATATCATAATCATCTCCAGTTGGAGCAGATGGGAACAGTATCATGTGACTGGATGTCATTTAATTCCGTGCTTCGCAGAATAGACGACATTTCAAGTGCTTCAGCGCAAGCTGTCCGAACCCATCTGCTGAAACAGCAGCACAGTGACTGATCGCTCCCTCCAACTCCGCCACACTAAATAGTAAAAGAGTCTGTGTCTGTTTGAGCGTAGGTGTTTAACAGCAGCTCAAAAGTACCCCGAACAAACCTCACCCACCTCGCGTCCGTCGAAATAATCCCAAAAAACAAACACAAACAGTCGTGCACAGAAAGTGTGTGCAATTAAAGGAGGAAGTGGATTAGAGGGAACCTGTGACAGAGAGTGAAAAACCCAACAAATAAGCATTCAAATACTGTGTCCGTTCAGATTACCTGCAGCCCGAGCAACACATCTGTTCCCGATCCAATCAGTTTGATTTCTAATTAAATTTGGAGGTGAGGATCTGCAGGACTACATGCTGATAAATCTCTCAACACCTGGCCAATATCAAGTGACGCGACCGGAGACGGAGCCAAACAAGGTGAAAGGTAACACTTTATCCCTTCAGACGGGCAACACGTTGGATTTTCACACTCAGGGGACACAACAGCTGGTGCTGTGCATTCATTCACTATACCTTTGATTATGATTTTCTTTTATTTAAACACCATCATGTGTCGTTTCCGTTTCATTTGTGATTATACATTTTCGACATCAGAATCAGAGTGCCCTAGCTGCCTTTCGTTTGCACTGACACTCGCCCAAATAATGATTATTATTGTGGTTTTTACACACATTTTGTGACTAAATGTGCTCTCTAATGTCCTTTTCATTTATTTTATCCCTTTAGTAAGATTAGTACTGGTTGTTTTTACAAACTTTACAAAGAAACCTACTCAATTCTAGTATTTACAACGATGATATCATTCATCCACTACTTCTTTTTGAGAATGAATGGGGGGGAAAACTTGGCCGCAGCTGAAATCATAATTGACACTTCTGACTCAGAGACATTTGACGATCTTGAATTCAAACACAGAACACACCTCAGTTCTCTGCCTTGTAGTGAAACTAAGAAGCGTCTGATTTGCTTCTAAGTCGCTATTTGCCTTTCATCCACACTTTCCAACTATTTCCCTCTGGCCTCCCTCTCTCTTTCACATCCATAAAATATTGATTTTCAAATATTTATCCAGCAAACATCCACCGGACCTGACCTGTATTCCCAGTATATCTGAAATATTCACCTTTTTTTGCTAAATAATTGATAGCAGCATCCGCGTCCCGGCACCTTTGCAAACCTTTTAGTCGGGGCCTCGGCGAGGCTGTTTGAGCATGTTTTATTGGAAGGATCAAGCCTCGGAGCATTGAGAGTTTCTCAACAGCGACAGAGCATGGCGAGCATTTTAATTGGGGCCCTGGGTTGCGAGGCTGTGATGGGAGTTGAAGAGTCAGAGATAAAGGTGCAAAGAGGTTAGCGCAGCGGTGACCCACAGGATGCTGATTGAGTTGTTTTTTTTGATGGGTAAGACAGTGCGGTAATAGGATGGGGATGTGGCCAGAGGTGAGAGTGGGTAAGGACAGTGGTGTGCTAATTTGTGACCCTTGTCCTTCCCTCCTCAGTGGATGTCACATTGATCCACTTGCTGCTAGTCATGACAGGGTAATTTCACCCCCCCGAGCTTCCCGGTCACAGTAAAGGTCATGGTCCCAGCAAATCCTGGTCAAGCCGGGGGAACCCACAGGATTCCTGCTTTCTGTTCGGCACCATTGTGTTGTGTGAATTATTGACGCGAGCCACAGGAAGTAGTTCTGAGGTCCAACTCAAGAACAAGAGTCTCTTAAACTTCTGAACACTGCTTCAGTGCAATGGTATTGGCTGGGGTTTTCAAATGAAAATGGAAAAAAATTATTATTCTGTGACAACAATTTCTCCAGAATAACTTTAAATATCTGGCAGTTATTTAGAATTTACTGCATGTTAAAATGAGGAACAATAAAAAGTTTTATGTTTTATTTCAGTGTTTTGCATGTTAAATTTGAATAGTATAAAAATATATTTAAAATAACATTTGTTTGAGTCTTTGTCTCAATGTCCAAAAACAGGCCAAAAAATGGAAACTGTGTGCAGGCATTTTTCCTACTCTCTTCTCTCTGGTGACAAAGTCTTTGTTCCTGCAACAGTGCGAGTGAAATTACCGTATTAATCACTTATTGGCTTTGATGTGTAACTTCTCAGCTTTCAGAAAGCGTTGGGATTTATCTGATAGCACAAATCGGGGCATAACTGCACTAATGCAAAATGTACAAGCTCGTTGTTAAAGGGTTAAATTACTTTAGAATTATTTTCTAATAACGAATAAATAAATTAGAATAAAAATAATGAATTATTATATTATTTTTGATTTCTTCTATCAAATGTGTTAGTACGCATGTATTAAGATGAGCCAATATGATATTTAGTTTCAGTTTGTCTGATACTGGTCAAAATCACTGCAATACAATCAAGAACCCTTAGTATATACAATAAATGCAAGTGTTGTTAGTCACACAACTGTTCAACACGTTGCTTGACAGGCTTCAAACTTGGCAGGTGACTTACTATAAGGGCACCGGAGTGTGCACTTCCACCCCGTCTCATATTGCACAATCTGTCATTATTTGTCATGGTTATCAATACGTCATTTGCACAAAACAGTTCATTAAGCACAGGCTTTGAGGAGAGCCGTACGCGGCGCCATAATAACACTGTTCCAAATGAAGTGTCCAGTAACAATTCTATCAACATTTTCCTGTTAAGTCTTCTAGTATGCATTTTTCTCTGCTGCGACAACACATTTTACTCAGAAAGTGGCCTCTCTTTGTTTAAATTACTGTTATATTTCATAATCAACAGTGTTATAGTTAGAAATGGGCTGATCATGTAGCGGCATAAATCAAGTGGTGAATTATGAACGGTTTAATCAGAATTTATTGTGCCGACTTTATAACGAAGCCAGAAAAAAAAAAGTGAACAACATGAATATGTTAATAGCTTTAATGAAACCAAAATATAAGCACTTTAATTCCCTTGAGTCATTTTGACTTTGAGCTGCTACTTTTAAGGTCAAGAGGTGTGAAAGTGAAGTCTTATCTTTGCACAGACTCCCAAGCAGACTTACCCCACATGCATATTACTGCTTATTTATAGCCCCTCTCAGAGCCACTGGAGTGTGGACAACGGATCTATTCCATTATAGGTGCCTGTGCTGAGCTTCATGCCTCCTCTCCATTATGTGCCCTCATGTGTGCCTGTACACCTTACTTTATGAATGTAAAAGGCAGTTTATGGATGTGCGGGGACTACCGAGGCCGGCGTGGTACATGTTGTCACCCTCAGGCTCCTGAAGGGCAAAACCACACCAGCTCAGTTACATACGGTGGCTGCTAAGAGACGAAGCCCCCCCTGTGGCCAGGATCCACAGATCATCCCAGTCTCTTTATCATATGGGCTGATGTTGAACAGTGTAGATCTGTTATATTTTAAGAATAAATAGAGTAAATTGAACCTTTTAGCTCACAGGGACACATGAGCTGCTGGTCTACTGCTTTACATTACGTTACGTTACATACTGCTGCCTTCTTTGATAAGTTTGTGGTAAATCCGAACAAAGGATTTCAAACACAGAATTCCTAAAATAACACAGACCTTGATTTTGAGGGAGGCAGCAGTGGATTAACAACTCCTGTGTTCTGTGATGTAAAATTGCTGATTTTCTCAATGGACTTTGGTGCAGGGAGGAAAGCTTCCATTATAAGAAAGGATGTCTAATGGTGTAGAATGTAGATTTTGATGTGTGATGGAAAAAGAGGACCGAGCTTGGGTATATTGCGTTTGCTCCTGAATGTCCTGAAAAAGCTAACTACATGGAATGAAATTTTTGGTAAATATGAAACACACAAACATTACAAATTCATTTTCAAATAAGGACATAGAAAAGGGGCGCAGAGGACACTCATACCACCTCATGCAAGTCCAAGCTTGACTAACAGGTGATGGCGCACCTATACACCTGTCAGCTCTCGTCACGTCAAACTCAAACTGTGGGACTGAATGACAACCGAGCGCAGCTGTGTCACAATTTCTGACAGCGGAATTATTTTTGTCCGATTAGTCCTGATCAGTCACCTGAGCGGCACATCATCCGCAACCTCTGCGGTAACGGTGATGCAGATGTCACATTTGGCAAAGTCAAGGGCAGGACGGCATGCCACCGTGCGTCATTTAAAATAATGAGCGGGTGACACCGCTCATTATTGCCGCGCTCTGACAGTCACCACATCTGACACTTCTGTGAGTGCAGTGGGATGAAGTGGGTGTAGGGCCGAGTGTGGGGGGGCCAGAGGTGGTGCTGAGGAACAGCATCCAACAGAAAGGTCAAGGGATGATGAATAAGATCAAAAGAGCGAGGAGAAATAAAGACAAGGTGGTGGAGGATATCATCTTTCCATCCTTCATCCTTCCATCACCACATACACACATACTCTTACTCCCCCCTTTTGACAATTGCCAATTATCAGATATGCTGACCTGGTTCTGTTCACTTAAAGCTGTCAGTCACTGCAAATTTGTGGTTAACTGGTCCATTTATCCCATGCTGTCAGTCCTGTAGGTGATGGAGGAGTTTCTGTCATGACCAGTGGAAGATAATAGCACACTGTACAACTACACAACTACAGAATTGACATGTACACAAAAAAAGAAGACAAAACATGGTGATGGTGGAGACATCTTGCATAATATGGCTGTCACAAAAACTTCACAGCAGAAAACGGATATTTTAAACCGCTCACTCTCCTGCACCAAAGTCCACAGAGACTGGGGAGACACGTTTCTACACTCAAAATTTCTATTTCATTCTTGAAAAATCATGTCAATTTTATTCTTAATGTTTTCACTATATTCTCAGAATTCACCCTTATCCTCAATATTTTGATTTAATTAGTATCAAAAACAGCTTCATATGTTCATAAATGGTCTAAAATGACAGTATCGGACTGATAGCGGTCTCGGATCGGACACAATCATATGATTTCCATCTGTAAACACAGTTGAACTACAGTTACATTGACTGACTTTGAAACCACCACGGTTTTCCAGCGTTGGCTGGAAACTCAGAGTTACTTTACAATGATTCAGAGGCTAATGTTAACAAATGAGCTGCCAACAATCACTAAGACGTTGGACCTGACACACAGCAGGAAAACACATAAGTCATTATCAATAACTGCAGCGATCAATCATCGATCCAGACGGCGCATACACTCGCCCCATCATAAGATCATCAGTGCAGGCTTTTACACTGTCTGGGGCTGGGTGGGTGGGGGGGGCTTGTTAATGACGCAGGGGTAAATTAGTCCCACTGGGACGCCGGTGGAGTGGGCTGTGTATTTGCCCAGAGAGATTACTAGGCCTGAAGTCAGAGTCATTATGCAGCTATTCCGCGGCACTGACAGGTGGAGCTGAGTGAAACACAGTCGCCACAATTACTCCACCTGTCATCCTGCCTCAAAGCCCTGTGTGTCTAATAGCCTTTGCCATGTATGCAGAATATTAATATTAAATATGTGGAGGTGTAATTATAGTTTGTTGAGTCCAGAGCGCAGGAATAATTGTGATCGGGGTGGTGTCGTCATGTACTGTATACGTTGCCCGTGTCATTTAGTTAAATCGTGATTATCACAGCGTGGCGCCACAGTCAGTGACTCAAGCACAATTAACAGTGTGTGGCATCTGTTGTTTGATCAATTACTTTTGGTTCACCATATGCCAAAAAATATTAAAGAGAGTTCAGTAAGACAGGAAGCAGTTATTTTCCCCCGAAAGCTGAGAACTGTGTTAAAGGGGAGTGATTGTTTTGAATTATTTTTTTAAAGTGACGGTTCTGCAAGGAAACACAACTTTACACCTGCTAAAGTCTGTGATATTGTCAGCATGCGTGCGCCAATTTTTCCTCACTGTTAAAAAACGGAAGCATAATGTGATTGCTCACTCTTCCACACCAAGGTCTACAGAGAAAACCACAGAGCCACTAGTGTACTGCTGCCTCGCCTGTGTCACTTAGGGAAATCAGTGTGCTGTGATGTAAAAATACACATTTTCTCTATGGACGTTGGTACAGAACATAAATAAATTAAATGTGACACAAAACTTAAAGGTCTTAAAGGTGACATCGAATGCTTGTATCACACATATATGTTAGTTATGGAGGTCTACTTACATATATTAACATGTTTTCATGATTAAAAACCTCCTAATCGCTGAAAACGAGCCGATCAAAATATCTCCTCACTGATGCTCTTGTCAGTCGCGCTGTTTCAGACCAAACAGTTGCTGTGATTGGCCAGCCAACGAGAGCTTTACAACTGTCCTGTGATTGGCCAGGTACCTGGAAGTGACGTAATAGATAGGCCAGCTCTCAGATACACAGCTCCCCCTCTGGCACGGTGGATGCTCTGCATCTCAGCAGCTACAACGAGAGTAGTTCTTCTTCTTCTGCGGTTGAATGTACGCAACCGGATGTGCCCGGACTAGTGCCCGCAGCGGGAGGCGCTACGGTGGTGAGAGGAGTGGTGAGGATTTCTGATGACGACATCAAATTAAGGAAGTGTCGATCCGCTTCGCAGAGCCCAGGAAAACAATACAACACTATTTTCTCAGCAGTGGCTGAACTGTTTGTTCTGAAACTTCAGGGTTTCATAAACGAGGTAATGACGCAGATACACACACAAACGCAGCGTTAATTGGAGCTTCCGGTCTATGTCACCTTTAAAGGTGTCTTAAGCCCCTTTTCCAATAGCTATACTCGACTTGCCTCGGCACGGTACTTTTTAAGCGAGCTGAGGCGATACTATGCATGGCGTCATCAGAGTGCCATCACAGGAAGAGTCATGAGCAAGAAGTCCGTTAGAAAGACTCAACAATCCTGAAAACGTGGGTTCATCTCCAACATTTAGCAAGGCAATGTCTAAAATCTCAATATTTAACAGTGTATTTAGCGTCAGCACTGCTGAAAGCAGTCCATGCTCAGTTCATGCAGAAAGTACTGAACTAATCTTTTTAATGAACTCCGTCTCATGATTTACACTGAAAACAACTGTGCTGTGGCCATGTTTTCAGCAAGAGCAAGTGTCTCAACCTGGCTCTCCGCACCAGAGTCACTACTTCATATACAACCATATGCATGTTTTATAACCTGCAGTATAGGGCATTTCTGCAGGAGGCCTGTGTCAACATGCACCTGCAGCAGCAGCAGCAGGCGGCCAACATCATCGTCTCTCCAGCGAACAATATTTAAAGAGCAAGTGTTTGCATGTGTCGGAGGCTGCAAGCGTCTCAGTTGACATGCACAAGTATGTGCGGTGGTTTGTATGCAAATTGTTGTTTTGTTTGTTGCCCTGACAACACCGCAGGCGTCGAGTAGAAAAGTGGCAGATAATCAGATCTGTCATGTTGTTGTCAAGCAGCCACAAACGGGAACACTGCACATTTGAGTGGTACATACAATCGCGTGTGAGAGAGGATTAAAACACAGTAAAAAAAAAAAAAAAAAATCACAAAATCCAAACCAATGCCACTTATAATGAACAACTCTCCACTCACTGATGAGATACTGTGGTGAACTTATTAGGATACAACACACATTTCTTATGTGCAGCAAGGATCAGCCTCTGAAAGGAGGCTTTATAAAAAGACTCTAATCATGTGATACAAGCTCATGTTTATTAGGATTTACAGTTACTGAATAACATGAGCCTTCCAGTTGCAGGCCAATTTACAATACAAAAATACAGACTGGTGAAGTGAAGTGCAGTGTTTGAAGTGTGGTTGTATGAGAATAAAGCGAAGACATTTCTAAAATGTAAAGTCAAAAAGTCAAGAAATCATTTGGCATTCAGTTTCAAAATACATTTGAAATGCCATGGGAAAAAAAGGTTGACGCGTCTGTATTAAAGTTGATGTTGAAAGGAACAGTCCTGCTTAGCTTTTCATTCACTCCTGATTTCAAATTTAAATGACAACTACCCAAGCCATTAGCACTGGGCATACACATGACTCCGTTTGGTCAAAAACAGTCATAGCCGGGTGTTTTGGGGTCCATGTAGTTAGTGCACATTAAGTTAAACAGACACAGGACCAGTGGTAATGGAATAGGACCTTGCTGACTAAATAATACATGGGCAGGGAGGTAAAACAAAATGTATGCATGTCTTGTTTTCTCTTAGTTTAATGCCCTTGCGTTTTTTTTTTTTTTTTATAATGGTAAATGGTCTGTATTTATATAGCACTTTTCTTTTTGCCATTCACTCTCACTTTTATACTCTCATCTCATCCTCTATCACTCATCTTTCATACCCATTCACACGCTGCCAGCACAGCCCTCAGGAGCAACGTGGGCTTAAGTGTCTTGCCCAAGGACACATCGACATGTAGACTAGCGGAGCCGGGTTTTGTTTTATCTTACGTTGCTTTTAAATTGTGGAGGATAAAGAGGTAGAATATGGACGGACGGATAAGTTGGTTAGTAAAAATTAAGAAAATATAATAACAAACACAAGCGTCCCCCGCGCAAGTCTGGGAGTGCAGCAGTTCCCTGACCACACTCTCTCACTTCAGTTTTACCAAATTGGCGTGTTTTTTTATGTCGGTACTACAAACGCGCTCAGACGAGTTTGCTCATTTGCGTAGGGAGCAAATCGCCAAAATGGACAGCACAATTCAAAATGGGTTGAGGCCATGGTTAAAGTCGACTTCTTTGTTTGTCTTGGTCTATAACATCTTCCCATGAAGTCTTGGGAAATTCTGTTTCACTTTCAAAATGAATTTTGCCTCCTTTTTCACCTTAGGCGGCGCTATAGAGCCCTTGAGCAACGCACAAGTTTGTATGCACGTTAACCTCCTCAAAAATGACCGGAAAGCCACAGATATAATAATAATCAGAAGGATAACAATAGGGTCCTCGTAGAAATTTGTGCCAGGAGCCGGTTCTACCCCTGCCATTTGTGGCTTGACCTAATGAATAATTAAAGTACAAGTAGGTACCTCCACTCAATTTGTTTCTGGCAAATAAGGGCTAGGTTTAGGGTGCTTGTGAATGGGTATGAAAGATCAGTGAATGGGTGTGAATGGGTGAATGGCAAAACTGGGGTGTGAAGCAGCATTGAGTGGTCATCAAGACTTGAAAAGCGCTATATAAAAACAGACCATTTACCATTAAGTCATATATTTACCATATTTTCATGGTCACAAACACATTGACGCTGATCTCATGTTTATTTTTTTGGTTCTTAAAATTTCTTCCCACAAAAGGCCAAGAAGAGGCCTTCTGAAACACTGCTCCCAGCTATGGAAACAGTGCCAAATGCGCCATAATTTGAGGATTACACAAACAGCAGATTCAGTGAAATAGAGCAGGCCAGGGGATGTGAGCTGCCGGACTTGGATTAGCAGCCTGTGATCGCTGCAGACGGTGATAATGTCTCACTGGGCCGTTGACACCGACATCTAGCACCCTGATATCTGACCTTTCAAGCCCTCTGCATCACCATCTCTTTAATTGTTGGAGTGAACTTTGAGCACATCCATTATTCCACCGCCCTCACCCACATGGAGCAACGCAGCCTCTCCAACACCTCCGTCACTTTTAACCATGCTTATTATCCTTCAGAACTAACACAAAATACAAAAACGCCGACTTATTGAGAGTCACCTTTAGTACAATCTTTGAAGAATATGTTTGCCGCCTTATCTAACTGTAAGACAGCCCCTTCTGATTGGAAACTGAAGCTTGCAAACCACTCACACACTAAAGTCCATAGAGATAATCTGCATTTTAAGCCGTCAGGGAAACAGCAGATGCTGGTCTGCTGCTGCCTTGGTTTGGTTTGTGTCATTTAAATAAATCTGAAGCAAAGTTTTCAAACACCAACAACAGCTAATAGCTTATTTACACTTACTGATAGTGGTAGCGACGGATCAACAACCCATGTGTGCTGTGGTCTAAAATAGCTGACTTTCTGCATGGACTTTGGTGCAGTGTTCACACACTTCAGTTTTTTAGTCAGAAAAGGCTGTCAAATGGCAAAAATAGTGTACATATAAAGCAATATAAGAACACACGTGCCTCTTTATCTTACTATGAGATAGCCTACATGCCCTGATCATTTCAATATCCTTTTCTTTTTGAGTTATCCTGCGCACAAAGAAACAGACAAACACATGTGGCCAAAAACATGACCTCCTCGGTGGAGTTAATAAAATTAGCTGCAGCTAATAACAATTACAGCGTCTGCATCAGATAAACAGACCAAACATGCCCAAATAAATGTCCATTTCAATGAATGGAAGGAAACAAAAGCCTTGTCCGTATTATCAGACGAGTTATATCCTGCTTCAGGGCAATATTGAAACTTTTTGTTTGGATTTCTCATGTAAAGTCTCGTTAGAGGCTGATAAACAGAGGACGCATGTTTGTCCACGCGGTGATCGGACTGTGAGCCGCAGAGAAACATCGTTTTTGTATTTACGGCTTGGTTGGCTAAATGTTGTCTCATGAAATCAATAAACAATCAGCAGTATCTAACGTTAGCTGCGAGCTCCGTTTGACGAAATGCTCTGCATTAACTCAATACCATATTTATGAATGATATATTTTCAAAACTTAATTATTTACAATTCATAATTTACTTGCTTTGAACAAATCAATGAAATTAAGGTTTGTATGAACCCATGAACCCATTAGTCTTGTGGTTGAAGTATAGGCTGAGGGTAAATCATGCACTCATATTCATGTGGTCCATTGCTCATTTATTATTGTCAATATTTTTTTCTGGTGCAACTGCTAAAATCTCACCCCCCCACACACACACCCCCCCGTGTTCCCTGCCAGCAGCCTCGTTTTCTGTAATATTTTATTGATTTTTAACTTAACCCTTAGATGCGCCTTTAAAAAAAGCTACATTAACACACAGAGAGCAGCAAAATGTGTTCATAAAAAATGTATACACTTTTTTTTTTAAATGTTTTAAATCAGTCCTTTCTATACATATCAAATGTTTAACCCTTAAATTGCCAAGTTTTTGTCATGATGCACCTTGATGATTTAAAAAAAACAACTTCACTTTCATTATCTTCATTATACTTCATGCAAACTGGAAATATCTTTGGTTTGATTATTGCAGCCTGGTATGTGAGAGATTAGCAGAAACATTTGTTTATATGGGTTATTATCGGTTTGCAATGTCATCATTTATAAAATACTCAGACCTAGAGCACCAAAATGTGTTCATAAAAAAATTAATTTTAAAGTTTTGAACCCTTAAATTGCCAATTTTTGCCATCATGCATCAAAAATAGCAACACACACACAATATTATAATTATTACAATATTATATACAGTATATAAGCTCAAATCACAGTAGGAAATTGGAAAATGACCCAAAACCAATGAAAAACCAGAACAAATCACAATACCAAAAACATTGTAGTTTCTCGACTACTCAAGCGAACACTAAACTGCAGGAGTGAAAAAAGCAGGCACTAATGTGCATTAATGGAATATGGATGTGTGTAACTCCACAATGACAAAGTAATCATATTCACTTTTCAGGAGGAGGACAGAGTCATTTTTCACCTGCTTGTTTGCGTGAGCCGCTATGAAGTGGACGACATCACCATGCAGGTGCTGATGCCGCGGGAAGCCTCCAAGCTTCTAATCAGCGCTGCAACAAGAGCAGAGGAGCGCCGCGCTCATCTGTCAGGCGGGACGAGGACGCTCTGCAGTGACAACGGCGAGAGATTGCATTGATTCCCACCTCGCCACCTCCACAGCACAGTTAATGTATACAGAGCAGTATGTATTATGCATCAGGCATAAAAAAAGCAGCAGGGAGGGCATGTATGACCTCTTAAGTCTGTATACCAGTACTCCAGAAAATTATTTGTATAATATTTTACCATAGACAGTCTGAAATACCTCAATATATGAAAAAGATTTTGAATTTCTAAAGCGTGGTGGGAAGAGCATGTGCCTAGAACAAGCATAAAACAGGCATTGTTGTTCTCAGTGAAAATATTGCTGCTTACAGGGACACAAAATAGATTTCAGCCACAAAAGTCTCACCCAATAAAGTATTCACCTATTTAAACCTTTAGGAGACAACAAATTTGCACAAGCACATTTTGCATACCCATAATTACGCGATGGTTTGCGAAAAGGTTTCCGAAGCCAACATGTGGTTGTTGCGGTAATTTCACTCACACTGTTGCAGGAAGCCGGAGAATGAACGTCTTTGTCGCCAGAGAGGAGAGCGCTGGAAAAACACCTGGACATAGTTTTCATTTCAATCAATGTGTTTTTTTTGGTGTGGGAGAGTGAAAGCAAAGTCAGTGCTTACAAAACACGTACTATTCCTTTAAAGTAAACAGTACATGGGGTATTGAACTCTTAATTCCCGATCCCATGTCTCTGTCAATGTGAAATGTATTGGATTCGCTGTACAAATAAAGTTTGGCTGTTTGATTCCCCCCCCGACTTTTCAGATGTTTACTGGAAACTCTTAATCGTGGTGCAAATGCGGAGCAGTTAACCCAGACAGGATGCAGCTCAGACGGGGTCAGAAGCAGAAGTCATTACCAGTTCTACTCGTACTAATTGCTACACTGCAGCACAACATGTGTCCTAATCAACGCCAGAGCAACACCACCAACACAAGCACGGCGAATATAGCAATAATCAAACGCCTCTTTGCTTCCGTCTGACGTTTTTAGTTCGGTTTTATTTTCCTGAGGTTTCCATTTTGTCACACTTCACTGCCTCTAATGTTTTTTTTTGTTATTGTATCATGTTCTAAACAATACAAATATCACAATATATACTGTAGTATATGTTACTGTGTTCTCTGCATCTGTCCTCACTCACAGTGAGTGTGTCTTTTCCTATTTGAATTGCCGTGGGAATAATACACAACTCCTTATATGGACATCCTGGGGGTGTGTGTTTATAGGTCACATATTAAGGCAAAGTTTCACATTTTTCTTAGTGATATAAAGTAGCAATAATTGTGCAGAAGTCACAAAATTAGACAGTTTTTCTTTTCTTTTTGTTCATAAACACAAGCCAAGTGAACTTTGAACTCAAGTCTTACGTATGTCAAAATTTATATATATATATATATATATATAAAGCTATATATATATATATATATATATATATATATATATACAGTATATAATTTATATATAGTTATACAAACCTAACCATTTTTAAAATAAGAGCAGGATTGAACAGGAGCAGGTCTGTACCTGAACAGTAAACGGAACAATAGCATGACACTATTGTGTCTAGTATTTACTGCATCTTTTTTTTTTTTTTTAAATCCAGACACTAAATATAATAGCTTCATGTTTCATACAGAAACACACACACACACAAACACACTGAAACAGGTTGATGTGCTACCGAAGATGCCGTTTGTATTGATTTTGTTGAAGTCCCCTCCGTGTTTCTCTGCCGCCTAATGTCGCCCCTGTGGGCATTGGAGAGCGCAGCACCGCGCGGGAATCGCCCTGTAAATCGGAGCATCAAGGTCATCGGAAGCGGTGAGAAATGTGTACTAATAAAGCTCCTGCAGCTGGAGCAGTGGATCTCGCCTTGTAAAGCCGTGCAGCCGAGAGGATCTGCTGTTTGATTGCTCTCTTCTGTAAATAATGACGGCATGAATTAAGCCTTTCGTATGTAGGGGAAAAATTAAATATCACGTCTCGACAATTACGTGACTGAAATCAATATGCTATTAAAAGAACCAGTGGGAGATGAAACTGCTAATCCATGACTTAAAAAAGTAACTGTATCACACAAATATGCAAGACTTGCAGGCCTGTTCTCTAACCAACACTGAACACACATTGTTCCTTCTTACACACACACACACACACACACACACACCACACACACACAGATTAGACAAATCAAGACTACAGTTAGTTCAAAGCGCCACTGCTCGGCTTTTAACTGGTACGGAAAAACGAGAGCACATTACGCCAGTTTTAGCAGGACTTCACAGGCTCCCAGTTTGTTTATATGAATTGATTTTGAATTTTGTTATTTGTTTTTAAACATCTTCATGGTCTCGCCCCACAGTATCTGTCCGACCTGCTTCAGTCGTACCCTCCCTCACGCTCTTATTCAGGTCGGCAGATCAGTCACTGTTAGTCGTCGGTGGACTGAGTTGCCTTCGCACATCAGGCAGGACGACTCACTTCCTGTTTTTAAGTCCTCTCTTAAAACACTTTAAAACTCAGTTTGAAATGTTGGCTTTTTTAAATAAAGTTGTATTGGAAAAGATTCGAATACCACACTGTGTGCTTGACGTGCACCCGCTAGCCGACCTCATGTACCAGTCGGCATCAAAAAAAAAAGTTTACATATTCCAGAAAAAACAGAAATTACCTCCTTCACGTGTGATATTACTTAAACCATCAGATTAATTTGCTAACAAAAGCTCATCATGTCCATGATACATAAATGTCCTGAGCACAAACAACCACAAAACAACAACACATGTTTAAGTCCAGGCAAGGGTTCGAGTTAAGCAGCAATTTCAAAGTGGAACCTAATAGCTTCAGTTTTAAGTTTTAGACCAAATCCACGTAGTCTTTATACAACCACTGAAATTACAGTTCCACAGTGGAAAGTGATAAGATACATCATAATCCATATTTGAGAAGTCTCACTTACCACCTGACCAGCACCGTCCAGGTTATTCTGGTCTTCCGCATCGGTGCGTGCCTAAACTCGACCGTGCAGGGACAGAGGGCGACAGAGGTCCTACTTCGTACAATTTCATCCGTTTATTGACATCTGTATATGCTGAAAACCTAGAAAGAAACACAATTAAGTGAGTGCGTCAAATAAATTACTGCATTCAGGATATAATTTAATTATACAGTGTATTGTCTATTGGCAAAATATATCCATCAATGGGGTTAAATATGTATTAGTCGCTCTAATTTTAGCCATCAATTTCATGTTATGTCAACTATATAGGAAGATTATATATATTAATAAAAATCCCCCATTATGATAAACTATTGTTAAGCAGACTAATTAAATGATGTAAACAAGTAATGAAATTACACTCAACCTTTTAATAATTAGTACATTTAATGCATTAAATGAATTTACCTCCCTCACGAAAGTCAGAATTCTTTTTCCTTCATCTCAGGATTCTGAGATTAAGGACACTATACTTTAATAATTAATTTAATACTTTAAATTTTAACACATTTATATATATATATATATATATATATATATATACATACATACCAATGGCATCCAAGCATTGACACAAATACACATCTCTCTAGCTTGACTCTCTGGTAGACAAAAGGGCCTCACCTGCCCAAGAGCTCCTCTAAATCAAAGCTCCCTCAGGTGATCTGAATCTCCTGATTAGCCTGTCTCTCTCTCTCTACCTGCACGCGAGAAACTTGAGTTGCCACACCCACCCCGTGATACTGCCCTTCTGTGCTACATAAACTAGTCTAAATTTACCCCAAAAATAAAGAAAATAAACAGTCTGTCAACTCATGACTTAACAAGCACACAGTCTTGCTTCTCAGCCTGAAGAGACTAATTTAACAGCTCCAGAGTCATAGTGATGGTTAAAGTCTTGTTTAGTTCAGTTTAAAGCCCGCAGAATAGGCCCCTCCATTTTTACAAATAGCTGTAGAGCTTCTATTTATGTTTTTGGAAATGTATGTACTGGATAGAATTAACCTAATTAGCCTCATAGTTATTAAATCAACAGTTAATATACAATTAATATAGCTGGGCTTGGCTAACTGGAGCAATGTTTTCACTCAACAACGTTATGCTATTGATGGGCTAACAGTTAATTTAGCAGGGCTGCAAGCTAACGTTGATATTTTGGCTAATGTTAGCTCAAGGGCTGCTACATGTACATGAACATGACTCGCCAAAAATAATAATAATAATAATATTAAAATAATAATAAAATAAAAATCTAGTTTTAAACAAATTCAACTTAACTCACTAAGTACTTACGCTGTGGTTGTCCATCGTTCGTTGACACGAAGCGAAACAGCTGCAGCTACACCCTTCAGACTGAGCTAATCAAACCCACAGCATTGAGAGAAACCGTACTGTTTGTATATTTCACATTTCTTCACTCGGTCGCTTATTTTAGACACAGAACATGTCAGCATTTATCATACGTGGAATTAGCCCAACCACCTGCGCGTTTAATTTCGGCTCCTTAAATGAGATGCAAACAGGACACTGGTGCACATTTGGCTGCAGGAATACTATGCAGCTGAGGAGACAGAATTTTTATGTTAAGGAATTTCAATTCTGCAGTTGTTCATGTTGGTGATTTAATCAGACATGTATTAAGACCAACTGCTGATACACATGCAGAAAAATGTCATTTGACAGCCTGAAATGTGTTGACAATATGAATTATGAATCGATGTTTGTTTGCTGGTGTTAACATTTTTCGCTAGGATCATTGCACACGTGTACATTCTGCTATACTCACGGTAAATAATTGATGAATTGGTGTTATAATAAAAGAAAAAAGAGTGAGAATACCAATTTGTCCTTAATTGCTGTCTTTAAACGTGTGATTTATGTTCTAAGCTGGTCAAACAGTGGCTCAGGCCTCCTCGGAGAATCCTGTGTGTTTGTGCATCTGCGTGTGTGCTGCACAGAGGCAAGGGAAGACTAACTAGAGTCATCATGCAGTATTAAAACAACCTGCAGGGGGGAGTACGCCATGATTTCATTTGTTAGTCTCACACAGACCTTTTACATTTTGTGAGTAACCCAATTTTGGTTGTGTCAGCCGGGCCGCTTGTGCAAACACTGCTCCCTGCACTGCTGCCAGCCATACAGCCACCATAAATCATCTGTACTGCTTCATCTGGCAACCGAGCAGCAGGGCAAAATAGCATCCAGCGCTGACCTCCGTGTCCTAGATGTCATGGTTTCCATCAGAGGACTTCCTCCCCTGTCATTATCCTACACACACATTATATACTTTATGTTCCGTGGAGTGTTTCCAGCACAGGCTCTCATCGGGCTCTCCAGAAGCCTGATAATGAACCATTCATTGGGAACAATGAAACGTCGAAAACGCGCAGGGCAGTGAGTGCTGAGGACCAGGATTGAGAAACCCTGCTGTAGATGACTGCAATAAAAAACGTTTTTGTCCCTGCACGACAATTATGCATTATAATTTACATTCATTTAAATCATAGTTAACAATTTGGTCCAGTTGGAAATCATTAGAAAATGAATATTTAGTTTGTAAAGTTTATATTGTTGATTTAGAACGGCTTAAAATGCAGAAACCCACCCTTTAAAACCGAGCTTGAGACGACACATTTGCACAAGCGCACTTTGCATTACCGTAGTTACGTAGCGTTTTGTGCTATCGTAGTGGTTTCTGAAAGCTGAGAAGCTAATATGTGGTTATTACGGTAATTTCATTGCAACTGCAGTGCTTTTCTAAACAAATCGTTTTGTTTTTCTTCATTTTAAATTGTTAAAACAATACTTTAACATGCAGTACATTGTAAATAACTGCCAGATATTGGAAGTTATTCTGGAAAAATGGGCAAAAGCACTCTAATGGTTAAAACAACCTGAACCTGGTGAAAAGGTTTAACATATAATCTCACCTGCCACTTTACAAGGAACACAGGATGCCCAATAAAGCCGCTGTGTGTGAAAATCCCAGTAGATCAGCAGTTTCTGACACTTAAATCCCATTTGTTTCCCCATTCTGAGGCTGGGATTGAGCTTCAGCAGCTCATCTTCACCATGTCTACGTGTCTAAATGCATTATCCGTTTGGCAGGCTGTTGAACACGCACCAAACCAAGTGGCCGGTGAGCGTATATTATATTAGATTTTTTGTTAACATGGTTACAAAAATGCACATGGCACTCCCAGCCTTGTGTGCATCCTCTGCACACCAGATTGTGCATTAATACAACAAACCGATTTTAAACATGATTTTACTGACTTTTTTATTGAATATGCGAGTCTGTGGCAGACATGTCTGCTTCCCTAACAGTAAATTTAATTCAGATGTCGGAAGCTGATTCTAAGATTTGGTATCTGATCTATCCAGGGTTGTGTTAACCCTTAGAACACAGAGCGTTAGGCTACTTTTTTTTTATCCATTTCCCAATTCATGATAAAACGTACATACAGAGGCTATAAGAATATAGAATACAATATAGAAAGTCTTATATCCCCCTTTTCCAGCGCAACCTATAGGCAATCTGATGACATGATTTGTGTTTCCATTTTCACCAACTGTATAAACACACCTAAGCAAAAAGATTAGTACTCAAATCTTTAAAAATTGGATCGAATTTGTGAAATTTGGAAATGTGTCACATTTTAAAGTTTGCTTGGCTCCTTTTTTATGAACAAAAACAGAAGAAAAAGTGTCTATTGTGTGACTTCCGCGCAATTATCACGACTAAAAATATGCGATATACAATTAATCATAATTTGTTTCTCAGTTTTTACCAAAAAGTACTCCCATTTTTTAAAATTCTGATAGAATTTGTGAAGTTTGCTTGTCTATTTTGTCACTTCTGCAAGTATTTAAGAAAAATGTGTTATAAAATGGAATCGTAACTTTGACTCAAGAACACAGAAAAATGCAATTCGTGAAGTCTGAGTGTGTGACCTATAAACACACACACACCCAGGATGTCCATATAAGGAGTTGTGCATTATTCCCACTGCAATTTACCAAGGGTGCACCTGTGGCACAGATCTGCGCCACAAGAGCACTAAGGGTTAATGGATTGGAACACGCTAAGATGGAACCAATCAAAATGTGCTCAGCATTCTGCAGCGTGTCGTCCACCTCAGCCTGCCGAGCTCCTCAATGACAGCTGGGCTCTCCAGAATAAGCACTTCACCGCATCGATGAATGCACGATTGATTGATTCTGTTCTGACACGTGGGCTGGTGGGACAATTTGCAAAGAGCCAACAGTAATTATACCATTATCCCTCATCTGCCCGACTCATCAAAGAACCACGTGTGTAATAAAAATCAAGAAATAGCTTCTCACGACGACAGAAGTTGCCCGGGCGGCAGTTCACGTCCACCCTCGACAATTCCATTAATTCCATTGAATCGATGGACGATAGGTCTAATCCTTACTACAGGCTGGTACATCCTTATACTTATTTATTTGCAATAACAATTTTATTATGAAAACCAGATGTAGTCCTACTGCAGGTCCCATGTATTTTCAAGGCATATAATATGTCTCTGTTAAGATTTCCTCTCCTCTGGTAAGACTTCATAAGGGAACACTTGTCCTTAGAGGATATTTAATAATTACAGTCTGGTCAATTTAGTTTCAGTGCTTTTACCATGAATTTTACAGTATGAGTGCACTCCAAATTTAGGGGCGGCTGGTTTGACCATGAACGTGCGAGTACCAGCTGTAATAATATCGTGGTCAATTATGAGATACTTTCTGGTGATAATGACTTACTATCTCATAATGATGACTCACTATCTCATAATTATTAGAAACCTTCTTATTATTATAAGTTACTAATACATATTTGTAGTCACAAAGTTATACAGCCTTCCTCCATCTGACCACAGGCATCCTCTGCCATTTTGGCCATGTCTTTGCTCTCCTGGTTCACATTGCAACAGTTAAGAGTTTTAATTGGATTGCATCCGTTTGATGTTGCATGATGAGACAATAGGAAAAGTGAAGAGAGATGAGAACATTAGTGAAGGCCAGCTGCTTCCCCCCCCGCTTACAGCCTTAGTCTGTCCCAGATCACCGGGATCCTGTTGGCCATTTCATTACACACAAATGAAGCAGACCTGAGTCTAGCTTTCGTACAGCAAATTGCAAACAACATATTTTGCTAAAAGTTTTTTGTTTTTTTTCCTCCTCTGACTGGATGCAACATATTATTACCTTGCTTTTGTGGCAAATGTAGAAACGGCACCAGTTATTTGAGCATCATCACACAACACAACAGAACACCACAACCACTCCACCGTACCTTGGCACCACTTCTTCCATCCGTGCAATTATACATCTGTATAATTGCAGCTGTGCATTAAACCCGTGATACTACAATTTGCATGTGCAGCCTGTAGTAACATTTTGGATGTGCTGTGTTAAACTGAAATAGTTTTGGACCTGTTCCATTCCTGTTTTGTATTTTTTCTATTTCTCCATGTACCTCTTTGAATTTTTGCTGCTAAAATAGGTGCATTTCTCCATCTGGGAGAAATAAATTGTATCCTGGGATGGTTATATGAGCGCTACCCCAATACAACCACACAAAAACTATCCCTTTACAGCAGAGGTGTCAAACCCAAATGACCTGGGGGCCAATGAGTGTCTAATCTGGTCAAGAGGAGGCCGGTCTAGAGGAAAAATGTGGGAAAAGGCATAACTGTTCAATAGCAAGTGGACAAAATTAGCTTAAAATTACAACACAATATTCCACGTGACATGGCAATAAACATATTTATGATATTTCAAGGTTGTATTGTTGTATACTCCACAATAAATGGTGCAAATAGAGATATAAATCTAAAATTAAGCAAATAATAACATGGACAAGTGTAATTAAAACACCAAAAAAGTGTATGCATTGATATTTATTATAATATCCTGTCTATATTCTATCACCTCAGTCACACGCACTAAAGGAAGGGTTTCATGGTTACGTGATATATAAGTGGTGGGCCGCATGTGGCCCACGGGCCGCCAGTTTGACACCCCTGCTTTACAGCCTATAAGATAAACAGACAATGGAGCGTGTGGGGAAATCGAGAGATAAACAGGAGCCAAGAGCTCGTCTTACAATGTTGGACAAATGATAAAGAGCATTTCAAAGCGTCCATGCAGCTTTATGGCAGACGATGCCACACACACACACATGAACTTAATGTGTGATTCATTATTAATAGACAGCCATTTTTAGACATTTTGTGGAGGCACGTGTCGTGGTGTGGGATTTAGGAGTGGCCGTCTGTCCCCATGATCCTTTGCTGCCATCGCTTCTGAGTCACTCTGATGCAGAACCTTTTCCTCGTGCAAATCGTGAGGGGAGAAAACACTGTTGGCGGAGGCTGAGTGTGAGTTTTTGCAAGTTTTCTTCCAATGACAGATGTTGGGCAGCCTTCGCGGAGGTCATTACTGCTTTTCTCGACACTCGACTGCATATGTATTGAATGTGGAGATTTAACATTTTGTCCACCGAGGCTCCGGCTTCAGGGAGGGGAGTGCAATCAACTGGCTTAGCTGCCGAGGTATTTACCTGCATTTTAATTCAACGTCGGGCCAGGAAAGCTGATGATTTTTCTTTTTTTTTGCTGTAGCTGGTCAGAGCAGTTTAGTATGCCGTTCGCTTCCCACTCACAAACACCTCACCCTTCTTTCCCACAACCACACAAACATACGCAGTGCCCGCTCCCATTCGGTACACTACCTTGTCACCACGGCGATCGATGCGCCTCTGTAATGGCTGCCTGGAGAGCAGTGCACTTGAATGACAGTTCAGGGATGGCGGTTGAGTGATGGAACACTTGTTGCCAGTTTAATTAAATTCCATTCCAGTCTCTAGTATTCACATTTAGCAAACCCCCCACCACCTCCTTTTCCCCCCCCTAATCACTCCCCCAAACCCACACCCTGCTCCAACATTACCCACAGCAAAAACAACACGCCAATTAAAAGGCGCCGCTGCTTTATTTGCACACAAGAAATTAATATTTATCTCAGCTCCTATACGAGGCTCATTTACTGGATCGTATATTATGGATCAAACTATTTTCCGCTAATAAAAGAAAGTTTCTCTTCATTGCCATGAAGAGAATTTTTAATCATCAGCGGTTGCTTATGAAGGGGAGCTTTCCAAATGTCACTGAAGATTGTATGGAGACATCCACTGTGCCTCAGTAACCACAGATTACCATTAAAGATTCTAATTTTCCCCCCTGTCACTTCAGTTTTCAGTCAAAAGCTAATTTGCTTGGTTTGTTGCAAAGGGGATCGATGGATTGGATTGAATGGTGAAAAGGGGAGGCAGCGTGGGGTGATTTCCAGACAGGTTTACTGAATACAACATGCTTAGAGGGTGGACGTGACCGTCAGGGGAGGCACGCAGCAGCGGCAGCAGCAGCAGCAGCAGGAGCAGCACTCTTTGCTATTCACGTCTTGCTTTCCCTAACCAAGCACAACAACAACAATTCACAAAGGCCGAAAGAGTCGGGGAATTGAGCTTTAGCTGACGGGGAGCAAAATGTTTTGCAGATGCAATACAGTGTCTCCCAAAGTTTTCAAGTGCGAGGCTGCTGGAATTGATTGAGTCGATCTCTGCGACGAGAGTCGCCCCGGCTTCTGTTACAAAACGTGGGCTTTCATTGATTGAAATGAAAAGCCTTTTTTTTTTTCTTGCTTATTTTAACCATAAAAGAGTTAGAACTTTCAATATCTGGCAGTTATTTCCAATTAAATGCATGTCAAAATAGTGTCTTACCAATTTAAAATGAAGAAAAACACTGTACGTTGTACATGAACACCAGCTTTGGAGTGCTGAATTTGAAATTTGAACAGTATAAAACATATTTAAAATAGTATTTGTTTGAGTCTTTGTCTCAATGTGCAAAAACAGACCAAAAATGAAAACTAGGTAACAGCGTTTTTTCCCCACTTTTTGAGAACTGGTTTGAAAAGATAGAAAGGCAACAGGAACTACAAGCTGCACAGCATATCGAGCAGATGAGACCCACTCCCTACACGTTATCTGGTGTCCTGTGTCTCTAATAAAGTGGCCAATTACAGTGCAGCTCCACATATACTTCACACAAAAGGGTGGATTTACCTTTTCTACGCCGCCTCTCTTTAAGAAAAGCCATTTTCACCGCATAACTTTTAATGAACCGCTCCATGTTCCACATAACTCAACGCTCGGAGAGAAAAATGCTGCTGTTGCACTTTTTCTGCAAAACAGAAAACCAGTATTTTACAGAATACATAAATAAATATGTGTTTTAAATTCAAGTATTGCCCCTCACTGCAGTCACCTTCATTAAGTATTCAATTTAGAGTAACGGCAAACTGACAAGCACATACATCACTCACACACTCTGGTCAAACATCCACGCGTATCCAATTAAACATTCTATATGCGTTCCTTTTTTTTTTTTTTTTTTTAGAAAATACTGTGATATTTTTATTAAAAATGTTGCAGAAAAAGTTCATACAGGTGTCCAGCCAGAAATATCTCTATTATCACTTAAGGCAAAAACTGCAAAGAAATATAAGACAAACTGAGGAATTTAAAACTCTACATTAAAACCTGTGATATCTTGACAGGTTTAGGGACCAAATGGCAAGAATATATCTTTTTATAGAATTTACAAATGTAGCTTAAAATCTCCTGGATGTATTTCCATCTTTTTTTTTTGTATAGTAGGATGCAAAACAGAAAAAAAAAAGAGTTAATGGTAATTTTTGTTATAATTTTATGATAATTAATATCATTACTATTTACACATTCACTTGCTTTTTGCCCAAAATATCACAAGCGTGGCACAATACTTTACATATTGCTAGCATATGACTATTTGAAATATCTAACATATAATCCTTTACAAACATATCCAACTAATATTGATACAAAAAGAAATCTACCATTTTTATCTCTAAATAATACATTGCTGGTCACATTGTAAATGCTCAGACGGCGCTGAGATTGCAAGACAGATATATATTTCAAAAAGAAAGAAGGAAAAAGAAAGGGAAGCCCACAAAGAAAACTACGGCAAGCATAACAGGATGACGGCATGATGGCGAGGAGATCCAGTCACTTCTCGTTTCTCAGACGAGAACCCGTGTCTGAGGTTCTTTGAGTAAAGCTCTTCCTGGACATGCAATGTCTACACGAGTGGACACGAGAAGCAATGCACAAGACAGCAGACCGCATGTGATGGCCTGCAGGGGGCGCCACAGTGACGGCGAGCGACTCCTCCAGGATGGGATTGTGTTCGCATTTTGGTCGTCGTGTGAAAAAAGAATGAAACGCAGGTCGTGGCAAGAAAAAGGGGGAATGGAGAATATCGAAACATATTTACACGCACCTCGAAAAAGGAATGCAAGCGAGGAAGTGGAAACAAATTCAAAAAAAAAAAAAAGCAAGAAGATCTCAGGCAAAATGAAACCAACAGAAGAAGCGGTTTTTAATATCTCTCTTTTTTTTTCTTTTAAAATCCTGGAAATTTCCAACACACAACTATATATCTTTTTTTTTTCATTTTCATTTATTTTTTTATCTTATTTGTACAAAGTTTTCATAAATACATTTCAGGCTGGGGTGTAGAATTGTGTGCCCACGTCGGGTGTCCGATGATGCATGACGGGATTCATGAGAGGACGATGTTCCGGATGATCGATTTTGTTGCTTTTTCAACAAATGTTGCCACTGTTTGTGCATTTTTGGCACAAAAAACAAACAAAAAAAAAAAGTCATTTATTTTGTCACACAGTCAAGACACTGTTCATGGTTGTATTGTAGGAATATTCAACTGTTATCCCCCTGGTGGCCTTTTTGTTTTGGTAAAACTCCTCGAAAACTTTCCATGAAAATTAGCTCCAAATAGAGTTATTACTATATTAACATTCACTTTGAGTATTTTCATGAGTTCATGAGCGATTTAGACTTCTTGTTTTTTTGTTTTTTTTCTTAAGAAGGCATGGTAGCAAAATAGCATCTGCTGAGACTTTGGAGTCTGTGCTTTACACAGTCAGTCACTCATGTTTTCCTTGTGTGGTCAGTTGCTGCTTCCGCTCCTGTCCCGTCCCAGCAAAGCTATACCCGTGTGGTGGAGTGGCCGTGGGGTAAGTTGGTACTGTTCTGGCTGCCACCAAATGTATTGAAGTTGTGCAGAGGCTGCATGCCAGCCAGTGAGTTGGGGATCATGGTGATGGTGCTGGGCGTCATCAGCGGTATGTCATCGGGCGACCGGCGCAGGGTGAGGGTGTAGTCGGGCGGGCAAGCGAGGCGCAGCGCGTCGTGCGTCTGCAGCGGCTCGCACTCGTGGTGGTGCTCGTGCTCCAGCTGCTGCTGCTTCATCTGCAGAGACATGAGCTCCTCGCTCTGCAGGTGGGCCACGTCGTTGGCCGTGGACGGGGTGTTGGCCGGCGCCGAGTTGCGCTGCGGAGTGGGCACTCGCCGGTTGGTCTCGTGCCGCCGCTTGTCTTTCTTGTAGTAAAGCGCGGCAAAGGCAAGGATGTTCAGGAAGAGGAGCGAGGCCCCAACTGCGATGGTGACGCTCAGCTCAGTGGAGTAGTCCCGCTTGGTCTCGATGACCACGGTGGACTCTTCAGTCAGGTCGCCGCTCTTGCGCTGGTCCGTGCTTTGCTTGGTGTTGGCGGGCGGCACTCCTGGGTGGCGGGTGGTGGACGGCCAGTTGTTTTTGCCGGGAAATCGTTTGGTGTAAGGGTACGGGGTGGTGTCCTGAGGGGGGATCTTGGTGGTAGTGGATACATACTGGAAAAATTCATTTATGTTATGTAGATGCGGCACTAGTTCCAGCCAGAACGCGACCTTGGTGGCCCGGTAGTGGTCTCTGACTCGAGGTTTGAGGCCAATATGGAGGTAGAGCTGATCTTTGGGGTTATACTTGGTCCAGGCTACCTCCTCAAACCTGTTGGGCTTTGTATGAATGAACTTTGTGTCCTGTGGAACTGGCTGATTTGGATCCCTAGGGACACAAAGAGAGGAAAGAAGACATTTTATCACATATCTCTCCACATCCATGAGGAGACGGCAAACACGCTTTAATGGAACATGAAGTAACAGGAACGATGCTGAATATTACTTTTGCCATTCTTGACATAACGACCATGTTAACAACCATGTTTTATGTGACTTATGTGAATAAGCTTATCCTTCAAATTGTGTTGAAGAAGCATGATGATACAAAATCCATAATGACATTTTTTAGGAGTTGTTGATCTGCTGCTGTCCCCATCTGTAAGTTAAAATATGTTGTTTTGTGAGTTTAGTGTTTGAAATCCTTCATTTGAATTCACAGCAGTAGACTGGCGGCTCGCCGTCTACAAAATGCAGATTTTTCTCTATGGAATTTGGCGAGCAAACGCCAAACATTTAAAAGGCAGAGCCTGACAAAAAAAAAAAAGAAAAAAGAAGAATCTCATGTCCTTTAGATACCATTGACACGTTCCTGGTCTTCTGTGACATTTTTTAATATTCAGCGTTCCTCTGTGTTTTCCCCACTGTAGTCTGGAATACAGCTGCCTCTCTGGTGCCTTTGTGAGAATGATTTCATTAACTTTGTAAAGGTGAGTGGGAGTGAAGGCGTGAAAAAGAAAACAACCTTGGAGCTGACACTTTGTCTGTGTGTGTGTGTGTGTGTGTGTGGGTGTGTGGGTACATCGGAGTACTCAGAGGGAAGGACCGATCCTGAGTCACACATGAGAGAAACGATCAGTGACGATGTGCTGGCATCCTTGCATGTGCTTCACTGAAACGGCACAGTGTGCATTTAGTCAAATGCCCTGATTATTATATTATGTATAAAGTCTATAGAGTAAATCAGCATACATTTGCAGCACGTTACACAGGACTTGTTGCTCCCCTGCTGCCTCTGTTATTTTGTGACAAAAGGTGATTAAAAGGGACTTTGTTTGGGTTTAACAAAGTGACACAAACTTACCAAAAGGAGGCAGCAGGAGACCAGCAGGGCCCATTTCCCACTGAGCTAAAAACACTGACTCATAATGCTAACTCATGTACATCAGAGAAGCAAGAGAAGAACACGTGAGCAGGGGTAATAAAGTGAATCTATTTTTGAGATTCTCAGTGCAGGGGGGCGCACATACATAGTGTAGAGTACGTTAAAACACTTCAAATATACGGAACTATACATAGAAATAAGGTAGCTTGTTTGCTTTTTCAGCTCCTCTTAGGTTATGTTCCTATTCCAGATGAGATGCAGCACATTCCCAGTCTCTCTACTGCGTTGCAGGGGCCACTTATTATTTCTACATGGCCACATTAGGGAATCGTCTACACCTCACTGCCTGTCATAGTTCAAGCAATATGCCAGTAGTCTGCCAGTGAATTTGCAGAAATAATAAAAATATGCCATAAAGCAAAAAAAAAATGATGCTCATCACGGCCTCCCGTGCTCATTGATCTGCAAAATATATGCTTGGCTTGCATATGTCCCTATCACACCTCCAATCTGTTGAAAAGGTGGTGTAGGAAGGACAGGTGTAGGAAACTGAAAAATTCACAGATGCAAAATATGTCACCAGAGTGGTGGGAACAGATGCTTCCATGTGTGTGGATTAGCTGCGACGTGTTCAGGGTTAGCGTGTACTGTCTGACACCAGCCAGCCGAGCTGTAAATGTGTATTTAAATCTAACATCTTAAAGGGCGAGTCGAGGTGTTTTGAAAGTGGTCTCTTGAGGTTTTGGTAAAATCAAGTGAAAGATGTTCTTGAGAGATCATCTTCACATAACTGGTCAAAAGAAACAACCTGACGACAGAGTGACAATGGCTGTTGCTAGTGCACAACAAGGAATACTAAGAGAAATGCACACATACTCAGCCAAAAACAAAGCCACAGCCAAACACTATCACATTCCGTGTGCATCCAAAGCCCCCCTCATCTCTCGTCTGCGCGGCATCAGGAAAAGTTTCAAAGCATCAACATGTCAAGATTCACAACGGGAGGCTAAGCGAAACTCGCCATTATGAATCTGCTTTTATTAGAAAGCGGCGAGGGAAAGGAGCTTTCCTGCAAATGTATATCCCATAAGGCCGCTCACTCCCCAATGATGAGGAATCCACTGGATGGGAGTCAAACTGCCGAACTGCCTGCAGCTTCTGAAGCTGATCAAGCTGGTTTATTTTCCCACTCTAAAGTGAATTTCCAGTGTGACTGGGCTGCAAACACCGATGCCTAATCTCAAGGTGCGTGAAACAAAAACATGATCCAAATTTGCACAGCAAACAAATCCTCTCATCAAATCACCGCACAGCACTGACACAGCAGCAGCGGCGGCGACGAGATATGATTTATTATTATTAACCTCACTTGATCCCCTCCACTCATATGTTAATCATTAAAACTGTTATCATAAAAAAAAAAAAAAGATATCTTTTTGTGGCACTGGCTTCAAAATATGTGTTTGGACTAAGTATTAGAGTCGTTTATTTTTGAGAGAGAGAGAGAGATTAAAACAAGATGATAAGAGCAATTTTCCGAGAGCTCTCATTTATTTATTTTTAGAAAACCTCCGAGAATGAACTTGCGTGACTGTTTTATGGACTTGATTAAGGATTGCATGGCAGGAAAGAGCTGTTGAATGTGGTCTTGAGAGGAGTCATTTCCAGGAACAATGTTGCCACACAAGAAAATATGACCAAATATAGAGCTTTGTAAACGTAACTTAGTGTTTGTCCGAAATACTCCATCCCAGAACCTTAAGTCCAAAGATGTAGGTCTGCTGACTATTCGTCATACCGACCTGAAAACCTAAAGCCATCTTTAACTCTGTAAACCAACCTTAAAAGGTACAATATGACGCCAGATTTTTTTGGTACTGTATTTCATGTTTGTTTTTTTTCATTTCATGTTCCCAGAGCAACAATATCCCAGTATTATTTCATTATTTCAACTGGAGGGAGTGCGGTATTTCCCATGACTTTATGAGCAGATAAGGTGAACCACTGATTCATGCAAAGACAACAAGTACTCGATGATAACGGTCTGATATAAAGATGAGAACAATTTTTTTAATGGTTTCCAAGGAGATTATGGATGATTGCGTGTGTTTGGGTCTCTGTGGTGAACGTTTGGATTCAGATTCTCAGACAAATGAAATAAAGAAAACACACGACTGTGAGTAAGGAAAAAAGGAGCACTCACCCTGTTTTCGCAAAGTTAGTCCAGTAGGTCATGACGACAGCGCTCAGCATCACGTCATTCTTGGAGAAGTTGCAGTTGAAGAGGTCTGTGGGGCCGATCATTGGGATTCCAAACACATACGGCACTTCGTCGCCGTGGGCTGAGTCGGCCCAACTGGGCTTCATGTCGCTCTGACAGTGGTGGTAGAAGGCGTAGAAGTAGGTGGGTGACCCGTACTGGGCGTGGAGGTCGGCTGTGGCCACTGCCGGCGCCACCCACTGGTGGTCTGTGAACAGAGCCACCAGCGTCTTGCGTCGGGTCTCCGGGTTCTCCTTGTCTGCCCAGTCTGTGTACATGAATTTGATGGTCTCGCGCAGCGTGTCCTTCCCCTCTGGGTATCCGTACAGATGATCCACAAAGTCTGACACCGCAAAGTCAAAATCATTGGCGGACACGCCGTCCTCGCTGTCCACGATGCCGTCGACGAACTTAAAACCCTCCCCCTGGTTGACCCCCAGCATGATGTCGTAGTTGAGGAACTCCCCTTGCTCCATGAGGATCTGCGGGTCATCTGGGATCACGTCGCCGTCGATGACGGGCCCGAAGGCGATGTGGTACTTGGCGGGTGTGATGTACTGCTCGATCAGCTCCTTGTAGTTTTTGTTCTGCAAACACTCCACCAGGTCGATGGTGTCCAGCATGTTGCAGCCCACCTTCTCAGCCAGAGCTCGAGTGTACTTGGCGGGCTGGTAGTTCACCGCCCAGCTGGACAACGCTGTGCCGCTCTGGATGATGGCTTTCTGGAACAGATCTGAGATGGGAGCTGGTGTTAGAGCTCGCACACACGGAATACTGACAGCAGAAACTCAAGTGTTTAATGTGCAGTGGGAAACGGCAAAAGAGATTTTGGTTAAATGCAAAAAAAATGAACAATGAGAACCTTTACTTTTCTGCCTGAACAGACTGAGCTCCGACACGCAAACCTGAGGATGTATTGACAGCAGTATTGTACTGATTAAGTCTCTATGAGCACATATGAGCTTGTGATTGAACTGTAACATTACTGGACGTTTACATGGAATGACAGGAAAACAACTTGGAAATAAAAGACAAAGAAAAGGAGTTGAGTTGTTTAACGAAAGAAAGCAGAGGGAGGTTTACACCAAGCTGAAAATCAGATTTTAGCCACTAAAGAAAAGGTTCATCTGATGAAATCTCTGATAAACCTGGAGAATATCAGTGTTTTTAGATCATGGGGACACGGAAGCTTTTCCACTGCTGCCTCATTTGGTAACTTTTGTGTTTTCTCAAAAATAACACATTTGAAGGTACTGGTGGAGGCAGCAGTGGATCATCTTTTCCTGTGCAGTGTCATGTAAAAACACAGGTTTTTCATTTGGAAAAGGCTGTCTAGATTCTTAGGATATTGAAGACTTAAGCTGGCGTGAATTTTTAAGTGGCTAACAACCTGAATGGTATTTCCAGGTTGAAATATCATTCGTTTTTAATCATTCTGAACTGCTCTTCCCTTTCATAACTGCATAAACACATTTGCAGGTTGTTTCTAATACGTGGATATGAAGTGCACCGAGCTAAATCTCGAGTCAAAGAGTTTAAGGACTTGAGCCTGATAAGCAGTGTGTTTGTTGACTCTTTCTAATGATGTCTGCCCATCTGAGCATTATCTAATTGTACAGTGAGCCATTTCTTTCCCCCCTTGTACAAGATGAAGAAAAACGACACAGACCTAATAACTGCGACACAAGACCAAAGGGGGAATAAGTACAGACAAGATAATAAAGCAGATTTAAGTGGGAAGGTGCATTTTGTATTTGTCCCACACAAAGAGAAAAATAGCCCAACAACTGCAGGAGGCCTTTTTATTTTAGAATTCAGTCCCCCACATCCAACACTTTTTTTTTTCTTTTCTTTTCTCTCTGACAAATGGGTCAGGCAGTTTCCCTTTACCTGTTGTATGCCTTTTGATTTGCAAAGAGCTATTTGTCTGTGAAAAGCAGGAGCTCAGCGAGAGGCAGAAAATACCACAATAATCGTTTTTTTGGCCGGTCTTTTTTTTTTTTAAAAAGATCCTCCGTTAATAATGTACGTCAATAAATGCGGCATGATAACCCAGACTCTGTTCACATCTACTTTTTATTCTCCTTTAAAGCAGGCGGGGAAAGAAATGTGGAGAGAGTGAAACACGCAGACTTGAATAAACACATACATTGGTTTACGATTCCACGTGTGTTGATCAAAATGATGTAATAATTGATCTGATAAGTAGCAGCAACAAATGTCGTGAAATTAAACTTTTGATTTATCGCTTGCCAAATACTGTGCCCACATGCATCTGCACTGTGAAGTATGAAGTACTTTGTCTGATCTTTTAAAACACATTTTTACTCTTTAGCTTTCGACCCAGTATGAGACATCGTTTTTTATCTTTTTATCGTTTTATTGTATGACTTGTTTATTTGTGTTGTTTTAATACTTTCTACAGTATTTTATTGTTTTATTGTTAGTTCTTAGGTCTATTAGGTCCCACGTTTTTATATTTTACTTGTTTGATTTATCTCTGATGTACAGCACTTTGTTTCAGCTGTTGTTGTTTTTAAAGTGCTTTACAAATAAAGTTGGATTGGATTGGATTTGTGTCTGTTATTTATCTAGTTTTTTTTCCCCCCGGCTAGAGCCTGAAGTGAGTGTCACTTTGTAAACTACTCACTCCCTGCACCAAAGTCCATTAAGAAAACAGGCGATTTCACGTCTTGGATATTGTTAATCCAATGTTGCCTCCATTAGTAGGTACAAACGTGTTACTTTGTGACTTTGTTGTTTGAAATCCTGAGTTTGGGTTTACCACAGTGACACGAACTTTGCACTTTGGTGTGGGAGAGCGAGCGACACACAAAGTTAACCGTCAAGTTTGAAAAAGCTGTCTAACATGAAGATAAAGGGAGAGAAACAACAACAACACGCCAGAAATCATTACCAATCATTCCATTCTTTTATGTGAAGCATGTATCAAGCACGGCAGTAAATAGTGATTAAAAGGCTCTCTTGCGTGTGAGTGCATCTGTGTTTCTCCCCCCCCATCATGCCTGCGAGTGAGAACACGTACCTTCCGAGTAATGCGAGAGTGTGAGCAGGCTGACGCACGACGCTCCAGCGCCAGAGCCAAAAATGGTCACTCTCTTCGGGTCTCCTTTGAAGGCCTGGATGTTTTCTTTGATCCACCTGAGAGCGTGAATTTGATCCAGCAGGCCGTAGTTGCCCTTGGCTGCCTGGTCGCCTGTGCTTAGAAACCCTGCGTTACCGAAAACAAACAAGACAAGAAATGATGTCAATTTTGCTTCAGAGGGAATTTTCAACATTTATTGAATGAAGGCTTGAGGGTTAAGCTCAGTGCAGAGACTATTCTATTCTCCTGTTGTCTCAGTGTCTGGAATCCCCCTAATCTGCATTCATCAGTGTTCAAGTGGCATAAATTGGTGAAATAAAGAGGAGATCATGGCTCTCATCTGAATTAATCTGGCTGGTCTGCTGTCTTTTGTTTTTTTTAGGAAAACAGCAGGTAGTATAGTGTATTACCATTATTACATCAGAGATGTGCTTGCATATTCAGAAATGGCATATTACTGAGCTTTTTTGAGCTGATCCCAACAAATAGTGTTGAGGTTATCACAGAAAATGACTGAAACACTAAGGGAGTGCATATCAAAGCCACACAGGAACATTATATTTGAACCTGGATTCAAAAGATGAAAGTTTAAACACATGTAAAGATGCAAACTGCACTTTAAGCTGGGGTACACATTGTATTTTTCTCCCGACTGATCAATATTTGTATAATAACCTTTTAGCATAATGTAAATGGATTGATTTCTAAAGCTCCCATCGACTCTGTTGCCAGCCTAAGGGGAGTTTGGCTGCTTGCTAAAGACTTTGACCAATCTCCTGTTGGCTGTCATGCACGAAAGTCTCTCTGGTGGAAAGACTACAAAGTGCAGCATCAGCAATGGCTGCCTTCACAGACAAGAAACACGATGAAGTGTGTCAACGGTAGGAGAGAGTCTCAGAGATGAACGGATTGCCTCAGGTCAAATGTTGTTTATGAAATTAGTGTCTCTGATCTTCTGGTGAGAGACTAAGAACCAACTTCTGCACCAATAGAACACACAGCATATCATATCAGAACATAAAGTGTCAGCCTTTACTTTTCCTCATCTGTTCATGTGTGCGAGTGCCAAGCATGTGCAGAAAACTTGAGCCTCCGTTTAGAAGGCAGAGCGTTTAGAGAGAGGCCTTTATCATCCTAGCAGATCAGACTCAGCAATCAACCATGTTTCTATAATCCTGCATACAGCAGCAACGATAAGATGTTGAAATATGAACAAGCATTCAAGAAGACAGGAAATGTGGGGAAAAAAAATGGACAGTAGATCTGATTTAACAAAACAAATGTATCTGCCAGAAACTGTATTCCCTGCCGCACCGAAAACCGCCTGAATGCATCTCCATGAGAACTCAGGACAATACCAATAATCTTGGTCCTTGCAGAGCACAAGCTCTGCAGCCTTAAGCTCCAGCACCACACAAAAAGCCAAGTGAGAGGGTCTTTTAATTTGATTTCACCCATGGCTCCGGAAATCGTCGGCCAGCAGAGACCCTTCCACTCAAGTGCCAGACCCGTCGTCAGCTCCACATCCAGAACTTGTTGACAAATTAGCGAATGCGCCTAAACCCATTAAGTGGCTTTCTGAATGATGCCACTGGGGGGGGGGGGGGGGGGGGGGGGGGGGTGGTATATGGTGGCTCCTCCATGCCAGACTCAAGAGCTGAGCGGCCAAAACCTGGAAGCAACAGCCCGTCTCTGTGAGCAGAGGAAGGCTGAGGCAGTCTAAATGACAAATAGGATGAGGGCAGCTGGGTAAGAAAGGAGGAAAAATGGGAGAAGTAGCCTGTGGCTGTTTGATAGAGAGCAGATCCAGTCTGTCATGGGGAGGTGGAGGCGATGATAGAGGGCAGGGGTGTGGGGGTGGGGGGGGGGGGGCTTTTACAAGGCCCCTGGCAGCATCAGACACCCTGTAAAATGACCAACAGGCCCCTGGCACTGCTCTCTTCTTTTCACTCCACCTATCCCTCCCCTCACCGTCTCTCTCATTCTTCATCTGCTCCCCCTCCTCCTCCATGCCCCCCCCCCCCCCCCCCCCCCCCCCCATCTCCTCTCAAACCTGACCACAAAGCAGGCGAGGAGAGATGCGCGCCCTCCAGGTGCTCCCCGGGATGTGTGAGGATTAGTCAAAGCTTCATTTCAAGCCCAGCATTCCAAAAATAGGGCGCATGCTAAATTCTATCGCCCAGAGATGCATTGTGGACAAACACCCCGAGAACAGACGTATCTGAAACCAAAGAGACTTCAGACTAGAAATGAGTAGTGACAGTTAGTTAGTGACGGAAAAGGCACTTCTTTTTGGCGAACTGAATCATCAGAATTTGCTCCTTTTGTTGATGTGTTCACCGAATCGTTCAGTGCTTCCTGTGCTATTATATATATATCACTCAGGGCACACGTTCAGTGTACATATCGGTGAATGAATCACCTAATGCACCAGTGTGTTTTCGGGGCTGTTTAAGTCTTTTTAACTGCATTGTTCTTGGATTTGCTGAGGCTGATACTGGCGGTTTACGTTCATGTGTACTCGTATAGGCCGATTCATTCACAGCACATGTAGCAGGGCATACCGTACACACCGTTCCCTTGCTGAATGGGTTGTGTTTTGGCTCACAGTCGCCGGGCTTTCAGGAGTGCTGAAGTTAAATACACCAGATTCCTCTGTTAAATATTGAGATTTTAGAAATGTCCTCGCTAAATGCTGGAGATTAACGCACGTCTTCCGGATTTTTAACTGCTCCACACTTATTTCGCTGTCGTTTTTGTATTTTCTGAGGCCGATTCTGGCAGTTTAAGCTGCTGAATGTCACTCAGTGTGGTACGAGCAGGCTCCGTTCACTGATTCATTCACAGTATATTCAGTGATTGCACCAGTGCACACGTCGTTCCCTCGCAGCGAGAGGACCTGAGGGGTCTCAGTTCGCTGTATTTGTCACATTGTAGGTTTCACCATGCAGTGGAAACTATGCTACTTTACTCCATTTATTTCTTAGTTCCCCGAATTATCCGGTTGTCATTTAAAAGTGTCCACTCTCGTCCTGCTCTCCTCACACTCTCTACACTGTCCTCTCATTAATTTCAGGGACCGCCTGGTTTCTCTACGTAAAAGACTGCTGGACAGTATCAAATTAGTAAATAAATGACGGGTTACCGTCTTAACACTGCGTTTTCTTGAGATACGCAGATTGAAGTTCATTGGTGGAGCGTAAAAAAAGATTATTGATATCAGATAAAGTGAATAAAGAAAGATTACAGATGAAATATAGGCAGTTCATGTACATAGACAGTCACCGCACAACCACACCTCGTGAAAAACATCCCTATCAAATGAGCAACAAGCCTCTGAAATTAGACTCACTCTTCTTGAAGACGAAGATGTAAAATCATGACATATAAATGTGCTAAATGTTAAATTGCTTTGATTTCTTTTTTATATTCAGAGAGGCGGTCTGTGACGCAGTGTGGCTCGAGCTGGTGCTCTGACGACAATTCATTCTACTGACAAGGTCATTATTTCAAAAGACTGACAAAGCCAGAAAAACACTCTTAATGGTTCACATTCAAAACTCATTTGATGAAAATGATGTCTGCCCTTCAAGGTAGCGTTTTAACGAAATGGTTTTCACAGGTTCACTTTACATCGACATACAGCCGCTTGCATAATGTCTTGCAGTAATAACACTTGGACTTGCTTTGCTTTCAAAGAGATCTTGAAATGAAACTCTTTGTGCTTTCCCAGAGAAAGGACTTTGTCGTTTGTATTTTGGTGAAAGGATGCAGCGCCTCGAGCCTCGTATACAAAAAACAAGTTCACTTAAGGACGCGCCAGCTTTATATTCTTTTTCAGAAAGCACATCAGTTACCTCTAACGTTCAATGTCTTTCTCTTTCAGCTTGGATTCATAAGTAAATATGAATTCTGCATCCAATTCGCTTACATTTCAAAGTCGTCTCCAATCTAAACAGTGACAAATACCGTTTACGATCTGTATCTGTATATTATAATATTGCATAGTATATTATAGTTGAAATGGCAAAAACAAATCAATCCAAATACGTTGCTCATGACAACTGTGTTTTTTCTTGACTGACCTACATTAAGCTCTCAGTCCCTGTCAAGGCAGCATTAATACACAGGTAGGTGTGGGGGTGCAGAGCGGGGATTATTATTGCTTTCCTCCCAGAGCAGTGGGAGCACTGCTGATGATGGAGCGCTTCCTCTGGGCTCAGTGAGAGATCACAATGTCACCAACAACACGGCAAAAACCCTTATCTGTGAACAACAATGAGATCCTCTCTCAGATAGTGAACCGAATTATTATGGCTGTGTCACATCTTCTGTCTCGGGCTTTTCAAGTTATTCCCCCCCCCCCGGTTGGACACTTTGATCCGTCATGCAGACAAAACACAGCAAACTGATCGGTCGATTTTCTCTGACAAATTAGAATACGGGACACAAATGTGTATGTGGGGTATTAAAATTCATCGGGGTATTGTAATAATGTCAATACAGACGTTTACCACAGTCCTGAGATTTATGCCCGAAGCTTGGCAGGAATATATGTGACATTCATAAACAAGATTGACATGTATATGTTCGGTATATAGTGGAGAGTGACGTGTATATGCTATATCACTGTGATCCCACTATATCCAAACAAAACATTATTCTGTCACACACTACAGTTTACTGTCATAAACGCGTGAAAACTCCTTTCCTCAAGGACATACCACAACGTGCTTGATGTTTCTTGTTAGAAAAATAAAGAATAATATCACATAAAGGCTGCTCATAGAGAATACGGACATATTAGACGATAGAGCAGTGACAAGAACTAGCTTGAGACACGGACGCTCACGGTCAAACCTGCTCCCAATGAGTAAAACAAGGTTCATCTAATACAATCTAAACCTGGTATCTTATATTGTAATATGAAGTATATGATATGTTTAATACTTTACCAGTGGCTTGAAACTGCAACACTAATTCCACACTTTTTAGACCCACCTGTAGGGGGACGGGACCTCATTCCCAGAATGTAAACAGTGTCCGCCATCTTTGCTAACAGCTACGCTAACAGGACCAAGTGTCTATGGTTGGGAAGCACAATTTTTCAAAACTACTACCCCTATTCTAGTAATACAAAGTGGTGAAATATTCCTTTCACCATTCACTCTCTTGCACCAAAGTCCATAAAGAAAAACAGTGTTTTTAGTTCACAGGGGACACAGGAGCGGCTGGTTAACTGCCACCTCATTTGGTAAGTTTGCGTGACCTATTTAAATCAAAGTAAAGAATTTCAAACACCAAACTCACAAAGTAAGACGTGTTATCTCAGTGATTCAACTCCTGCTGTGCACTGTGAAGTTAAATCCACAATTTCGTCTATGGGCTTTGGTGTGGAGACTAAGTGGTTTACAAAGCGACATTAATTTCAGTTTCTATTCGTAAAAAAACCCGTTAAACTTTTAAAAGATTGACATAATAATAACAATAATGACCCATTTTTCTCTATAATACACTGCTATATCCACCACCATACAGTCCAGATGCATTCTATTTTTGAGGTTGTTGATGGATGTGTTCCACAACAATGTACCACTAACTGTTGCTGTTGTTTTAGAGCAGCACAGCCTGGCGAATTAATGAAACATGTTGAAATCATTCCAGTTTTGAAATTGGCAGTGACCCTTTAATGTGATTAATTCCCAGCATCTGAACCCACACACCTCGCTGACTGTAGCTCCAGAGACACACAGCGGATTTCCACCCGACAACACCAGAGTCAAATGAACTGACTTAATCGGCGGCGAGGATCTGAGTTGAAATTTAAAGTCCTACAAAATAACATCGGTGTTATCTACAGCAAATGTCAGGGTTTTATTGTACACGGTTTCATGCTCAAAGAGACGCGGCATCGGGTGACAGCGGAGCAGTGGATGTGACGCGCATGACACGGGGAAAATGGCAAAGTTTGCTCTGTAGATAGACAACGATCCAGCAGGATTACAAGCACCTCAATGCATGTGTTTAGGGAAATAAAATATAAGATTATATCATACTCTTTGAAAAGAAACAGACAAAAATGTGAGTTTCTATTATGGCACTCATGTTTACAACACTCACGCCACTTAATCATCAGAACTGCCTTCATTTTTCATTGACTCTGCTGGAACTGTCAAACTTATTTTTGTTCAGGAGCCACATAGAGCACAATTTGATCTCAAGTGGGCCGGACCAGTAAAATAATAGCAGAATAACCTATGAAGAACAATAACTCCTTGTTTTGCATTTAATGAAAGTATCTATTTTACAGAACATGACATTTCTATATGGAATATAAGTGCAATTTCAACAATATTATGCCTACATTTACCATTTACACATCACCACTGGATCTATAAAGGCACAAATATTTAGTCACAGGTATCTGGAAGTGAAAAATATTGTATTTGACATTACTATTAGATTGTAATCGTAATGTGGAATTTAAACAAATTCATCCTGTGGGCCAGATTGGACCTTCTGGCGGGCCAGTTCTGGCCCCTGGCCTGTATGTTTGACACCTCTGCTTTTAGAGATTTTGGTCCATATTGTGATAATAGTGCCACCACTGACCTCCGGTGTCCACAAAGTGTTTTCACCCCAAAAACTGCAGCTCCCTGGAGATGTTTTCTATTTCAAACCATTCTCTGTAAAACCCTAGAGATTGTGGTGCGTAAAATAAAAATGCAAGTTGATCAGCAGTTTCTGAAATACTCAGACCAGATGCTCAGTTTGAACTCCAGCAAGTCGTTTTCACCATGTCTTCATTGAATGAGTTGCTGTCATGTGATTGGCTGATTAGAGATTTGCATTAACAGGCAGGAAGTAAATGGCTATAGTCTTACAAATTGAGTGACACAAGGAAATAATCTGTACGTTACAGGTCCTTTGTCTTCCTAGTCTATGGAGAGAGAGAGGCAGAGCAGACTCACAACGTGATGGTAATAGTAGTTAATTGTGTTCCCTGTCCAGGAGATTATCTCTCCTGCAGCTACCACATGAAATGTTAATTATCTTCGGGAAGGGAAACGGTTTGGGATAAGCAGAGCAAGGTCAACTCAGCTCACGTGGGAAAGTGTCACACGCCAAGTCGCTCACGGGGTTTAGACCGACTTCAGCGGCGAGGGAAGGTGAAAAAGAAGAAAGTCAAAGTCGAGCATGTTCTCGTGACTGCGTTCTGTAATCGGGGCGTTACGCAGACGCGCGGGCACATCTGGAGTTTAACAGAACCTCCCCTGACTGACAGCGAGGCAGCCAGACAAACACACCACAGCTGTCAGAGCCAAACCGCGGTCACATCATGTGGCAGAGCGAGGTCACACTCGGCGACACGTTATGATAAAGAGGGAAAAAGACAAACGTGGACATTCCTTGACTTGAGCTGCAGATTAGCCGCGGTTGGCTACGTTGCGTTCCATATTTTTGGGGGGATTTCAGAGAATAGCACCAGTGTCATTTCCTCCCTCCTCCCTCCTCCCTCCATCAGCAGCAAACAATTTAATTTACCATAAAAATACTACAGCAGGTTCCTCTTAGAGATCCTTTATGAAGAGCTGGCAAAGACGGAGCACTGCCTCGAGTAACGCCATCCATCATGTTTAACAACAAACTGCACTTTTGTCTCGCTGTGACTTTATTACACAGCTAATTACCACGTTAATGGGACGGCTTAAACTTTTTTCCCCTCCATTACTGTGCGCTGTTAGTTACTTCTGGTGGCGGAGAGACAAAAGGAAAAGCTGGAGGATGAGGGGGGGGAGGCGGAAAATGGAGTCCTCTCCTGCAGAGTCACTGTTAAAATGCCAAGTCTGTGGCCTCGTCACGTAAAGTTCAGAGAAGAGAAACAACACGTGGGCGAAAACCAAACGAGTATTGAGCTTTTCTTTACACCTTGATTCATCATGTCTTTGTGGAACTCTTTTCCTGGGGTTTAATATTGTTATGTTCACATTTATACGGGTATTTTTTTTCTTCTTCTTTAAGATGCAGCAGACAGGTTTGTTTCTCTCGGTGTTTCCTGGATCAATGACTTCACAGCAAATGTTCAAGATAATGTTAATCAGACGCAACTTCACCCCAAAAATATACAGTTTGTTACTAACTTCCAGAGATAAATGTGTGAATTGATCATTGGGATTGAATAAAAATGTAAAAATTGACAAAAAGTCGACGCCCTTCAAAGAAAACAAAAGCCCTGCACTGCTCTTTACTGTCAAGATACTGTCGACTTTTACGAGTAAAAGATGTGGAAAAAATAAAATAAATAAATAGTAAATATAATATGACGATTTATATATTATAAATAATAAAAAAAAGTGTATCCTTCATTTGCCCAAGTGGAGAAAAACAGTTTCCGTACAGCGCCGTGTTGGCTCCCATCACACGTCACTCACGCGCAGTCGTCACCGCCGCCAGGAACAATCTGTGCTGAGTTGTCTCGTCAGGGGACACAGAGACTAGAGCAGGGAGCCAGAGAGCTGGACCCACAGCTTCTCAAATGTGTAAAGCACTGTATCTCACGCTGACAATACGGATATAAACAGTTACTTGATACGCGGTAGGAATAAAGCAGTCACATGCTTTGCCTTGCAGCCATTTCATTGGCTCCCGCCGTTTCTTGTTGGACACGTTCAGAACAAATGTGGGAAATGAAATGTTTTCAGGCGGAAAAACAATAAATAACGTGACATTTTTAGTGAAGCCGCCGCGTCGGAACTAGTGGTGCGTTCTGGAAGAAACACATTAAAGCTAAATCTATATTACAGTGATTGATTATGTCTCACGCAGCAGATTCATGGTCGGATTAAGGTTTTCCATAAAGCAAAAATGATCCGTAAGGTCATCCCGAGTCACTTTTTTTTACGAGCGTAATAAACAAGCAACTAACAATAGATGCAACGAATAAATAAGTCACAATCAAGGCTGCTTCACCGCTCATATAAATTCTCCCCTTAATGTGTCACACAACACCAGCCGAACACGGACGCCGATCTGATCTATTTATTTGGGGCATGTTTTCAGATTCGCACACAGAAACAGTGTTTTTCTGCATTCTCGGCGAGAAATTCGGCTCTCTCTCCCCGTCACACTGGTTGTTTACTCTGACGAGGAGAGATGTCATTTTCTCAGCGTCAAAGGGAATGAAGAGTGAGTTCTTCTTGTGATCTCTGCGAGGCTTGAGCTTTGAGCACAAACACACACACATCTACAGTATGTGTGTGTGTGTGTGTGTGTGTGCGCACTTGTGTGTCTGTGACAGAACCGCTCTGGTATGATCAAAACGTGCTGTTTAGATTCAACGAAAGGGTGCAATATTAGCCCTTTTTGTTAATGTCAGTTTGTTAATATCACCTTTTAACTATTTATTTTACCTTTATTTAACCATGTAAGTCATGTTTTGCAATTTTTAAATTCAACACACAACACTCAATAAATATGTTTGTTTTTCTACATTTTAAATTGTCAATACACTATTTTAACATGCAGGTAATTCTAAATAACTGCCAGATGTTGAAAGTTATTCTACAGGACGTTTTCTGGCCCTTTTATGGTTAAAATAAGCAGATGGACATTTTGAAAGTGGAATGAATGAACTGAGTTTTAGTGCCTGTTATAGATGATTCAGGTCAACAGAAATGATGGATGAACGACGAGCATGCACGACTGGTGTTATTATGGATACTGAGTAATGAGCGTAGAGAAGATGGAGGCTAGTTAAACAAATACTAAAAACACATAAGTCTATGATATCTTTAGAATATCTTTGCCGCTTCTAGGCGACTCTTTTCAACTGGAAAATGAATTTCGTGTCATTTTGTAAGCTGCTTACTCAAAGTCCATAGAGGAAATAGGTGATTTTTACATCACGGCACAGTTGTTGATCCATTTTTAACCCCACCCAGGTTCAAATCTATATTTGGTGACTTCTCCTCCATCCATCTTCTACCTGGTGCAGGAGTGTGAGCAATAAACAAACAAGAAAAGGTTTGTTGTTGTCAGTGAGGACAAGTCTCCCCCCCCCCGAACTATCCCTTTAAAACACACCTTGGATCTGGATCAATGTGCAGGACTCACGTATATTAAATTGATATCGATCTCCTGCTCTGACACTGGATACAACAAGTGTATTTGGACAAATGTCAGACTGTTCTATTAAAACTGAAACCTGACAAGTAAGGTGAAATCTGATTTCTTAGTGTGTACCACGGCTGCATGTTAACAGCAGCTTGAAATATAATCACGCTCCACGGAGCCCTTTTTGTTTGGAAAACCTGGAAGATCTTCACGGTGATTTCGGGAGCACAAAGACATGGATTTGATGCTTTTCTACGTGATTAAAAATCGAATCACCAGGGACACGAGGTGACTGCAGGTGTCTGAGGGTTAGCGTGTCCACTGGTCTGTGACATTTGGCTGCGGGAGCTGAAAATGGGTTTGACGGCGGTAAATGAATGTGGAAATCAAGGATATGAAAAAGGAACAGAAGAGGAAAAAAATAATTCACTCTCTTCCCCTCGTTCTCCACCAAAACTCTACCTTTGAATGTTTGGAGCTGGAGTCAGTTGAATAAGACACTAAAATAATAACAATAATAATTGTGTACTTAAAGGTACAGTGTGGTAAAATGAAACATTTAAGAAGGTAATCAACTGAGAAATGAGCTGTTGTAAGCATTTAATTTAAAATGGGGGTGAAACTAAATCTTTTTACATGGATTAAAGCCAATTTCTGACACAAACTCTGGCAAATAGTCACTGAAAATTAGACAGAGAGGTTCAGGGAAGTCAGTAGGTGGGAGAAAGGGAGGAAACCAATGGATTTTTGTTTTTAACCCTTAACACCAAAGCCTCAAAATTTTAACCAGAAAATGTCCTGTAACTAAGCGCTTTCGCCCCTTTTTTGCAGAATAACTTTCAATATCTGACAGTTATTTACAATGTACTGCATGTTGAAATAGTGTATTAACTAAAACAAAAGATTGTATTTAAATAAAACATTGTAGTTATATATGAAGACCAGATTTTTTCGTGCTAATTTTGACATTTGAACAGTATAAAACAAATTTACAATAAACAATTTGGAGAAGTTGGTGTCCAAGGGTTAAAATCCTTCAGGCTATAATTCAGGCTATTTATGCTCCATGTTTAAGGTTGTAAATAAACATATTTACTGTCAAAATTCTTACATTAAGATGTATTTTCAATTTAATTTAATAATTTCCTGCACTTTAACTACCAGCAAGGCCATTTTCTGGTGAGGTACTTCTGTTACTTAAGTAAGTTTTTTCAGTATTCCATAAACCAGTGGAGAAAACGTGAAAAAACCCCAAAGAGGCAAGCCGTGGTGAAACCAGTATTCAAACCAGCAACCTTCCTCCCTGTGATCCACCAGCGCGCTACCAACTGCACACAATAGATACAGAATAGCCAAACTTGAAATGAGTTAAAGCCCGTTTCTGCCCTCAGCAAAAACGCTTCATGGTCTGCATGAGCACAGTGAAAGTCGTTGACAAAAAGGGAGGTGGGAATGTGCCAGAGAGATTCTGCTGCAGCGAGCTCCTCTCAACTGTGGAAAAGTGTGATTGGTTACACATCTTTTCAGCCGGGGCGCTACCCCAGTGATCCACCGGCGTATGTTCATTAAATTCTGCAGAGCTAATTAGAATCTATTTGACATCCGTGGGGAGACATTTGCACAGCTTGCAGAACTGCACAAACAATTCACGGGCACAAGCAGCCGTGCACACTGTAAGGCGTTTTAAGGAGGGGGGAAAGATGCCGTTACAGCACGCGAGGTATTGTGCGGTAAGTAAATAAAGAGAGTGACTTTGCTCTCGACTTGAAATGTCTCATTAGCCGCTGCTCCGGGTGTAATGGAAGCGCTCGCGGCTCAAAGTCCACCTCACGCAGCGGTCGCATGCACCGTTGTTCATTTGTATTCTCGGGATAACCTGGACGCTGAAGGACAATCAAAATGTCGAACCCACAACTTAATATGTTACAAAGCCAGTTAGCTTGTTAATATATAAACTTTAAAGGCTCAATAGGTGAACGTTAAGGAACTGAGGAAATTCGCAACACACCTAATTATTACAAACGAGCAAATCGATTGTTCACTCAGAATCACCGTGACCTTGGCAACTGAGAACATTGACTGCAAAAAACGCTCATACTCCAAACCAAAGTCCGTGGAGAAAATCAGCAGTTTCACAACCTGGCAACACAAGAGTTGTTGATTCTCTGCTGACTCCGTCACTAAGTTCAAGTGTGTTATTTTGCGACTTCAGTGTTGTACCAACCGAGATAGCAGCAGACCAGTAGTATCAGTGTACCTGTGAGCGAACAAAAAAGCAGATATTCTCTTTGGACTTTGGTGCAAGAGTGTGACTGGAGTCGATTCAAATCGATTAGTTAGGTCTACGTTATTACACGCACAGTTGCTACCCCCTAATGTGGGGCAGTAAGCGCCGGCCGCCGTAATAGAAGAAGAAGAAGAAGAAGAAGAAAACTCATGCCACGCCTCGTGTCGCTCACACGACGTGGATGGCGGAGGCGAACAACATTAGCAGGGAGAAAAATGCGCAACCCATTGGCAGCCATGTCGTCAGTGACAAACACATACATGCTTTCTAATATACTCATTCCTGTCTCTTCTCATTAGAAGCTTCATTTATTTATATTTTCTTTAGAGAGCATTAGAGAGACAACGGGAGACGCCGGCGGCTACGGACTAAAAACAGCACTGCTTGTGCAGGCGCAAGCTGATTTACACACACCAGTGTGACACAACGTGTTTGATAGTTGCATGTCAGCGAGCACTGCTCCTGCAGCGGGGACCGCGGATAAAGGCAAACACTTTCTGTATCAGAAAAAGGTGCACAAATCACCTTGAAATCATAAACCGCAAACGTTGTTTAGTGAGTGAGGAGCGCGTCCGTGACCGTCTGTCACTTCATAAATGTCAGCAGAGTTGTCGGACTCTGATCGTGTGTCGCTCTGAGTCACACGGCTACTTCCTTTTTTCGTTCCTCTTCGACTCAACTACCGCTGCCTGACAGCGTGCCCGGGGCAGGGCCTGTGCTGCTCCTACACCCACATCATTAAAGCATCACCATCATCATCATCATCATTTACGAGAGAATGCAAGAGACTGACAGGTCTGATGTTTGATGTAGAGTCTTTGACTATAGCTCCCGCTTAACAACCATCAGAGCGGCCACCGTGTGTCTGTCTGGTGCAGACCTGCAGGGTTCTTTTTCTCTGCCTTTGCCCCCTCCAACACTCACCCACTCTCACCACCTCCCATGAGTTGAGTGGAGATGTCAGCCCCCCCCCCCCCCCCCCCACTCCCCACTTTCTTTTTTAAAATTGCTCCCAAAACCTAGCCAGCCATGGTGGATCTGCGTTCCACAGAGGACGGAATGAGGGCACACAGAGAGGAATAAATTTCTTAAATGAAACATGTAGATGTTTCTGTGCTTGATGGCTCCGGGGAAACAGGCTTTTTTAAAAAAAAAAAAAAAAAAAAAGGGGTGAAGAAGTCACTCAGTCATACTGGCGGATAAAAGCTAACCTTCAGGATACTTCTGGAACTTCTGGACTTCCAGTTATTTCATTTATACTGTGCCAGTGCATGTGGGCATTTTAATGTGACAGAGTGTCTCTGATGAGGTTGCAAATAACCCAACAACAAAAACCAGACATCCAATTAAATCTAAGTGCACAGGAAGGTGGGGAGTAAGCAGTACTAGCCTTTGCTGTAGTCACTGAACACTGGGCCACAACAATGTTTTATGGTACTGTACTGACTAGTACCCGAAGGTGCATCCAAGTGAAGAGAGTAAAGTGAACTCCGGGTTGTAGAATTTATCATTTTATATATTGTACTGTATATTTCAAGACAATTTAAAAACACAATTCTGTTGTAAACAATAGCCATAGTCGTGTTTTTGGCACACCGCAGTGGAACAGCTTGTTGTGGCTGACCAATTATTGTTTGCAGGGACCTTTAAGTTCAACCTTAAAGTTTTTTTTTTTAAATGCTTTTTAATGTAATGAAATAGCCATGTCCAACTCCGTAAAATACATATCCTACGTGTTCTTCCTTGTTGTTTTCAAGGACTTTGTGTCTTCAAAAGCACCTCCAACCAACTTCCTGTGAGTCCAGGAAGCGCTCCCATCCACAGAGCTTTCCCATGCCATGCTTTACAGTGTATTTGACTCTAAATGGGAAGATAATTAACTAAACGGACGTCACGTTACGTTGTAGAAGATGTGACGCGAGTGAATGAGACATTAACTCCTCGAGGGAAATGTCTACTGACGTTACAGATCAAGTATAAGAAACACACTCATGTTCTCACACACTTGCATACAAACTAATATGACTTGATGATGACAATGGGAACGTTTATAAGGATAGAACACCATCTACAAACACAGTCCTTAGCTAGCTTTCATTGAACATAGCACTCAGACCTCAGACCAGGAAGAAAATCTCTGTTTCTCTTTCTTCATTTTAATGATTCACCATCTCCCTTCAATATCATCCTTTTTTCTACACGACTGCAGAAGAAAGGAATGGAAAAGAAACTAGGACGGGATTTCCTCACTTCCCTCACTCTATAATATCTTCTCAATCCCCATGTCTTTAAAAATGTAACCCCCCCATTGAAGCAAACTCCGGCGCTCCACTTTATATTGACCACTTTGACTTTCCATCCTGCAGGAAAGATTTGATGCAGGGTTTTTACTTGTCATACACTTATCTCTCACAGTGTTATTGATTCTTTATCTTGAATAAAGCATGAGAATGTCCCTTTCCACAACAGCACTCCAGAGATGTGAGTGAGGTGCAGACCCGCTGCCGTCTCGACACTTTATACTTGTCATTTTGGGGAAACAGCAGAGACGGCGAAGAGGAAAATTGGCGGAAAGTTAAGGCTGCGGCGGCGACGGGCGGACCTTGTGGAGAGGCTTAACAAGCGCTCCGTTCTGACCCCAGCTGTGCCTCGGCTCCTCCTCGGACTCCTCTGCCCGGCGATTGGCATACACATCGCAGGGGGTGTATGATGTGTGACAGAGCTGTCACAGGTATCAAGCGCGCGTGCCGCAAATCCACAGACTGTGGCGAGGAGAGCCGCGGTGGACAGGGAGGTAATGGCGGGCTGGAGGAGGTAGAGGAGAGTCGACAAGGACCTCCGTCAGAGTGACAGCTCTTCCAGGTAGAGGACGGCTGCGTGACAGTGATGGAGGGGGAGTAGCTCCAATACACACCGACATCCCGTCCCTACAGTTACAAATATTTATTTGCTGTCTTGCAGACCTTTTCATAGCATTAAAACCCCAGGAGGGTTTAAGCAATAAAAGCACATATAATACAGTGTGTATGCACAAGGGATGGAAGTATAGTATATATATATATATATATATATATATGATTTTTATCATGCATCAAGATGAAAACCTCACAATAAGTTGTTATTGGTAAATTTTCATTTTGTAGATAACGTTGAATGGGGGGGGGTTATTAATAATTCACGAGTGACTTCAAAAATCTGTCGAGCACAGCAACATACAGTCCTGATGATTTATTTTTGCCACAAGTCAGCATCGTTCCAGGACCCCTTGATTCATAATCGTATAATTTAAACGTAGAGATTTGAATTCCTATTCTTGTTTTCCACTGTTTTTTTGTTCCTTACCACATTGTGAGATCACATTCAATTTCCAACCTGATGGTTGTTTCATGTCTCACGATGACATCATGAATCACAATTATGTTGTGGGTGGGATCATTCTAATATGAAATGTTAGTAAAAACCCATTATTAGCATTAGCAACTACAAAAAACCCAAGATATATATCATACCCCCTCTGGTGCTCTGGTTTTTGTATAATTTTTGGTAACATAACATCAGTTTCTTCTGTATATGAAGATTTGCACACAAGGGGAGCAATAGGCTCCACCCACTTCCATCTATGAAGCTAAAATCAACATTATTTTCTTACAAAAATATAAGGTAAAGTGATTTCCGTGTGTTTTAGTGATAGTTTAAATGTGTAATATCATCATCATATCATGAATCATAGAATTCATGTGTAACCCTGTATTATATGCGGGTAAACACCTCTGCAGTGAAAGCCAACAACAACAACAATAGCAGTAAACACTGAACACACACACACACACAAACCACTGCTCAGGCTGGATCTGGGTCACAAGGCTTTAAATCCCCTTGTTCGTCAGCTGCCCTCGCACACAGACGCACGGCGGTCCACTAACTGTCACCTCACCGCATACCATCTGTCCTCCAAACGCTTGCCCATCAAATCCATCAGGGTCTGACAGGTCAACCTCCGCAGAGCCAGACTCGCATCAACTGTCCAGCTGACAAAGCACACGTCTGTGCACAACACAACACAACACAGCACAACAAGCAGGAGACTATTCATCCATTTATATGTATAGCTGTGGTGTGTGTACAATGTTTAGACTTGATTCTGCTTCATTCTGACATTGTTCTGCTGTTAACGGTTTTAAAAAATACTTACAGTGCATTCACAAAGAACACAATAAAATCAGCCTTTTATTGTGTGGACACAGGAAATGCTCCTGTGTGCCGTGATGTCATTTGTTTTGAATGCAATTTGACGCAGAGAGTGAAAGCAACGTAAACTTGGAAGAGGCTGCGTAATGGCGAGACAAAATTAGGATCATATTCTCCATTGGATTCTCCGTGGATTTTAATAGGCATGTCTAAATTCTGTATTCAGCACAAGCCTCTAAACTGTTTCAACTCTTCGTGATTAGCCCCGGGTCATCCAAGCCACTGCTTACAAATATACTGTATGTTCACTCAAACATTTCATCATTCTTCTGATAACAAATGCACCGTGAGCCTTAGAAACTATTTTGTGTTGCGTTCTTTTTCCTCCCAGAAATGTTGCTTGAATGTAGCGGGGACGGAAAATCTCTCCAGTTTCATCATTCCCACGGTGCATCTTTTGAATCTAAATGCTAAAATAGCATCAGCATTCATGTTATTTTTGGGTGATATGAATGCTATTCCTCAGCGGACTGCCTCCATGTTGCAGCCTTACCATACTTGGTCAGACTGCTTGTCAGGCAGACAGTCGGGCCAGCCGATGGAAGTGACCATAAAAAGAGCAAACAGTCTGAGGGACAGAGATGGGGGAGAGACCGCGGGGGGATAAGAAAGAAAATCAAGACTGTCTGGTGGGGCAGAGGAAGATCAGCGGAGATCAGGAGGGGAGGGAAAGAAAATAGCCACATTAGCTGATTTCTCAAAGAAAACTTCAGCCAGTGTTTTCTCAGCCAGTCAGACGCCACCATAAAATGCCTCAGTTATCCCGCTGTTCCATCTAACTTCAGGAAAATCAATCAAGGGAGATGAGAAAACTGACTTCCACTGCAAAACACAGAGGTTAAGACGAGTGCCAATAGACATTGTGTTCTGCCAAGCATGGGCTTGCATTTTATTGGTTATGTCGAGCCACGGAGCAGCTGGAAACGCCACCTGAACCACGGATGGAGTGCACAAATCAAACTGTGGAGTCCAAGCGCAGTCTGACAGGTTTAAGGATGGATGGACAGACAGTTTCAGGCACTGCACAACCAACTAAAATGTAAAATATTAAAAGACATTCAAGGTGAAATGCCATAGAAATGAATGCAGATGAATGTAAATTACATAAAATGTTCACATATAAACAAAGACCCTTTGTTTTTGTGTTTCAATCTATGTTTGATGTGTTAAATGTGTTCAAGATGGAGCTGCCAGGCAGGAGGAAAAGAAGCAGACCACAGAGAAGGTTCATGGATGTTGTGAAGGAGGACATGAGGACAGATGGTGAAGCAGAAGAGGACACAAGAGAGAGGACAACGTAAGGGTATAATCTTGTATCTCAATGGGACCTTCCTGGCTAAATAAAGGATAAATAAATAAAATAACATAATAATGACTATACATAAAAGTCAATCACTATAAACAGAGGTGGGTCACAAAGCAGGAAAAGATTACATAATGTAATCAATACCAAGCAAATGCTGGAAAGATATGGAAACATGTCAACGCAAGAAGCTCAACTGCAGTTCCAGGCAGCAGCAGCAGCAGCAGCTGACAGAGATATAAACCTACTCAGGAAAACAAAGTGTGAAATCAATGCAATGAGTAAAACATGGTGAATGACTTGCTATAGTGCACAGACTGTAGTTACATAGACCTCGCTTTGCCTCGGGAAGGCTGCAAAAGGTGATTGAGTGAACTCTTAAATAATGATTCTAATTATCAGAGTGGTGAGCACCCGCCTCCTTTTGTAACCCGATGACATTTAACAACAGACAAATTCACTTTATGTGTCATTTTGTTTGGGCCTGAAATTCAATGACTTTTGTGACGTGACTCAAAATCTATGTACACGACATGAACAACTGTCTTCAGCACACAGACCTGTGTTAAGAAGGCTTTTTTTTTGTTAAGTGACACGGAGAGAACTAAACATGAAGTCAAGTAGATGACTTCATATGACAAGTGATGTTCATTATAATCAATCGTAAAACTGTAGCAATTGTGAAAAACTCTTATTAAACAAGTCAAAACATCAGCTCTGTCAGGAATTCTGCCAGGAAACTGATTAATACTGCTCTTTAAAAATGAAGTATGTATAATATTTTGTTTACGATGTATTTAGTTTGGGTGATAAACTGTTAAAAGCTGGGGGTTTATTTTTAAAAGAGAGTGGGCATGTTGAAAGTCCAGAACAGTAAAAACATAAATTTTTTTTATTACTCACTTTACCATAAAACCAATGGTCTGTGTCGACGTCCTGTCAGAATGATCGTCTGCTGCCGCTCAGTTCACGTTAAAGACAACGCTGGACTCACTGTACATTTGTTTGGCATCTCCAGTAGTAACAATTGCTTTTGTATTTCCTGAGCGCACAGTTTCTTCTCCAGCCTCCATTTAAGCCCCAATCGCACTCTGCTGTCAGCTTTAGGTTTCAAGCATGTCTGGTTCTGATTAATTTTCAAAAACACTGTTGTGTAACCTGACGTAAGCGAGCCTCTTCAGGAGACCTGAGCTGATTTGTAGTCAGAGGATGAAATGAAAGGCTCTATAAAGGGCAGTTTTATATACTGTATATATATATACATACTTGTGTGAAAGGAAATGAGCCTAATTAGACGCATTAGCGTTGCTATAATTACCATTATACAATACAACATATAGTTTTTCGGTAGCATCTTTTGTCCTTGTTACAGCCGCTTTTAGCTTAGACGGCTGAAACACATTATCACTGACCTCTGAGGCCACTTTTATATAATTATCACACATGGACGTAACAAAGTGCATCATCCTGGTCGTCCCAGAACATTACACATCTCATGCAGTCGATCATTGTCAAACAGGACGAATTTGTATTATGCCATAAAAGCGCTATTACTAAAGGACACGTGACACACGCACACACATATATATATATGATTTTGTGATGAATTACAAAATCATCATTATTTTAATAAACTTATTTAAGCTAAAATGTGTGTATTCCATTTGCAATGCAACAAAAACTACGCATTTCTGACCAAAACGTAAGGTGGTAAGGTAGAGGAAGTGATTTCACTGATTTTGGTTGAGACACTATTTTAAGAGCATAAAGCACATGTTGTACAATTACTGCAATTATATCTTGAAACGCAACCTAAGCCAATTTGTTCCACGCAAGTGTGGCTACTTCCTCTGGAAACTAGCTACTTCCTGTCAAAACAATTTACAGCAGTTTCAGGCAATTTAAAAAGAAAGTATTTCATTTTTGTAGTTATTCTTAGCAGTTAGGGTAAAAGTTTCTTCTTTCCTTTCAGCAGCAAATCAGGTTTCCTGTAAGGATCAGGTAGCGACAATAACTGTCCTTCTGGTCAACGCTCCACCCCCAAAAATACAGCATAGAACTTGATTTTTGGTTTTAATGTTTATCCATTTCCTCTGCATCCATAAGTGCACACATTTGATCCGTGCACACATTCACATCCAGATCTAATGTCGAACCAAGTGGCTCCGGTTAGAATCTGAAATACCATTTTGAAGAACTCCAGAACTACAATTTTTGAGGTCGTGCAACCAGAAATTCACAGGTGTCACCTGCAGTCTTATTGGATGATACCAGCACATAGGTTTCAAGAAGATTCTGAAATAATGACACATCACGCACTAGAGGATGTTATTCAAGTCACTGACGCACCACCTGCACGGCGTGGACAGGAAACAAACAATAAGGCGGCTGCGTGGTGCGCACTTCACTTCTACCGATGCTGCCACTGCAGTGGCTCGTTTCAAGGTCGCCATTTTCAAAAGCCTGACTCATCTGACATTGGTTCTGCTCGAGAAGCACTAAATCATCCTGATTATGTTTTAGCATATTTTCTTTGGTCATTTTGCCTTTAATTGAAGGGACAGATTAAGAGAGAAAATGGTACACACACAGCAAAGGGCCACCCGGGGGAACTGAACCCTGGTCGCTGCAGAAGGCCATAGTCTCAGGGGCACCAGCTCCATATGGTGAGATATCTGCCGCCCATAAATCATCCTGATTTAAATCCTAAATATCAAGCATGTTTCATAATTATTGGGGCAGCCTTGTCCTCATGGGTCCCGACCACCAGCTCCGCCTGCTTCATCTAGCGCAGTCAAACACAATCACAAACACAGAACAAGGAACGCCGACTATTACCAAATATAATCAAACAGCAATTAGCCTCCACGCGGCGCTGCTTGACCTCGACTGGGTTCACAGCTGATGAATAAAATTCCCTCCACACACGCAGCGGAGGCCGACGGCTTCAGATGAGTGATGATGTGTTATATCCCGATGCCCGGCGGAGCTCACCTGTCACGCCGCCGCAGTTCACCGCACTCAGCTGTGATAATTGCAGAGGCAGCCAGTGGAAATCCGCAGGAACGCATATCAATCAGCTCGGCTGAAGGCTTTCAAGGAGAGGATGCAGTTTGGCCCAAATGTTTGCCAATAGTTACGACAGTCAGGATGGATATGTTCTTTTTTTTTTTCCCTGTTAAAAGTCCGTCTCTTTTTCACTGGAAACTGTAGTTTTCAACGAATACTCGTACTCATCTAACAAATGTATTTACATTCATCTTAACGTCGACCAGCTCCAGCCCTTTTCACGAAAAGTTGACTTTCTATTTACAGCTGGTGACTGCGCTATATTAACATTTAACAGTTTCCCCTGTTTTTTGTTAAGTGCCCACCAGTGACACTTGGTCCGAGGCTTGAAACTGCTAATTCCACACTTTTTAGAGCCACTCGTAGGGGGGACGGGACCTCGTTCCCAGAATGTAAACAGTGTCCGCCATCTTTGCTAACAGTTACGCTAACAGGACCAAGTGTCACTGGTGGGCACGTGACACAGGAAAGAATGAAGATATTTCTCAATTCAGGGGAAACTGAGGTTGGGAAGCAGAATTTTTCAAAAATACTACTCCATATTCTAGTAATACGAAGCTAAATGCAAATTGGTGAAGTATTCCTTTAAGTTCACTGCAGTTTTTTGAATTTTTTGAATTTTTTTACCCCCCTCAGAGATTCACCTTCATCTGCACATTCTGAACAATTACCCGTCGTCTTGCTTTCACTACCGTTCCTTAACTGTGTGCCGCGAGCAGCACATTATGACCACTTCTTCCATTTGCTTTATACATATCGGACATCCTGAGCTCCGACCTCTCATTAACACGTCGTCGTTTTATCATAGAGGGCCTGGCATTTCCAGCATGTCCTCAAACGCACCTGCTGAACCAGCTACACACAGAAAGGGAGTGTGTGATTTGTATCTTGGTGCAGATCTTTCTTATAAGAGTACAATCACTTTATTATTCTAACAGATTCTGGTCGGCGTCCTTAGTATTCATAGTAAGAGGAGTTCTTTGCCGGCTTTTCAGAAGAAATGAAGTGATTCTGCCCTCCAGCCTGCCCTCCTGGGTTAATGTGAGTGTAGGAGTTTATATTCATGCACATTCATTAGAATTCAGACAGGTTAATTAGGAGGAGAAGCAGCAGCCGCTGTGTCCACGCCTGTGTCTTCAGAACATCAAAGCGGCGCTGGCCCACTTGGTGGACAGCCATCTTGCTCTTCACTTTCTTTGCCCACAAGTTGTTGAGCGACATCACTCTTTAATCAGCTTTGCATCTGGGGAACGTTCTGCCCCACAGACATCAAATGCAAATGAGCCCGCTCGTCTTTGATGGAGGCCTGATGCATTCTGGTGGTCCAGCGCTCCACACTTGGCACCGGAGTGCTCCATCATTATATAAGATTGAATTTGTGCAGGCCTGAGCCAAGGCAGCGCTTGCTTTTCCTGCAGTCTCACAGGAACACACACACACACACACACACACACAAAAAAAAGTTTACCTCTTAACCCTCAATTCCGTTCTGGCGAGAATCGAGTTGTTTACGTGGGCTTCCAGATGGTTGGAGCTGGAAAGTGATCTTTCCTTTTGGCTCATGAGAGCTGTGGGTGTGCACCTGGGTCACTGAATGCATCTCTGCTGGCTACACTCACCACAGACTCTTCAATAAAGTCCTGGTGGTCGATAGGAGCAAATCCCAGGTGAATATGGGAGTTCTTAACCTCTGCTGGCCATGTTTCCAGACTCTATATGTGAGGCTGTAATTGCTTAACAACACAATTGATTCAAATTTAAAAAAACAAAGAGATAACAGTGTTAGCAAACTACTTTATTGCCACCTTTAAAGGTTCAACTGCGTCTGGAATCAACCGTGAAGTTTATAAGTACCGCACTATTCAGTGCATGGTCGCAGTGATGATGCCATAATGATGGAGATAAGTGCCTCAATTTGAATTGAAGATGACAGTCAACCATGATGTAATTAAGTCAATAAATTATGGATCAAAAAATGTCTGAAGAAGCCTCTTGGATGAGAAGTGAAACATCCATTTATCAACAAAGCTGGAAATTTTTTATATGTAAAGCATCTTCGACTAACCTTTAAAAGTGCATATAAATAAAATGAATCATTATTACTGTTAGATTTATCTATAAAACGTTTCCACACTGACACGCCCCCTTCGACCCAGCTGAGGGAATTTGGAGCAAAATCCTGAGCCGCTGCCCAAAGTCTTTTTGGGATAGGTTTGCTACCTCCAGCAGCTAGACACAGACGCAGCATTGCACCCATCAAATGAAGAGGCAAACGCCGCCAGGAAGCATATTCCTATTCAGAAAAGCAGCTCAGCAGCCGCAGCCTCAGCCTCAAAGAGTGTGATCCAAAGAGACAACAGGCCGACTCAGTGCAGGGCTGACTGACAGCTTCGGGGCTTGGACAGGCGGCTCCAGCTTCCTGACATTATTATACCAACATGAGGCCTGATGTGGTCCTACTGGCTGTTCCCTGAGAAGATAAAGAGGCTGCTTTCTCTGCGGGACACACACACACACACACACACACACACACACAGATGCCAGGGGATCACAGGCTGTGTGAGCCTCCGGACAGAAGGTCACAAGGCAATGCAGTCGTCAGGACCATGTGCTGCACAATGTATGTTCCTGCAAGCCACAGATAAGTGTGAGCCCAGAAGTTCAATAGTGCTACTTATTTACTTCGACAGAGGTAGAGGATTTGAACAGCTTTTGGTTGAGTGAGCGACATCACATTAGAAAAGGCAAACATTACCAAATGTTATACTTTTTTAAAAAAATACCCTGAAATAACGGGCCACACGGTGGTGTAGTGGTTAGCACTCTCGCCTTGCAGCGAGAAGACCCGGGTTCGAGCCCCGGTTGGAACAAGGGCCTTTCTGCATGGAGTTTGCATGTTCTCCCCGTGTGTGCGTGGGTTCTCTCCGGGTACTCCGGCTTCCTCCCACAGTCCAAAAACATGCAATGTGGGGATAGGTAAATTGGACACTCCAAATTGACCATAGGAGTGAGTGTGAGAGTGAATGGTTGTTTGTCTCTATCTGTGTTGCCCTGCGATGGACTGGCGAACTGTCCAGGGTGTACCCCGCCTATCGCCCGATGTAGCTGAGATTGGCACAGCACCCCCCGCGACCCTCTGGTTGAGGATAAAGCGGTAGATGATGACTGACTGACTGACCCTGAAATAACCCCACAATACTGCAACCAAATCTTGCAACATTTGGTCTCAAACTGTGGTTTGCTTGTTGTGGTCTGCTGCTCGACCGGCATTTCACAAACTAATGATTTAGCCTCAGATACTTACGAACTACATCCCTTAACTCTGACTATGATTTTTCCTGTGCAAAAATGTAAAGTTACCCATCGTTTGCCAAGATGTGTAATAGCACATTTTCTTCTGGGAGAGATCAGTAGGGAAAGAACCTCAGTACCTAAAGGAATACTTAATCAATTTGTATTTAGCTTTGTATTAGAATAGGGGCAGTATTTTTTGAAAAATTGTGCTTCCCAACCTCAGTTTCCCCTGAGTTGAGAAATATTGTCATTCTTTTTTTTTTATTACATTATGTCCTGAACAAATATTTTTAATGGTATTTCAGTATGTGATTTGTGGCAATGCATCTTTAACCTTAGCCACACCTCCACCATAATACTTAAAAGAGATTTATTTAAAAGAGATTTATTTACCTTTACCATTATCTTTTACTAATATAAAGAGTGCAACATATTCCTGTGCCTTGAATAGCAGTGAATTAATTATTTCTATTTTTCTATTTAAATGTTTCCATTTATATGAAGCAGAAGCAAAGAGATTATCTATTTTAAAACATTTCCAATTATTGATTTATTTTTGGCATCAATTCACAAACGTTTCTATGAAAATGATGTTGCATCCCAGAATAAATGTTCCCCTCCTTTAACAATGACAGTTCGAGTTTCCGGGGGGGGGGGCTGTATTTCGCCTGACACCGTTGTAAAAGATAATGACGTGCGTCTGCAAACATTCTGTCGCAACCCTGCTCATGTGACAGTTGTGTGTTACTGCACGACAATAAATTTGGCTCCCTGACATTGAAACCCTGACATTTACGGGTCTATCACTGAAAACTTGTTCAAAACCCAGCGGAGAGCTGAGCAGAGTCACTTTGGCGTCTCCACGTTTTCACCGCGTCACTGTTTAAGGACGAGCATGTATGTATGTATGTATATGTATATATATATATATATATATATAAATATATATATCGTATATGTATATGTATATATATATATATATACATATATATATATACACACATATATATATACATATATGTATATATATATATATACATATACACATATATATATATATATATACACACACATATATACATAGACACACACAAACCGACAGCAGCTTTTACCGACTGTAAACGCAAGGGAAGTGGCATCTCCGAAGCTCCGTGTGCAGACATCCTGCTCTTCAGCCATAACACAGTAAAAAAAACCTGGCATATTCACATGTTAAACAAGGCTGTCATCTCTGTCTTCAGTGCTGTTTACTTTCATATTATGGCTTACACCTCAGTCGTCACTCACATGCCAGGCCACAGAATAAGTGACATCTTTGAGACACATAAACACCAACTGTGATGTTGGGAAAAGCTGCACAGCACTGACTGAGCCTTCACACACAGTTGTCCCTTATATGCCATTCATTTTAATAAAAAAGCCTACAGTTCCTTTTACAACATGGACATTAGTGTTGAAAGTAGGTGGCACTACGAGTATTTGGGTTAAAGGAATACTTCACTGAGTAGCATTTAGCTTTGTATCACTAGAATAGGGGTAGCATTTTTGAAAAATTGTGCTTCCCAACCTCAGTTTCCGAGAAGCAGAAATGTCTTCATTCTTTTTTTTGTTACGTGGTTACAGCTTGAAACTGCAACGCTAATTCCGCACACGTAGGCGGAAGGGACCTCATTCCCAGATTGTAAACGGTGTCCGCCATCTTTGCTAACAGTTACGCTAACAGGACAACGTGTCACTGGTGGGCACGTAAACAAAGAAAAGAATGGAAACATTGGAAATACAAACTGAGGTTGGGAAGCACACTTTTTCAAAACTACTAGCCCTATTCTCGTAATATAAAGCTAAATGAAGTATTCCTTTAAGTTTGGACCAGATCAGAATATAACAGATATACAGTAACGTCAAAAACAACAGCTTTCTAACTCGTCTTCTAGGAAATGCACTTTGATTCCAATTATTGTCCCGTGTTTTAAAATGAACAAACATACATATTTTTTGCTGTATATAAGAAAATCAGGAAAAACTAAACACTGTTTGTCTCCGTGGGGTCATTTCCAGTAATTACCAGTAGGTGGTGGTGAATATTGAACTAGAAAACAGCTTCCTGTGCCGTCACACATTTCTAAAACATGTTTGCCTTCTCTGATTGAGGTTAAGCAGCACAGCATCACATTTGCATGACTGTGATACAAGTTTCTCGGGTCATGTTCAACACATCATAAGAATTGACTTATTTTGGCTTACAACACAGAATAATTATATTGAAAGAAGTGCAATAATAACCAAGTATTAGAATACAAGAGTATTAAAGGGACAATTCTTCTTTCGGCTTCTCCGATCTGCCTCCATCTTGTCCTCTCCTCTTCTGTTACTGTCCTCCTTCACAACATGTGGTCTCTTCCTCTTTCCCTCCTGCCTGGCAACTCCAACGTCAACATCCCTTGTCCAATATAATCACTTTCCCTCCTCTGCATGTGACCGAACCATCTCAACGTCGCCTCTCTTACTTTGTTTTGCCAAACCGTTCAACCTGAGCTGTCTCTTGAATATGCTCGTTTCTAATCCTGTCCATCCTGGTCACTCCCAATGGAAAATTGTGACATTTCCAGCTCCTCCTCCTCCTGTCTTTTCGGCAGTGCCGCTGTCTCCAAGCCATACATCACAGCAGGTCTCACTGCCATGTTGTAGACCTTCCCTTTTCACTTTTGCTGCCATCCTTGTGTCACACATCAGCCCTGCCTGCACTCTCTTCTGTTAAATAATATGGTAAAAATGCCACTATAAATATAAAGGGATCTGTGGTGTTCGAGTTGCCTCTTCTTAACCCTTTAACACCGTTATTACGGTAATTTTACTCACGCTGTTGCATAATCCGCGTCTTTGTCACCAGAGAGGAGAGAGTTGGAAAAAAGCCTGTACATAGTTTTCATTATTTGGACATTAAGACAAAGATTCAATGTCATTATAAATTCGTGTTATACTCAAATTTGAAATTTAACACACAAAATCTGGTGTTCGTGTACATTTATTAATTTAAATCACTTTAAATGTGCCAGAGGTAAGAATTCATCATGTATGTGAGGAGTTGACTGATTTCATCCGTAGCAGACTTGCAGTCACTTTCCACGGCGTCATTTGTGTTCCATTACGTAAACAAACACACATTGTGCCATTTTGATGAGATTATGGACAGCTGTATGAAATTTTTTTGATTTTCCGGAGTTGGAGCGATGACTGCAACAATGAAATGTGGCAGGGTCGCACAAGTCACTCATTCGCTCCCAGGAGGCGGCGGAGAAATGGTACTGTACTGATATCCAGTGAGTGACTAGAACTGCTCATCCAACAGAGCTCCGTCAGCTCCACAATAACAAATCAACTCTGTGACACGCGCTCGTCAGAGATTAAAAGCTAACGCAACTGTCTTTGCTGTAATTACGCTCCACTCTCGCCATCTCTGATGTAGATGTTTCCTGAATATTACATTAACGCACGCGTCTGTGTGTCCTTTGTTTTTGTTGAAGTAACCATTTTCAATGAGCGATTCGCCGTTCCCCTCTCATTATCCTCCAGACATGCTGTGCTATTTAAAAAAAATCATCTCCACATCTGTGATTGCTGCAAAATAATTTCCAATATGCAGATTATCTTCACTATTCTTGGCTGACAACGAGAACAGTAAAACGGTATATACAGAGATTATAAGAATGTGAAATATAGAGTGTTTTATAATCCTCTTTTTCCGCACAACCGAGGCAATCTGATGGCTTTTTTTTATCAAAAAGTACTCAGAAATGTTTAAAAAAATACGGAAATACGTCACAGTTCCAAGTTTCGTTTCTATGAACAAAAAGAAAAGAAACAGGACAGGGTCTAATTTTGTGACTTCTGCACAATTATTGCTGCTTTATATCACGACTAAAAATGCAATATAAAATGAATCCTAACTTTGACTAAACAACACATAAGAAGACAAAGAAATAAACAATAAACAGCTGTACACACATGCCCAGTGTACCTTAATGGTCATATGAAATCATAGACGCATGGATGTAGCCTGTATGTCAACACCTAGCTCAGTTGTTCCAGCAGAGAAGGCAGAGAATACACAACTTCAACATGAATATCAATAAACTTTGTTTTTGGTTTGGAATTACAATGAACGCTGAGCACAGAGCTGTGACAACGCTGACCTTTAAAAGCCAGGTTTATATAAGAAGAAACTTTCCAACTAGTTATGAAAGCAAACAGCGTCGAGTAAGAGAAAGACACCACAGTGAGACCTCTGGGCTTCAGACAGGAGCTATTGTAAAGGAACGGCAACATGTTTTGGGAGATTTTCACCAGGAAATGTTCTCTCAACCAAATTCATGACCGCCTGTGGCCCTTTTGGCATTTTGAGGAAATTATGTTGGAGGATAAACATTTATTCAACATAAATTATGTTAGAGGAGGTCATGTTTTTTTTTTGTTTTTTTTTCCTAATATGTCAAAATATCTTCACATTAGTATGTTTAACCATTTAACCCTTTAACCCTTTAACACTGAGCGTATCGCAGACGACACAGAAGGTTATTGTGGTTATTACGGTCATTTAACTCACGTTGTTGCAGGAAGCCGGCAAATTAGTGCCTTTGTCACCAGAGAGGAGAAAGTTGGAAAAAACAGTAGTTTCCATTTTTTGGGCCTGTTTTTGGACATTGAGACAAAGACTCAAACCAATGTTCCTTTAAATCTGTTTTATACTGTTCAAATTTCAAATTTAACACACAAAATCTGGTGTTTATGTACAACTACAGTGTTTTTTCTTCATTTTAAATTGTTAATACACTATTTTAACCTGCAGTACACTGTAAAGATTGACAGATATTGAAAGTTACTCTGTAAAAATGGGCAAAAGCACTTAACACACAGGACATTTTCTGGCCCCTTAATGGTAAAAATAAGTCTAAAGGGCCAGATGGACATTTTGAGGCGTTGGTGTTAAAGAGTTAACGTGTTTCTAAGACTTCAGAAACGCTGATAAGCAACTTGGGAGGTTATATACGTGTAATCTTCCCCATAGTTTGAAGAAAAGGTTGCATGTGTGAAAATAACAGACCACATGTTTCCATAGTACTCACACGGAAGTTTTACAGTATATCTTGTTAATAGTTTCACTCATGTCGTCATATGATTGAATCAGTGTTCTAACTCCGTAATTTAATCCTTAGACCATGTTGTTTACTCTTCCAGACATGATTCCATTCTGTTGTACATTATGGATTCTAGCTTGTTAGTGGCCTCTGTAGTCGCTGGAGGGCAGCTACTCCACCTCCCCCCACCTCCTCCTCTTCCTCCGTCCTCATGGGCTGTACGTGCGTGCAAGGTCAGCTGTGGCTACGAGGACCAACAATCAGCGGCCCGTGACCAGCAAGAGGGATGTGTGTCATTGCCGCGGCCATCGCACAACGATATCGGCGGAGTCAGAGAATGAGGTGATGACTTCTGACGTGACACAGAAAGGCAGAGGGCAGCAGCTGCAGCTCAGACCCTGCCGCACGAAGAATAAACAGGGAAAAGATGTTCGCTGTGACGCTTTTCGATTTGGCCGGCATACGCGACGTGGGCAAGCAGAGAAGGAGGGCGAGCACTGTGATCTGTCGCTTTGGCAGGACACTCATTGAAATGACAAATGGTGCTCTGTTTTGTTCTTTTGACAATGTTTACTATCGTCACCGTCCGCACTTATCAGCTCCGTGCACGAGCTGCTGTTACATCAGGACAGATTTTGAAAGTTCAAAACGTTGCTTTAAGTTTCAGTCTTATTCTCACACCTGGATATGGACAAAATCGAACTTGAAATAGCATGAATTCTGAGATTTAAGTCAAAATTCTGACTCAATTCAGTCATAAATCTGTATTCTGAGGACAATCTGAATTCTGAGATTAAAGTCAGAATTTGTCGAAAATTTGAAGAATTGAAGAATCCTAATTCTGAGAAAAATTCAGGACTTTAATCTCAGAATTATGATTTTTTATTCAGAATTATGATTTTTTTCTCTAAGAATTATGACTTTAACCTCAGAATTCATGCTTTTATTTATTTCTTTTTTTCCTCACACCTGGATATGGACATAATCTAACTTGAAATACAGTTATGGGACGGCTGTGCTTGTGTTCACAGGATTAATTTAAGCTGCCGAGCGCTGGTGTGTGCGTGTCTGCTGCCTGAAGAATCCAATGCACTCGACCTGCTCAGCAACACAGATGAAGAGCACCATTTTTCAAATCCACAAAAGGTTGAATGCGTGTAATTTGGGACAAAACTTTGCATTAAACAAGATGCAATTCATGAAAAACATGCACTTATCATAAATAAAGCGAAATGGCTGGCGTGCTGAGCTGAGGCCATTTCCTTTTCTTTGCTCCGAAAGCAAAAGCAGCAACACAATTCCAAGAGGAAGCCATCATTAGTCATCTCACGTCTGGCCACAATGGGCAGTAGAGGGGGGTTAGGGGAGAAAATGGAGGGAGGCATGTGCCTCTGACAGATCCCAGCGCGGCGTAATGAAGCTCACCGTGACTCTGGCTCATGGAACAGACACCTAAAGCCAAATGGCACGCAGTCCTTATCCATGAGACCTCATCCTGGCACCTCCAGTATCACTGCTGGAACCAGAATCTGTACATACTGACTGCCCAGTGCAGGCTACAACCTGTGGGCCCCAAAGAGAGTAACCTAGATCATGGCGTAGTTGATGTATGATGCTGCAAATCTTAATGACTGTCCCAGCATGTGTTGGCCTTGAAGGGTCGTACTTGTGACTCCTCGTGCCCTGAGATTTGCGCAGCATCGTCCGTCTACAATAGGAGTAATCATCGATGATGCATCACGCATTTTCTCTGCTAAGATTCTTCCTGTTTGCAGCTACTGTACCTTGAAAAGCAGCACCTGTGCTCGGAGGGGAACCCCACAAATACTAACACTTATTATGACTGTCACTGATATTGAGAGCTGCTTTGTCTTGTCATTGGACCGTTTTTTTACCGTTTTATCGGAGTTGTTGATCCACTGCTGCCTCAATCAGTAAGTTCAAATGTCTTGTTTTATGACTACAGTGTTTTAAATCCTTCATTCGGCTTTACCCATGTGACCAAACAAGCATAATAGCAGCAGCTGCTCAGATAGACTTTGGAGCAGCACAGAGAGCGATTGAATGGCCGACTCATGATTCGATAAATCAGTAAATATATTCTTAAAATATCAAGATTACAGCAGAGTATTAGAGCCACTTGTAAAGAGAAATAAATAAAACAGCATGAATTCTGAAATAAGTCAGAATTCCGAGAAAAAAGACAGAATTCTGAAAAAAAAAGTCAAAATTCTGATTTAGTTTAGGCATAAATTGGAATTCTGAGAAAAAACTTTAATCTCAGAATTCTGAGATAAAAATGTTGACTTTTTATTTAAGCTCTAATTTTATTTTCTTTCCAAATTCCGAGATTCTCAGAAATTTTGATTCTGAGATTAAATTTACAATTCTGAGACCAAAGAAAAAGTCATAATTCTGAGGAAAAAAAATCAGGACTTTAATCTCAGAATTCTGAAATGTTTCTCAGATTTTTGACTTTTTCTTCAATCTCAGAATTATGACTTTTTCCTAAGAATGATGACTTTTTCCTCAGAATGATGACTTTCTTTCTCAGAATTATGACTTCAATCTCAGAATTCATTCTGTTTTATTTCTTTTTCTTTTCACATGAGGCCCTAATACTCTTCCGTGCCAGAGAGACCAACACACAAGTTTGTAAACAATGACGGAAACGAGGAGGAAACTTTAGCCGCATCACTCTATACTGTACGCGTAGAGTCACTGTAGTACAGTCACGCTCTGGAGGAATCAGAGCAGAGAGAAACAGTGTAAGTAATACACCCACAGTCATCCAACACGGTGTGTGAGGTTGAAGCCTCTCACTCCACTCACACGCCTCCTCCTCCTCTTCCTCCTCTTCCTCCTCCTTCTGCCTGCACAAACGTTAGTGAGAGCATCTCCCCTCACACAAGATGTCTGCTTCAGCCCAGCGTCACGTTAGCACCTTAGCGTCAGCAGCTGGAAGTATCTGTTTGAATCACTTCAACTGCAGCGCCCGAGACAGTTTGGAAGGTGAGGAGACTGCTCTGTCTGTTTTATGGACACTTAGCAGATGTTCAGCGGTGTCCGCACTCCGCGCTGTCAGCGAAATGCCGTCTAAATGTCAAACCTTAAAGCGGCCGTTTAATTGCGGAATAAAACTAAATCTACAAGAAAAAATGTAAAACACAGTCGTTTTTTTAAATTTGAGAGAAAAAAACGAGATGCGGAGTTCCTCACCGGTGCATTCTTTCTATTTAGACGCTGGAATATTGTATTAGCTGTTACCATAAATATGCAGGTGACAAGACAAGACACTACAGATTACAAGTCAGTCGGTGAAGTCGTGGACTAATTTAATCCGAAGACAAGGCAATTACAAAATCAGCCTCCTACCAACGTTAAAACACAGCAAAGCAGGAGGATGCGAGTTTAAATATGACACAGAGCAGCGTGCGTTCACTTTCAATAAAAGTGTCTTCACTGTTCCAGTGAAAAATAAATCAGACGGAGCCAGAGTCTTTACCAACAAACCAAGAAAGTGAAGCACATTACAATTGGCCTTAAATCACTAAATAGTGTCTTTGTTTGTTTTTAAATCCCATTACTTGTCTATAAAGACCTAAATGGTCTTGGGCTTCAATATGGTCATTCAGGTCATTCAAGTTTGCTTAGTGTTCAAATAAAAACCAAGCAGATTATATCTCCTTCACTTCACAGTAAACTAATAACAGTGTGTATTAAAGCCATTGCACGTGTCTGCTATTCAATACCTTGATTTTTACACGACTTGTGTTCTTGTTTTTTTTTTATAATTCTGTTTCTTTGACGAGCTCTGTAGATAAACCTGCTTCCCTTCTGTACTCTGTATTGATTCTTCTTCCTTTCATCTAAATTCCCTTTCATTGGTGTTAATGAAAACGGCATTTCCTGCAGCTACTGCTTCACATTAAAAGCTCGCCACGAGGGGACCAGCAGGGGGCTTTTATTGTCAAGCAGCTGCGGCGCAGGATATAGAAGAGTGTGCGTTTGTGGCCAAGTTCACAGAACTCAGTTGGCTGTGCTGTTGTTTCAAAAACATATGGTTCACACTCGGCTCTGTTTATTCAGTTTATCGCTTTTAAACCTTGCTGGCATTGTGTAATTGATGTTTTATGGAGCCCCGGGGCGAGAATTCACTCCGAGTCCCCTTCTCACTCATCTGCTTACAACTATTTAGAAAAGATATACTCAGAGGGAACCAAAGTGGAAAAACAGAGCGTCAGAGTTCTGTTCCAAATGTGTAAAAATAAATCACAGTCGAAGTGCAGAGCCCACAACTCTGCACTTCAAGCACTGACCCAGGTTTGATTCCACCTGTGGTCCTCTGCTGTACAATAAATGCAACATTTAAAAAAAAGTTTTTTGCTGTTTCCATGGTAACCAACCACACACTATCCTCCAGCCAGCTTTTCCTGATCAGTTTAACCATCTGTCCACTTTTTATTTGCATCTACAGTGACATCATTGTTCACATGACGATGAAAGCACCAACAAAATGGTAGGCAACAGAGAGATGGTTTGGTCCGACGGTTGAGCATCGTACACCCGCACGAGGAAAGTGCCGACCAATCACACGCACGACAAATTACGACCATGACATAAGAACGTTCTACAGGTGTGTGACAGTGTCGAACACATTTAAAACGGCGGAGCGTAAATCGGGCTTCAGTCTGGCTTTAAATAGCTACTGAGACAGCAGCGGATCTGTGAGTGCAATATTCTTATAAGGTATCTGCTAGACTGCAGAGACACGTTAACCCTTTGAAACCTAACCGTCAAAATGTCCGTCTGGCCTTTTTTTTTTTTGCTTAAATTTAACCATAAAAAGGACCAGAATAAAAATTTTCCAGGATAACTTTCAATATCTGGCAGTTATTTACAATTTAAAATACTGTTTTAACAATTTGTTTAGAAAAAACACTGCAGTAAAGGAACGACAGATTGTGCGTGTTAAAATTGAAATTGGAGCAGTATGAAACAAAATTAAATTTTTTTGGGTCTCTCAATGTTTTTTTTGTCTCTCAATCTGCAAAAACAGGCCAAAAAAAAAAAAGTATGGACAGGTGTTCTTCCCACTCTCTCCTCTCTGGCGATGAAGACGCTGATTCTCCGGCACGAGTGAAATTACCGTAGTAACCACATGTTGGCAACTTCTCGGCTTTCAGAAACCATTGGATTTTTTCCCGATAGCACAAACCGCCGTGCGACTACGGTAATGCGCTCGGTGTTAAAAGAGTTAATACTGCTTTTTACACAATTTCATTGCAAGAAACTCATAATTTTGTTATCAGTTCACAGCGCAGCCCAGGGGCGGGACCAGGCTCAGAGTTACTGGGGCACTGGTCTCTGTTGGACCTCCCCCGCAGAACCGCTCCAGATGCCGACAGACAAGCATCTGTGGTTATTTCTCAAGGGAAGCAGCTGCAAGGTCAACAATGCATCTTATATATATGTGTGTGCTTTTAAGATCTTTTGGCTCAAGACTGAAAGAAAATGATGGAAAAATTAAAGTGACTTGCTGCGTTGGTCATGGTGAAGTTGTGCCACACTGCAGTGTGATTTGGGGAAGGGTGTGTTTTCACATCCACACACGCATCCTAAAAAGATTCCCCCCCTTCCTCCCTCCTCTGCTCATCTCCCTCTGTTGTCTCCATCTGTATTCTCATCTATATTCCCTCTCTCTCTCTCCTCATCTGTCTTTTATTTTCCTCTCCGCAGTGCACACGTTTCCAGAACACCTTCTCCCTGCGGCTCTCAGGCAACTAAATATAGGGACTGGTGCAGACAGCTCGGCCTCATAACAAATGGTAAGCAGAGCAGAGCAGAGCAGAGCAGCGCAGAGCAGCGCGGTGGCAGCGGCGGTTACGATGAACTGTGGCTTCACTTCAACACACAATGAGCAACATGCAACGGCGGCGGAGAGACCACATTAAATTCCTCACTGCAAACAATAAAAAAGGGGAACAGAAATTTGTCTGCTGTACCAAGATAAGTGTGGCATCGCCGCGCTGCTATTAATCAGGGCTAAATCTGCTCAAGTACCTTTTCAGTGAAATATGACCACATGAGTGTGCTCGGTATCTAAGTGGTATCGAGACAAATATCATTTGCTTATAACTGAATATTGTGGGAACTCTGTTTTCCATACAAAGCAGCAGATTTATTGTAACGCACGCAGAGCAGGAAGCAGTGCGTCAAGTTGGCTTAGTTTCAAAGGCGGACAAAGTTTTGTATGGACTATTCCATAATCTTATAAAGTATGCATGCGTATGAGTTTAAAACAACTAGGGCTTAATTTTATTGCCATAATTGGTATTTTTGTTTGAGCCAAGTCTACAATATCTTAAACAAAATATGCTTTCCACTTTATCTCATCACCAGACAGCCTTTTCTGACTGGAAACTGAAGTTAATAAACCCTTTACTCTCTCACACCAAAGTCCATACAGGGAAATTCTGCGTTTTTATCTGACAGGAACAAAAAGAGCTGCTCGTCTACTGCTCATTTGGTACGTTTTTGTGACTTGGCTAAATCCAAACAAATGATTTCCAACTCCGAAAATGACATAAAAAAAGAAAAACCCCGCTGAAGGAAGCAGTGGATCAACATTTCCTGTGTGCCACAATATAAAATTGCTGATTTCTTCTGTGGACTTTGGTGTGGGAGTGAAACACAACAAAACAATCTGACCCTGCAGTACTTGCAGCAACTGCAATAAAACATTGGATAAGGTCAGAGAGAGAGTGTTTAACAAAGTTCTCAGTGACCCCGAACACCAAAACCACCATCCTTGGCTAAAAGGAATACTTCACCAATTAGCATTTAGCTTTGTATTACTAGAATAGGGCTAGTATTTTTGAAAACTTGTGCTTCCCAACCTCAGTTTCCCCTGAGTCGAGAAATATCTTCATTCTTTTTTTTGTTACGTGGTTACGGCTCAAAACTGCAGCGCTAATTCCGCACTTTTTAGACCCACTCGTGGGGGGGACGGAACCTCATTCCCAGAATGTAAACAGTGTCCGCCATCTTTGCTAACAGTTATGCTAACAGGACCTAGTAACAAAGAAAAGAATGAAAACTGAGGTTGGGAAGCACAATTTTTCAAAAATACTAGCCCTATGCTAGTAATACAAAGCTAAATGTGAATCGGTGAAGTATGTCTTTAAGTTACTCAGCCACCTTATTATACTCGACTTCTGGTGATTCTGCTGCAGCAAACAAAAGGAGGTACAAAAAAATGTGTTTTTCTCTGAACAGGATTGAGCTAAAAGTTGTCTTTTTTTGTACAAAATCTATTTGCTGTTGCAGTTTAGTTACACCAAACAACTAGCCTGAATTACAAATACAATATTCTAAATATTGTCAAGCACTGGCACCAAATATACACAAATATTACAACACATGTCACACTAAAGCAGCTTTCGTTTTCGAATAATGCAATTGGGTTAAATGTAAGATATTGCATTAGACTGCTCATATGTGAAGATGTGGAGGTGTAAAATCTGCCGTTGCCATGATGGCTGCGGAGGATATTTGAAAAAGTACAAGCGTGGTTCTAAATGACAAAACTGGAGCTGACATCGTTATCACAGAACATCAGTTCTGACAAACATTTGATCGTTTCTTCAAGAAGAGTTTTTACGCTTGGCAACTGAGGATTCCCAATGTCTTTACACTTCCCCTCAAAGAGCCTGACAGCACATCCAAAACAAACTCAAACTGCGTCATCCGTTACATCACACTTGCGGCTTTAAATGCCATGATGATGCAAAATTTTGCAGCTAAGAGTCAGGCTTTGTAAATCCGTTCCTGTGGGAGGAATGTCTCCTAAGGTCACGAGTGAGGCGAGACTCCACAGAGCGATACTGCGTGTTTACGGCAGAGGAAAGTCAGAGAAGGCTACAGCCTTGAAGAGAGGGATTTCAATGCAAACTTTTCCCATCAAAACATTTGATATCATCAGCCACCTCTTAGACTCAAAGATAGTCTCGGGGAAACAGACATTCAAAACCCAAACGTATAATGTCAAAGATGCAAGATAAAGTATCAGTGCGAGCCAGAAAACGACTTTCATCCTAAAGACGGGGACAAAGTGAGATGCACGTCGCTGTGGAGATACCAGCTCTGATACCAACGGATCACTTTTCTCCTGCACTGAATGTTCGGGGGCTGATTGATGTTTGCCGCAGAATGAGCCAAGTCACGGGAAAAGGGCACGGATGTAAGACGGTGGGAACGTGCAGGTACCTCACGACTCCGTTCAATTATACAACGACTATCGACGCGTCAGAGTCTCTCTTCGTCGTCTTTTCCTGAGGAAACCAGGGAAATACTAAAGAAATTTTTTTTTAATCTTTCGAGAATAAACTTGTAATATTATGAGAATAAAGACAAAATTTCTGTTGCTGTTAATTTAATGAAATAAGCGACTTTTTTTCTCATAATATTATGACTTTTTTCTCATCAGTTTGGCCCTAATACTGTGTTGTACTTTAAACGTAGGCATAAGAAAATATTGAGATAAATCACTGACTCTGCTAGTTCTGCATTCCTCTGTTAGTTCTCTAATTAAGAGGCATGTAATTCTTCGACATTTGCTGTTTTTTCATTTTCCATTTATTAATTTTCCCGCAAATTCATAATAGTTCAAGAGAGCATTACACTGCGTCGGAGAATCCCCCCCCACCCCCCCGAACCCTTTGGTGAGAGTATTTGTTTAATTTGCATGCACTTATCTCACGCTGTGTGGGCCACTCGAGGCTGAAGTGAAATATTTAAACCGTCTGTGGAGAAATGCAGAAAACGAGACAAAAAAAAAAAAAGAAAAAAAAAAGCACCTCCTACACTACATTTACTAGCTGATTGGCACTGGGAAAACTAAGCACATAATAGCTGGAGGTGATGAAATCCAACAAACCAGACATGCAATCAGGGCCGAGAATGATGCATCACACGTCGTCTCCGCTCAAGTGTGAATCAACTCACTTTTTATTTTAAATACGTCTTACGTAAGAATGATATCAGAGAGTCATTAGAACATTCATGCCGTGTGTCGTGTCGGCCTAATTAAGCGAATTAAAGACTTAAAAAGGTATTTAAGAAATATAAGCTCAGGAGGATTTTGACTGCCCAACCCCGCAATTGTCAATGCAAATGTTGTAGCTTTCCACGAGCAGCCGGCTGGTGAAACAGTGGGAGCCAATTAGTCCTTAAGTCAATCACTGAATCAATAATTCACTTTTCAGATTCAATTAGCCTCCTCCAAACTAATTAAAGCCCCAGATAGGTGGACTCACCCAGAACCCCGAGTCGGTAGTTGATTGTGATGACGATGACGTTCCCGTAGCTCGCCAGGATGCTGCCGTCGATCATGTTCCCAGTCCCTTCCATGTAGGAGCCTCCGTGGATGTAAACCATGACTGGCTTTAACCCATTCTCATCGTGGATATCTGCAGGGAACAACAAAATACAAGAATTAAACTTTACATTTCATTTAACATATGCATGTTGACTGAAATCAAAAAAATTATGCAAAAACATGGCGGTCCAGAATGACGGCCTCCTGAGAGCTGACCCAGCTCCTGATATAAATATAAAAGGCTCATTCTGGGGTACACTAGGACAATAAGTATGTATTTTATCTTCAATTTCTTCCAAATCACAACATATTCTGTAATAAAAGTTAATCTTGACCTTTGCCACCAGAATCACCAATTCCTACTCACACATAAGTGTCGCTTTAATTAATCTTGTTGCTTAAGTGTTGGTGATATGGTGTCGGCCAAGTGAAGAATGGCCTTGTCCTTGTTAGAGCTAAAAAGAATAAATGTGATTTGATTAGCAAACATCTGTGTTTGGAACACTGAATGATATGTGATCATATTGATTGGCTGGTGTTTGGAAAGCAGCACATTTCTCACCTTCTGCCACACACACACACACACACACAAACGCAAAGCACAAAGTGAATTAATGAGCCACATTTCAGCAGAAGCCTCCACCATGTACGTGTGACTGCAGCATAAGTGGATGAATTAGCAAAGTAAACTAAATGCAAAGCAACTACCCGAGATCATCAAGGGCCCCAAAGGCCCTATAGGTTTACAGATTGGCAATTCAATTAACTGCACTTGTTTGGCATAGTGCACTGCATCAAAGTCAAAGACCTTACAGCCACACCTTCATTTTAATGATATATAGTGACCCAGTGTCCAAATCTACTTTAATGACTAAAATATTTCACTCAGCATTTTACGTCCGTGGTGCATTTTCTTTCATCCAATCACATTAACTTTGTGAGCTCGGAGGGAGTCTGAAGCAAATGGGTGAGTTTTTCTACTTTTTTTCACCAGTGAGTTCATCATCTTTACATCTATATACAGAATATATACACATATACATATATGTATATGTATATATATATATATATATATATATATATAAACATATACATACATATATACATATATGTATATATATACATATATATACACATATATGTATATATGTGTATATATCCGGATATAAGAGTCATCTCAAAATCATATCCTGATGACTATGATCCAATGCTTCATCTTCATTTCCCCAGTGTATGAGACCAGAATTCTTGTTGCACTCGACTACAATGTGCTGAACACCAAAGAAGGCAAAGAGGGGCGTGTCCACTATATAGATAATTGTTTTCTAGGCAAGTAATATTTGTTGACATTTTCACTCAGCACCGTTATGTCACAATGATATTAAATTAATTCAAAGCACTTCATTTGTCCCCGAGTGGGGGAATTAAAAGGCCCAGAAAAACACCAGCAGATCCAGCTGAAAGAAGAGACGACCTACACCTTCACCGCTGAGCTACTAACAAGGGTGATTCCCGCCTTTACGGCAGCATATCAACAACAATCATACACTGAGTTGATCCTTTTATGTAACGTCGGTCTCTTCAACAGGACGTGGCTTCTAGACTGATGCTGATGTGGACTGAACACAGCTGGGGTTTGCCACACTTTTGATTCACTCAACAATAAAACACAGAATCATGTGCCTCTCAGGATCTTTCACGGCTTCATGGAGGAACGAATTCACCGTATTTTTTTCAATAGCACATTATTTTAGATTATTTCATAGAAGAGCACTCACGGATTGTTGATGTTAAGAGTTGTGCTTTGTCCGTGATGAGAATTTACCACAGCACAATGGCACTTGGTACAATGGTACTCCACATATTGCTCAGGGGATGCTGTATTTAGACCAGATGAATAGAGCACCTTGTTTACAAGGCTCTCCAGCAGTGATTATAGCTGGATGATTAGTACATGTGTAGGTGGTGATTATAAATTAAGAGTAGGTCCTTCGCCTGAAATGAGATGGAAGGGGACACTTACAATCTTCAGCACAAGCCGAGCTGGCCTTAAATCATCCAGCAGCATCTTCTTCAGCAGCTGACTTTCACATGACATGACATCCTCTGGGCTCTTAAAACAGACTATAATGTTTGTGAACACATGTTTTTTCCACTTCACCCCTTTAACCCAGGAAAAAAAAAATAAATCAAGTAAAAAGAAGACAAAAGTAGTGAGTAGGAGTGTTGTTGTCCTCACACACTGCCCAGCATGCCTCAGCTCTCCTGTGCTACAGTAAGCCTCAGTTGCCTGGAACCAACAGCTGAATGAACCCATTATCACCGGCCCAGTCAACCAGGCTGCTTGGAAGTTTCTCAAATGTCATTCAGGATGAGCACAGCCGCTGAGGAAAAGAACACACTGAGAAGAGAGCTGGCCAGTGAGAGAGATTCAAATGATTCATGATATTGTGCTGACAGTGAGTTCCCAAATAATAGCTTTTATCCACCTCAACTGCGGAGAAGAGGCCCTTTATTTGAAACTGGTTTATATTAAAGACAGGATGTTATTGTTAATGTATCCGTCTTATGATCTCTTCCTGAGGAGCCCTTCTATTTTCCAATACAAACTAGACATAAACACTTTTGTTCTTAGTCACCGACACCGAGCTTCCATTTTCCGGTGAAAAATGCAACATAATGTCAGTGATCGACACTTCAGTCGCATATTTAAAGGGACAGCTCAGCTTCTCTCGTGTAGTGTGGATGTGTGTGACGCACGGATGTCAGTGGCTCACTGTGCATCCAGTGAACCAAGAACAAGCATTAGCAAACACATTAGCAAAGGGCTTACTAAATCAAATCACCCGCTTAAGTCTACAAAATATAGAGTATGGTTGCCACTTTATATCTGTGAACCTGGAATCACTCATTCCCTGCACCAAAGCCCATCAACAGGGTGCGGGAAGATGCTGCAGCACCCCCTACTGACAAGGGGTGGAACACACAGTGTGCAGTTTGTTTTTCTCCCTTTAAAATACAATAAAATAAAATAAGAATTAGTTTGTTCGGTAATATATGGTAAATGGTTTGTATTTATATAGAGCTTTTCTAGTCTTGATGACCACACTACAGTTTTGTTATTCACCCATTCATTCACTATCAAGGCAGGGAATCAAACCCACAACCTACACATTGAAGGACAACTCGCTCTACCTTTTGATAATGGTGTCGTAGCTCCTGACATGTGCTCCTTGCACGCTGTATGCTTTCATTGCCTTCATTCAGACTCACCTAAGTGACAAAAACTTCAATCGAGGCAGCAGCTTCAGCTTCCAGTTGGAAAAACGTATCTAACGGCGAGATAAAGTGATGTAGAACATGACCAAAGCAGGCAAAGATTTTACTAGACAAGCCCTTTGTTCTTGTGTCATTGCTGGCTAATTCCTGAGTGACTGCCCTTTATTTGTTCAATTAGATTTTTGTTTTTATTTCTAAATGATATCTAGTGTTAGTTGGGGAACGTGTCTTTCAGAGACAGCTACACACTATGTGGTTTGGTTTTAAAGAGGACGCCTGCTGCTCACACCAATTATTGTCTCTCTTCCAGTTGCTGCAGGCCATTACAAATGGAAAACTAGCTGTACTGTGTGCTGTGAATGTTGTACCTAAGCAGGCTTGGCAAGAGGCAACACAACCAGCCAGGCAGGCAGACATGGGGCAGGTGGAGTGTATCATTCTCCACCGGCATGAAGGAAAACAGCGGTGGAAGTCAAAATAAAGTCTCGGGGGCAGGTTATTAATCACCACTGTCCTCTGAAAATGGTGCCTTGGCTTTGTGCTAATGCCCCTGCATCTATTCTGCAACTCCTCACCTGCAACCAAGCGTGGGCATGAGGGGGTAAACGGTAAGTGTGAGGAGGATATGACCACCCTAGACCTACACTTGTCAAATCTATTCTAGTTAAAAATCCAAACCTGTTAATTAGAGAGCGGGACGTGGAAGGGTTTCTGTCTGTTATTTAGCTCTATGCTCATGGACGTCAGGTGCAGGGAAGACGGAAAAACAACCTTGAAGAGGCAGATGCACATAGGAACATGACCGCTGCCATTAAGTTGTCATAGTTTCTAACGGATACACAGTTTCTAACGGATACACATCTAATGACCGCTGCAGGCACTTGTGAGCTCACACACACACACACACACACACACACACACACACACACACACACACACACACACACACATGCTCGGCTGGCTCTCCATCAAACAAACAGCCCAATTGACTGTTACTACCCATCTCTTTTGGTTAGGATGGAGGAGGGGAGGGAGAGAGGGACTCTCTGATCCGGACGAAGGATCCCCTGCAGATTCCAAGCTATGCTTTATAGGCGCAGGAGGAGAGGGTGGTCTCCAGGCGTAGTGTTCCAATCCTGTCAGCAAGGAGTGCACTTAAAACGAAAGAAATCTAACGACTTCAAGTGCTACCCCCACCCCCCCTCTCTTTCTCTTACTACCGGAGTGTCTCTCGCTCTCTGTGCTCTCTGGGGCCTGCGGAGCTGCCTGGGTGACTGTGCGGCAAGTTTGTCCCAGACATTCATCACTGACACCCGAGCCAAAGGGATAATATATTCCTCCACTGGCAGCGTGGTGTTGCATGCATTACTCATCTTTACTTGGGTAAAGGGGGTGGGATGGAATGGTGTGAGGGGGGAAGAGGGGGGGGAGGGGGGCGCCCATGTGAATTTTCCATTGCCTCAAGTGTCGTCTACTGTTAACGGGACAAATACAAATGGCAGTTAATCGAGGCGACGTAGAACAAGCACCCCGCCGCCACCGCCGTCTGTCCCATCATGCACTCGACTTCCTGTTCAATACAGTTCCACTCACGTGCCAAAACACAGCCGGCCTCTTCCCTCCAGAGTCACAGAAAGTCGTTATTTGGCCGCACGGCCAGACAAAAATCTGTCACAAACGGCTGAAGAGCGAGGATCGTCGGGTGTTGTAAAAGTACCAAATAAATACACATTTGTGGTCATACGAGAGCATACGCGTATGGAAATTTAAGAGTGGCAGCATAGTGGCAACCAACATTGTTTTATGCCCAGAACAAGCCTCAGACATGGATGTTTACTCTTACTGAAAACATGGCTGCCAGAGGGTAGAAGGAAAAACAGATTTTAGCATTTCAATAAAAAAGCTCACATTGTAAGTCTTTCATATCTTAAGACTTGTATTTATTTAAAAGCCTGTTCCTACTGCGAACGGACAATTGTGAACCGTTCTCTCTGTCAATGTTTTTTCAGTTTGTGCCACTTCATATGAATGAAGGATTGTATATTTAGTGGATTGACAACTGCTGTGTGCCCTGATGTAAAATTGCTGCTTTTATCATGAGTATCATGAGTGAAGGGTTTCTACAACACAAACCTCAGTTTCCAGTGAGAGACGTAAGAGTGGAGAGCACATTAGGTGTGAGTTAAGCCGTCTACAGTGCAGCCAGATTTCTCTGCAGCAGTCGCTGAGGTATAGGTGGAACCACAGGGGAACCGCGGAAGTAATTCATTGCCACTGCAGATGTTCAAACAGTCAGAGTACATAGATTCTGCACACTCTCCTAAAATCTCCAGCAGTGCCTGAGGACATGCTCTGCCAAGATCTCTCGCCATATACAGATGTTTTCTCTGGGTGCACACCTTTTTGTGTATAGTTGCAGAAACTAGGAACCTAGAAAGCCAACACTTGTGCTTTTACTAAGTCTAACTCTTCTATTTTCGCTTGCATCTCCATCTCTGTTACACTAAAAGCAGGCTGGGAACATCTCAGTGGGATCACTAATGCCAACATGATCAAAGGCCTTGGATGTTATGTCACAATTCCAGTGCGGATGTTGAATTTTTCGCCCACACCTGCTGTAGAAAGATGTTTTTTTTCTCTTATATCCGTTAAACAACACAGTCTCCCTGGGATCTGGATCTTTTCGATGCTAATTCAACATACAGTATATGGTAGTTAGGGAAAGGTTTATATGGGATTTTGTTAATATCAATGCAATTAGCTGCACTGCTTCTAGTGCATGTTTGTTTTCGATAAAAAACTTTTCAGAATAAGTTGATTGTGGTGAATTTCTGTTACTGGCATAATCTATAAAAACACACTATTGTATGATATCGCAACAACATTTCCGTGTTTGGTTTTGAACTGTGTTTTGGTGCTTTTCAGGAATTTTTCCCCGGAGACCAGGCTGTTTAAAGATTGGCTCCAAGTCTGTAACAGGTAATGGCAGAATGAAATGCTCTAAACAGGTTTAGAGTCCCATGGGTCCCCTGGAGGTTTAGATGGGCCAAGCCAAAGAGGAAAACCTTGCCGGGTCAGTGGTAGGCCAGACTGTGCTGTGACGGGTAGTGGAAGTACGATGACGAATGCACAATGAAAATTACATCCAATATCACCCTCTGGAGGAACATCGATAAAAAACAAAAAAAAAACTGCCCATAAGAATGTGTTTCAGAAATGTCACTGCTTCTTCTGGCACTTGAGTCTCTGCGTTCCCCAGAAGACAAACGTCGTCTAATAACTAAGAATGTCTCCTGTGGCAGGTTCAGCGATAGAATACCCAGCACAGAGCAAGAAGGAAACTGCACAATTTAGTTATTATCATGCAGAGGAGTGAGATGTTAATTTAAAAAAAGGGAAGAAAAGTGGCAAAAAATGTCTGCGTGCCACTGACGAACACATTTCTACTGTCAAAACTACACGGGTTACTGTTCATGCTTCACCGAGCGATGAAGGAAGAAAAAAAAGGAAGCGTAGAAAAAGAGAAAAGAGGACCAAAAATGAATTCATAAGAGGAGGCAAAAGAACATGCAGAGCACAATTCAGATCACATTTGAGTTAGTAAAAAAAAAAAAAGCCAGGGACCTCCTGCCTCAGAAAAGACTCCAAAGAGAAACGAGGCTGTCATAAAAACCAAGAGCTGAGTGGAGAAGTGTCAAGAAGCACTTTAAAGGAAGGGGGGGAAAATAGCAGGGGATTAAAAGGGGTCAAATGAAGTTGATTAAAAAAAGGTCTGTAAGTTTGCCGTCATGCATCAGTGCCAGGCTGGTCGTTGGTTGGTCAAAAAGGGGATAAGATAGAAAATACCTTTATTGTGGCCACCATTACTGCTGAAATCTGCGGCTTGACTGTTTGCTCCTGGTGTTGAGGAGAAAAGTAGAATAAAAGGGGAGACATTTAAAAAAAAGAGAGAAGAAAAAAAGTGATCGCAGCCAAAAAAAACAAAAGGGGGGGGGAATGACATGAAAAAGGTCAGGTTGCTACGAGAGGAACAACACAGTGAACCCGACCAAGCTGTGACATGATCAAGAACACAGCAGCAGCAGCCTGGCAGGGTCAAAACAGCAATTTGTGACAGAACAATCTGCAGAAACAAATCTGCCACACTGGTGGGACACACACACTCTCATTAACTGTACAGATACAGACAGTGTGCCGCGGCAAAGCAGGCGAATCAGTCACCAAGAGCTTACGCCTGTCATGGGTGCTGAATTCACGACATTCCAGTTGAAAGGCGTAAACAAACACAACAACAAGGTTTTGTTCCATCATAATCATGCGCTCATTAATGCCATGAAGGCAGCATCTGACCCGACTCACCGCAATAGTTCCATCATTTTAAAAGTAGTTCATTTGTACGAGGTATTAACATAGAGTCAGCGCTGACCAGACGATAGGGAAAAATCTACACTCAATAAAGTCTGAAACATCATGGGAATATGTTCTCTGCTTTATCTCATGGTTGGAAAAGCCTTAAGTGACTGGAAACTGACGTCTGGAAACTGCTTGCTCTCTAACACCAAAGTCTGATTGATAAAATCTGTGATTTTAGCTCGCAGGGACAGGAGTTGATGGTCTACTGCTTCCTCATTTTGGTATGTTTGTGTCTTTTAGGTTCATTTAAATGAATCCACAAGTCCTTAAAGTCACAAATGAACACATTTGAACTTACTGGGGGAGATCGCCGTCTGTCTCACAGTGAGATAAAGCAGCAGCCATGTACAGAATTAAGATCCATGTTTTCACTAAGACTGAGCCTCTGTGTTTCAGGCTAGGTTTCTGTGTATTCTTGCCTTGCATACTTGGAAGTGTGTCACTTGTTTATGTATCAAAGCGCTTGCCAAAATATCCCATTCAAACATTGGACTCCAGAAGAGACGCAAACGGAATCAAACAGAAGAAAACCAGGAAACCAGGCGGCGATAGCGACTATAAGCTGAATCCAAGCTTATGGGACAGGTGACCTATACGGTTGTTTCTTTAGTGTTTCAGGACGGAGAATGCGCCGCTATGCCAGCTGGTGTCCTGCCAGGTAAACATTAACAGCCGCCAACAGGCTGAGCCAACAACAATATAGGAGACACAACAGACACAAGTTTAGTCTTCTGTGGTTTGGATGAAAAAGTCTCTCTTCTACCCAGACTAAGATAGACACTTTCACCGGGCATAATGTTTAGCTTTAACGTCTTAAATAGTGGGTAAGTGGCTGATAACATGGTACACACAGCAATGAAAGTCAGCGACAACACCGCGGTCAGACACACAATAGAGAGGGCGCGTTCCACTAGCTTCCAGCCAAAAGCTTCAAGGTCAATTTAAGATGCATGATTTAAAAAGGTCCAGTGTATAACAGTTAAGAGTTTTATTGACCATAATTCATCACATGACCCTGACATAAAGGATAATCACTTTAAATAAAATGGTTCATGTTTTGTAGCCTTAACTCACAAACTAGTCAGAGGAATGACATTGTTTCTGATGTGTGAAGGCCACCGTAGTTCCTGGACATCGTCCTCCCGTTTGTCTCACCACTAGATGTCACTAATTCTTACACACTGGCCCTTTAACGTTTGGTGTTTGGTGTGCAGAAAACAAGGATGCACCACAACCCTGTGCAATCAGGTTAAATATCATAATGACAATTTTCAAAAAATGTCTATCTTTATGGAAATAACAATTCAATGCTATCATTATTATTATTACTACAACAGTGTGATAATGATGCATATTGTTTTGTGTATTATTACTGCCTCCGTGTAATAAACTGAGAAAGAAATGCAGCCCATTATCCACAATGCAATTCTCCTCAAGTTATTACACCGAGCAAAATCTATCATCTGTACGTCCTAATTGTACTCTCACCTCTATGATGTGCACTGCAGCATTCACTGATCAGCAAATAGTGGCCAATGGCTCTCAACAGGCACATAATGTGTTAGCACGGCCAGGGCGGTGGAGTGTTTGCACAATATAGCCGTTTAGTGAGAGAGCGAGCTGCACAAACATGGGCCAGTGCCATGTCAGTGTAACCCAGCCAAGCATGAACAGCCACATCTGCTCAGACTGGTCGCACATAAACACACAAATCTATGTACAACACACAAGCTGCGATAAACCAAAACACATAAGTACATAGGAATCCACCTGGCCACACAGCGGAGTAGCGGCTAGCCCTGCTGCCCTGCAGCAAACACAACAGGGTTCGTGACCGGGTCTGCATGGAGTTTGCATGTTGTCCCAGTGTGTGTGGGTTTTCTCTGGGTTCACCAGTTTCCTCACACAGTCCAAAAACATGCAGAGGTTAATTGAACACTCTAAATTGGTTGTTTGTCTCTGCGTATTGCTGTCAAAAACTGGTTCTGCCTTTCAGACAGTTCCTCCAATCGTTATGCAGAAGCCCAGCGTCCATGCCCGCCCCACTGCTCCACTGACTCCGAGAGAAGCTGAGCTTCCCTGGAAGTGACGTTTTTGCTGCATCTTCCCAATCACCATTAAGCTCACCACAGTGGAAAAAAAAACAACCTACTCTTTGCCATCCCATAGAGAACAGTTGAAGCTGAGCTAAGTGGTTTTAATGCGGAGGCTGCTACGGGAATACGAAAATCACGTACGACGATCCGTCATCCGTGATAAACAGCTGATTCTGAACAAACCAGTGACAGGTTCTGATCTGGTTCTAGTGCATGTTTAGTATTGAAATGTGAATACAACACAGTACATATTTAGAGGATATCATATGTAGGAGCTCATTATTCTGAACCAAAATCAAGTCACTTATTTACAGGGTTTAAAGTGATAGTTCAAGTTCTCTTTACGTGTGACAAAGCACATGAAAGGCTCCTGCGAGGAAGGGCTAAGATAAGTGTCGTACTTTTCAATCCGCCTCCTCTCGGTAATGAGACTATAAAGTACATCCTATACCGCTGAAAGTCATCTTGGAACATTTTTATTTGCTTCAGTGCATTTTGAAATTTTCTTTACTGTGCCTGCTGCCAGTGACCATTAGCGACCACCGTATACGAGTGCACTTTAGCTGTCGTTACATTAGCTCTGCACCTAATGACAAAATGTACCAAAAAAAAAAAGAGAAAAAAACAGAAACGTCTAGAAGACATTAGTGTATAATAATAATAATATAAAAGATGGTAATATTGCACAACACAGTGCACTTAAGTAATCAAATTATTGCTGCACAGTTGCACAATTTCCTCAATGCCAGTTTTATGACACAAAGTGAAGTCAAAGTTGTTGCTTTTTCAGTTTCTCTCTAAAACTGCAGTCATGCACCTGGATGCTGGATTGCCGACTCATATTGAAAACAAAATAACCACAATAATATTTTTAGATACTAAAAAAATAAAAAACCTGAAATGTCATGTCACCGTTTACACCGTTCTCTTTTAGTGAGATAGAAATGCTTCTTAAATTATTCTTAAAACATAAAATGGTCACTGATGTTACAATGAATCATTTACAGGAAGAGAATAAGCAGTGAAGTAAAGCTTATATTTGACAAATAAGGTTTTGTGACAGAAATATACAATGGACAGTTGTTAATTAACGCATTTACAAGTTCCCTAATATGTACAAGTTTAAAAAAATAAATATATTAAGTGGATGTTGTTTAACTTTATTTCCTACAACACATCAGGCAGACTGTGAGTGAAGCACAGATCTGGACTCTCGGCTCCGGCAAATAAAGCGAGAGGAGAGCGCAAGTGCTGACTTTACAACCAACAAAATGACATAATCTCTTGATGTGTTTGGCATCGAGCTAGCAGGTAAATAAAAGCAAACAGCAGTGGCTTCTGGGAAAAAGCAGTCTTAGAGCAATTTTATCCCTCCGTTTCCCTCAGTTTACTTCATTTCATCTGTATAAAGTGCAGCAAAGACTAGTTTAATTAAAGAAAGCAGCATTTTCCTAACGCTGCGCAAAAAAGCTGAGAAATGTCTTGGGTTTGCAAGCTCGGGATCAATCACTGCTGCTGCTGCTGCCGAAGCTATAAACTGCCTGTAGCGCTCGTGGAAAGGTTACGTGGTGGAAACAGACGACTTTAACACCGAGCCGCGTCTTACAGTTGAGCCGAGCATTGAGCAGCAAAACAAATTCCAAGAGATGTTGACAATTAAAAATGGAAATGAGCGTTTTCTCTCCCTCATCTTCCCTCAACAGCTGCGTGTTACCCCCCACCCCGAGACAATCACACGATCAACCCACAGTGGCAGCGCAGCCATCACTGGTCTCATGATTCCGTTATGATTATCACATCAACTATTCTATTTGAACCCACCGTCCAACGCGTCTTCAGTTTTCTACACCAATGCACGCGGCGCTCCCATTTTCATCCGTCATTACAAGTAGTCAGATAAATATGTATAACTTGAATATGAATTGAAATGTTCTATTCCCCCAAAACAAAATGAATGCCTCTGCAGTCGAGCAACTGATGAATGTTGCAGCGGCTCCAGTATTTTGGCCAATTATCCATATGTGAGGAAATCTACATCTGGAACCAATTAAACATTATTAGAAGTTACCCTGGTGTATACTAGTGATGAAAATAGATCGATACGCTAAAAACCATGATACCATATTGATAGTGGTTGGCAGCCAATCCCTACTTATTCAGATTAGCCTACCTATCATGGCCATCCCCCCCGCTATCACCTCAGCCATCTTTTTCAGTATTCTGCATTTTAAACTCTAATCTTGTCCGTTTTATTTCATCTTAACGTTTGCGTGTTTGATTGATCTCCTTGTTTAATACGTAAAGTGACCTTGAGTGTTAGAAAGGCGCTCAAAGAAGACCTGAAACTAGCGATTAAAGTCTTAAATGTTTACCGATGTTATGAATGAAGTCAGAAGTCGGGCTAATTTCAACAAAGACTTGCATAAAAAAACAGTGGAGTCGCCCTCTGGTGGCCATTTAGGAGACTAGCGTTTACCAACAGTTCCTCAGTGGCTTCACATTGCCTGGGCCTAGAGAAACTGAACGTCCACTTACATACAGTCAAATGGCACTGAAACGGGTTGTGTGTGTGTGTTCGGTTGACCCTGAACGCCCAGTAAGATGATGTCATCGTCATTCTGATGTTATTTTCCATGTCTACAGGAAGGAGATTAGGTCAGTTTAGGTTGTGTGTCTGATCCAAACCAGCCTCACTATCACTTCTTCCCTCTTTATGCAGACAAATGAAAAAAGCTCTGGGGGCATTTGAGCTGCACAGGCTGCCGCAGCACCTTGTCTACTCAGCCAGAGGATTGAGCAGGAAATCTGAAAGGCTATGACAATGCGGTCGTTTGAGCGCGCTCAGAGGAAGACATAATGGATTTCAACTTCAAATCAGATGACAAAGAATAGGCGTCACTTAATCTGTCAGCCCGCTTGAGGTGCAGTGAAAACCATAAATCTGTCCCAGATCCTTGGCCGCCAGGATATTTTGACATTACACCAGATTTGTGAAAAGGCCAACATGGAGGATATAAAGATGATGGGCAGTGAGTGGAGCTCGAACTGTCTGAGTGGAACAGACGTGTCACTCCCACTGATCTCAGGCTGTGGGGACATTTCACTGTGGCTCTTTTAGCCAGCGCTCCGTATCGTTTTGTTGCAGCACCAGGAAATGATGTCAATAATATTTGAAAGCATTTGTTAGTGCTTTCACAGAACACAATATCTGAAAAACCTATATAAAAGAACGACATTTAATAAAAAATGCACCTACAACAAAGGTGATTGTCGTGATTTTGAATTGACAATACTGTCTAGCTCTCAAACACACAGTCCTAGTGATTTATTAAGTGCCACAAGGGGGGGGACTGCAATCTTTCGGTGTCTCATCTTTGAACCAAAAGAGAAACGTATTTATTTCCAAAATGTGATACATTTTAATAGTTTAGGCGTTTAAAGCACATTATTTTGCAATGATCACAATGATATTTTGATGTTTTATTTGTGTTATTTCACAGTGCAGCTGTGTGTGTGAGACTGCTGTTTTCTTAAAACTTAAAAAACTCTTTCTTCGAAACACGAATCATAAGCAGCATAACGATAATTCATGAATATGAATAAACGATGGTAGAGGTCCCTCTGTTTGAGGGAGTATATTATTATAGGCATACCTTTTTAAATGATGGGTTATAATGAATTCAATTGTGCTTGTGGGATCTTTTAAAGATCGTGTTCTACGTGTTGTTTTTATTTTTCTACTGTGAGTCTGGAATAAAGGTAGAGGCTCCCCCTTGTGGCATTAGAATAGAGAATAGAGCAGATTCACCTCACTCAACCTATTGTCAGGGCTTTTATGTGCAATGACGTCATGCATCATCTCATTCCTGTCGCTATTCCTCTTAAAACCCAGCACAGACACACATCTGTGAACCGGGGGAGGAAACTACTATTAGCAGCAGCAGCACGCTATCATAATGCACACAGTCTTCATCTGCTTCTAGGCTGTAAAGGAAATGTATGTAATCGCAGCACACCTTGGCATGGATGCTTAAAAGGAAATAATGCAGGTCCGTAGAAAATCCCATTACAGGCTGCGACGACTATTGGTTATTGTTTAAGAAAAAAAAAAGCCCACTAAACAGGCAGAAAAAACAAATTGCATTATACCGTAAGGATTGTTACGCACCGATTTACTGCTCCCACTGAAGAACAATAACTCTGCAGGGTTTTTTTTTTTTGGTTTTTTTAGGAGATACTAAATCATTTGAGAAAAGCCCCTGACCGTGCACCGACGCAGGATTGTGAGATTATCCCTCTCCGGCACTTTTTAATCTACCATGTACTCAAGAGCTCAAACTAAATTTAGCACGGAGCTGTCAAAGATCTCTGCCAGACACGCACGTTAATGTGCTCCACTATCCTTCCAGAGGCCGTCCGCGACGACACGCCGCTCCACCTGACCTCCAAACACTTACTCACACACACAGACACACACATGCAGCTTGTTATAGGACGCACACATGACCTAAGACAAGCCGGAGACACAAGGAGGATTTTCAACTCCGAACAAAAGTCCACAACGTCATAAGAATATGATGTTTCTCACCCTTAGGGAGCCATTTCTGACAAGACACCTTCCTGCAACCTCCACCTGTTTTCGGCATTAAAAGCGCAGCGTGTTGATTTGTTTACTCTTCCTTCGCAGTAACCGCACGCTCGTTTCGACTCACACCTTTGCACTTACATGCACCCGAGTGTTGTTTTAAAAGACTGTAATCTCCGAGCAGCAGACGCGGTAATTAAGGCACGCCAGTGACAACAATGTGATATTTCCATCTGTTTCAAAGATCATTTAATAACTGCAGGGAAGCATTCCGAGACAAGTCTACAGCTATCAACAGTTTAAGTCAAGATGGACAGCTGCTGTACTTAACCGTGAGGGCTTTGTGTTTGTTTATTGGTTTTAATTCTGGGACTTTACTTCTCATGGTCATTTTTTATTTATGCCTTTAATATAGCTTGTACTGGTGTTTTCAAATGTACTTACTCATTTGTTTGTTTTTTTAAAGAGATGCTCTTTGTGCTTTCATTAAAAGAAGATTTTTAATACGTAATTAGTAAAATAATTGATAGTGGCAGCTCTACGTTTTTGATTTTACTGGTGGAGGCAGCAGTAAGAGCGACGACTGCTCTGTGCCATGATGTAAAATCACTGATTTCCTCAAAGGACTTTGGTGTGGCAGAGTGAGTACACGACGCAAAGTGACACAAACTTTGTAGTCCAATTGAAAAAAAGGCTGTGCAACAGTCAGATAAAGCAACACATGTCATATATTATTAAGATATTGTCGAGTAACGTTTAGTTTAGAGATTAGTGGAGTGATTATTTGCGAGCCTTCGTCTCTCAGGACGGTTCTCGGCACAGGGGGCTTACAGTGCCGTCAAAGCTGACTTTGTGTCAGTCACACACTTACACACACCACAAAAACTATTAGAAATGAAATTTGATCTTTCTGTGTGAAATATAACATCCCATGCGTATTCGCCTTGTAAAGCTCCTCATTGCACCATCCTCTTCTCTTTCATATTCAGGCTCTTCCGTTATATATATAATGAGGTTGATCGGGTATAAACTGAAGCCAATGCGTAACGTTAGGTGACTCTTTGATAGGTTATCACAAACACAAGTGACCATTCAGACAATTAAATACAAACAAAGGCCTTTTATCTTTTGTGTAATCCTCTCGGAGAAACTGTACTGTACTGTACCACATTCAAAACCTTAAACAAAAGAAATGTGTTCAAACAAAGGGTAGAATAAAAGAACATCATGGTTCACTAATAGAATATCAGTAAATCTTTGATCAAGAAGAGATTTCAATGCAATAAAAAAGGGGGCGAGACTTAAATGTACTGCCTCAGAGTTTGGGGTAGACCTGCACAAGCAAGTGCAGTAAAAAAAAAAAGACACAACAGCTGCAGGACAAAAGAAAGAAAGAAAGAAAGAAGAAGAAGACAGAGACAGGTGACCTACCGTCCTCCGTGGGGACGTAGATGTTCAGGTACAGGCAGTCCTCGCTCTGGTCCTGCACGTAGGTTACCAGTGTATCCAGGTTGGCCGTGAACCACACGGGCAGCATGTCATTGAGTAAAAAGCGATCCTCTAAGAACTGAGGACAAACTGGAGCAAACTGAGTAGCATTCCTGATGCCCGGCCAGGACATGGGCGGCTCCGGTGGCTGGAATCTGCGCTCTCCTGTTGGCGGCAACGCGTACGGGATCCCCAAATACTGCTCCACGGGTCCCAGGATCTCATTAGGTAACGTAACCTTCACGCCCCGCAATTTCCCATAATTGGTAGTGACCACCGGGTGCTGCTGGGCCTGAACTGTGGCCGCACAGATGGACGCCAGGCCTACCCACAGCAGGAGGTTGGCCTTGGCTGTGGAGTGACGCATCCATGAAGGGCCACTGAGCGGTGACATACTCCTGGCTGTGCTGAGCCCGAGCCTGGCACGGTATTGGTCGTTGGATCCTCGGCGCGCCCTTCGACCCCCCTGCCCCTCCACCAAGATCGTTCCCGCTGCTGCTCCTCCTCAGCCGAGCAGAAGAGCATTCTCAAAGCTCCCCATCCTGAGAGGCTGCACGGAGACGGACCGCTGCTGCACGACTCCCCGGGTCCAGAACCTGGTGTGGGCTGAGGTTACCTAGACTCCAGCTTGATGCAAAAAACCTGAAAAACACAAACAGAAAGCAAACAAAGCTGATACAAAACGGCATCATGGGTAACGACATAAACACATTTAGAGGCTGAACAGCAGATCCGGTCGCGCTACGTCTCCCATCAGCAGAGATTAGAGTATTTGTTCACAAATGCTATCAAAGCCAGGTGTCCTTATTGATTTTAGATTCACGGTCTCCAGGAATGATTCTGTTTGTCCACCATTTTGATTCACACCGCAAAAAATATGAATAAAAATGCACCCAGGCTTTGGTTTCTCTCTACGTCAACTCAAAACAAAGTATTCTATCAAAATTGTGCCGAACAAACAAAGAAAAACTGAAAATACCAGGAATAAAATTAACAAGCTGTCTTCACGGTCACACTGTTGAGACCTAAGCGCGATAAAAAAAATACCTGGGACAATGTTAAACCTGCGTGGTTCATGATTTGTCCATGATTAATTCAATGGTGATGAAGAGTGTAATAGTAGGCAGAATAAGAGTTCAACCTTTCTAATTTGTAACCACACACAGACAGCACTGTAACTGCATGTTATAAAAAAAGTATGTTCCAGACCTTTGCTTAAGGAAATTTGATCTAATTTACGCAAATAAAAACTTACAGCTTGATATGTCACCCGTGGTCAGTCGCCATTATGTTACTGTAACGGCAAAGACCTCCAAGCTAAAGACTCCATTAAAAGTAGTTTTTTTCAGGCAGTTTTGAGAAAATTACAATGAAAGTTAGCGGAGATACGGTGGCACCTCTTGATTGGCTGAAACAGGTTAATCATTTTCGGGGCTAATCCTTGAGAGAGGTCCAATTTAAAAGTCTGCCTTGTGGGCTTGGAAGGAACCTCATGGACATTTGTGTCAAAACCAAATTGCACACAACCCCATAATTCAATTTCCTGTTGGAGCTCTCACCTCATTCCACTGGCCCTAGGTCTGAAGACACTTTAAATGCTTTATTTATTTATTTATATATATATATATATATATATATATATATAGTTTAATTTGAAATATTGAAGTAAAATCTCACACCAGACTACATCAATTTAAAGGGTTGATGAACTGGTCCCTTAGTTAAATAAAAAATGAATATGTGGGGGAGAAAGAAACAACTGTGACACTTAAATCAAGCCCTTCTGATATCAAATATGGAAGAGCCGCATGAATACGTCCAATCTAATCCAATTCAACAGAGTTGTACATCACATAAAAACAGAGAGGATATGTAACAATGTAAACTAAAAGCAATATAAAAACGAATTAACAATAAACCAAGGTCAATAAAAAATATAAAACACTACATCTGCCAACTCGTATACATGGTCAGAGGAAGCCAAGGAGAAGTTAAAAAGTTTAAGTTAAGTTTAAAAAACAGTGTTTATAGAGTTGATATTCTAGATAAAAATATCCTAACCCAGCTAAAAAAAGACTTTTCTGCTTTGTTCTACAGCTTTATTGGACTCCCTCCTTCACAACCTGCCCCCAACACCCAAAACTACTGTAAATTGTGTGTACTGACCCTTTAAAACCTAAATGATTTTCTATCCGACCCGCGGCGGTGTTTCCATGGCAACAATCAATGCCACCTTGCTGACAACTTTGCAAAAAAAAAAAAACCTGAGGCAAAGAAAAGGTCTAATAATTCCTGCCTCGCTAACAATGTTGTGTCACTGGCAATGAGGAGGAGAAGAGGAGGAGAGGAGATGCCAGTAAACAACGCCCCGGAAAATATGTCTGAATTTCCTCTTGTCCTAAAGGGGCGAAAGAGAAAGTGCTCGAAAAACCGAGGATACCCAGAATACACTGCAGGCTGTGTAGCTCAGAATAAGTTTGAGACACCAAAATCAGCACGTAAGCGGCAAAGACTCAACTCCCGCCCCGCCGTCATCCGACAGTGTTTTCAGTGTTGGAACACGTCTTTGGAACGTTAAAATATCTTTTAACGTTAGCGACAGAGCTGCAACTCTCGATTCTTTTCATAATCCATTCATCGGTTGATTATTTTTCCGATGTCAGAAAACGTCAAACCTGGAGATGATGACGTTCTCGAACGCCTTTGTTTTGTCCCCAAACCAAAATGATTCACTTTTAATGATTTCTCTGTTATGTGGAGCAAAGAAATGCCGAAAATATTCACATTTAAGAAGGTGAAACAATCAGAAGTTGTGTTTTAAATCGATTAATCCATAATCAAAATAGTTGACAATTAATCGAGTAATTGTTGCAGCTCTAGTTAGCGATTATTTTTGTAACATTAGTGAAATGAGTTCATCTGTTAGATGTAAACGCGTGAGTCATCTGTGTTTGTTCACGTCTTCTAAAAGCAGAAAACCAGCTTCCATTTTTAGCAAAAACACTCTTTCCTTTTTCCTAAAATGCATCCATCCATCCATCTTCTACTCCCCGACTGGCGGGGACACCCTGGACAGATCGCCAGTCCATCGCAGGGACACATAGAGAGACAAACAACTGTCCACTCTCACACCTATGGTCAATTTAGAGTGTTCAATTTGCCAAATTTGCATGTTTTTGAAAGCTGAGAACCCGTAGAAAACCCACGCACACACAGGGAAGAATCCCCGGTTGCTTGAACTCGAGCGAACACGGCGCGAGTCCAACAAGTCGCGGTCGAGGACGCGGTTAATGGAACGGCTCCGCAAAGAGTCACTGGAGCTGCGAGACAGACTTGTTCACGTATTGATTTAAGTGACTGTGACGTGACGGTCAATATCCCTGCTGATGATTTCTTTTTCTTTCTTTTTTTGTCCCCAGGAAGACACAGTCACTGTTGACATTTGACAATATGTCACTGTACTGGTGATCTGTAACAGGACCTCCAATCACGCTCCCTGTGATGGATTTGTTTATCATTCACTCATCATGTGATCAGTTCGTCTGCACGTCCAGCTCCATGATATTTCACAAACACAAAGTTTGCTGGAAGCAGTAACTTGATGATATACAATGGGGATAGTTCAGTTTATTTTGAAGAGTGTATTCAAGAGGTGGAACTACAGTAACATCTCTTCTCTTGTTCCACTACATAAAAGGAACATCTATTTAACTGCTTGTCAATGCAAATGATAAATAAGCCAATCACAGCAACATAAAAACATGTCGATTTAAGTTCAAACCAAGCATCAGAACAGTATTTTCTTTAAAAAAAATGTCCTCGTGAGAGATATGAACCAACAGGTGGGGATTATTTAACGTGCAGTGAGTCAAATTTAGGTGAAATTATATTCATTTGGCAGAAATCGAAGATAAAATATTTACACTTAACCTGTTAAGACCTAAGCCTCAAAATGTCCGGCCTGGACTTTGCCCATTTTTCCAGAATAACTTCCAATATCTATTCACAATTTACTGCATGTTGAAATACAACAATTTTAACAATTTAAAATGATGGAAAAACAAAAAGTTTTATATAAAAAAAAATACTACAGTTGTACACATATGAACAGAATAATACATATTTAAAATAAAAAAAAATGGGCCTCAATACGTAAAAACAGGCTAGAAAAAATGCAAACTATGTACAGGTGTTTCTCTCTGGTGACAAAGACACTGAGTGAAATTACGAAAATAAGATACGTAGATAACACAAACCGTCGCGTAATTACGATAATTCAAAGTGCGCTTGCGTTGGACATTAAAGGGTTAATGTGTACAATCACTGTAACTGTTTGAATTGTTGTTGTTTTTCGTTGCCACAGAATAAGCCGGGTCAGCTCCACTGAGGCCGCCATTTTGAGGCTAAAATGGGGTTCTCCGGCACATTTGGAAGGGAAGGGTGAGGTGAAGGAAGACCGAGAAATGTTGCACACTGTGCCTTTAAAGTATGCGGTTGTTTTCCTCGTCTTGCTCCATTATTGACGGGAAGAAATGAGGCAAATTACACCTCATTACTAACACAACAATGACCAGACTTCCCTCCACTTCTACTCTAATGAAGCCGTGGTTACTTGACATTTGTGGGGATCACAGGTGAACACAGTCACCCAACAGTCACACAGTAAGCCAAGAATCCAGTAAACTGGGAATCTTCATGTTCACCCCACAGCTTTTCCTCTCTGCTCTTATTACATTTGCATATTAATAAAGAAGAATGAGTTTAACTTGAGCTCATTAATACTGTGAGTAAGACAGAGAGGTGTTAATTCATCCTTTAATATTATATTACTATAGCATTATGTAGCCCCTGTAATTAACTATATGAAAGGAAATACAAGTATGTCTATATATATATATATATATATATATATATATATATATATATATATATATATATATGTATATATATATACACATATCCTGGCAACACAAGTGCCTTGTGCTCTGTTCATTATGGGCTGTGAATGAATTAATATACTACAGTGGCTGCAGTAACATAAAATAAATATTGTATTAACAAGAAATCAGGTGTTCATGTTGTGGTTTATGGGCATAAAGAAGAGAAAAAATACAAGACAGATTTGTGTTCACACGCGTTGAAGAACCTGGTTCGAGACACGCGCTCTCACACAGAGCGAGGTGAAACATCAACAGGCTGACACGACAAACATCACCCTCACTAACCGCACCTCCCCGCGCTCACCTCATCCCTTCCCTACCGACACCCCACCTTCACTCAAGGTCTGTGCAGAACGAGCGTGTCAGCTTTCCCGGAGACGGACGAGCGGAGAAGGAGAAGGAGAAGCAGAAGCACCAGGCGCAGGCGGGCGTTTCACCCTGCTGTCTCAAAGTCTGCTCTGACCAGCTGGCCTCCATCTTTGCTCGGATCTACAACAGAGTCGAACATGTTCCCCACTTTAGCCTTTACTGACTGCAAAAATGACTTGTGTGTTGCTTTGTAAACTTCTGTAAACACTCCTTAATTTCAAACGTGTTATTTTGTGACTTCAGCGTATAAGATATTTAATCCAGATTTACTCAAGTGACACAAGTTTACCAACTGTGGCAGCAGTGGCCCAGCAGCTCCAGAGAGAGCAGTTTTAAACTTCAGCCGCAACTAACGATTACTTTTACAATCGATTAGTACGTCAATTATTTTCTCGATTAATCGAGTAAAAGCGTTAGAAAAACGTTGATACTGGAAATGATGAGGTTCTCAAACGTCCTGTTTTGTCCACAAACCAAAATGATTCTATTTTAATGAATATAATCACATTTAAGAAGCGAAAAGAATCAGAAATCTTGTTTTAATAATGGAAAAAAGCTTCCGACCAATGAATGGATTATCAAAATAGATGATAATCGATTCATCGAGTAACTGTTTCAGCTCTAATAATAGCTTTTATATAGTTTATTTGGGGAGAGCATGTAACAAGTACAGTTTAGACGATTTATCAGTTATTCAATGAAATGCAAAGAAAGGCCCGGCAGTTATGTGCTGAAAGTTTAATGAATCTAATCGTTCCAATGATCACAATCTTTTAAGGAAAGATAGTGAGTGCGGTGTTAAAAAATAAACACAACAAAGCGTTTATGCTATGCATATATATATATATATCTATATATATATAGATATATATATATGCATTATGTATATGTAGCTCATTATGAGCTGCAGTGGTTCAGTGTGTGTGACATGTTGTCGTTAAGAGGACAGGCTGCCTGTGACAGGATGATTTTATAATGATTGAAATGCAAATGTTCGGTGGGCACCTTCATTGGTATTCATGGCCGTTTGTATCCTATAATCATTAAGAGCCAGAACAATGTTCGCAATCTTCCGCGCGCACACGGCAGCGTGCGTGCGTGCGTGCGTGCGAGCGGAGGACAGTTTATCATGAAACGCCACCTTAGGACATAATAACGTGTCGCTTAATTGCGGAAAGTGCATCACCTTCGTGGACGGCGTGCAACTCTTTCGCCTGGGCAAAGAATTGCATCCTCTTTTACAGTTTCTGTTCCGCGGTCGTGTGAGGAAACTGCCCTCTTTAATGGACTCTGTTTGTTAGCGTCTCTCTGACACACGCTGAAGCAACACTTAAAAGCAAGTGGGCGCATTTAGAATGCAAGTAAAATGAATTTGCCCAAAGCTTATAGATAATAATCTCATATCCTGTTAACGGCACCTAAATTTGCTGATGTGGTCTCATCTATAAAGTATTTAAGGTTGAGTGTGTTACATTTAGGCGGATTTATTGGCTGCAGTGTCTTTGGATAAGTGTATAATCCCTTTAAGATACAAATAGTCCAGTTTTTTGAGGCATTACAATAAGGCTTTGATGTGAAGTTTAGGTCCATCTCGCACTGCCGTGAGCCAGAGAGTAAATTTTGAAGCTGAAGCTTACTGCAAAAACGAAAGAGTTATCATTCTTGCTATGCCAAGGCCACCGTAGTTCCCTAAAGTTGCCAACAATTCCAGTATCACGGTAAAGTTTCAAATCAGTTGATATCAATACAACCTATGGGCTGAACAATATCTACTTGCGATTATTTTGATTTTAGATATCAAAAGGAATAGTCATTTTTACGCCATTAGTCTCATTTTCACTGGAAAAGAACGCATTTAAAATGACAACTCAGTGTTATATTTGTGCAGATCTGTGAGAAACAAGATCCAGTAATTACCGTAATTAATCCAAAATTAGATTTTGACACATTTTGGCTTCAACAAATATTATTAAAATTGCATTCGGCTGTATTGCGATTTAGCACATTTTTGATTGCTTGTTCTAATTGCAGTATAGATTGTGATTGAATTATTACCCAGCCCTTTAAACTGCAGTGTCCCCGTTTCTCACACATGCAAAAAAAAAAAAAAGAAAAAAGAAAGCATTCACCTCTTGGGAATCACTGGTTTTACCTACTCCAAATACAGCGTTACAGAAACGTTCAGGCGGTCGACTCGAGCCGACACACCTCGCTCACCACAGGCCACATCAAAACACACCCTTCCAATTTGGCGGTCTATTTAAACTGCAACACTTCCCATCCATCTCTCTCTCCTTCCTCTCTCTCTCTCTCTGCCTGTCATTTCCATTCGCCGCCTCATTCCAGCATCTGTGCTCATGTGTCAGCTCCACCACCAACCACCCAGCCTCCACCTGTAGGCTCCAACATGACGGGTACTCGCTCAGACATTTGCATCATGTGACTGCCGGGGAGTGAGCCGAGACGCCGAAACGCAAATATGCCCCCCCCCCCTCCCCTCCCGACCCCCCTCCGCTGCAATAAATATTTCAAACGTGAGCTGTCTGTCTGAAATGGCAGTAAAACAGCCATAAACGTGAAATTGTGCACACATCTGCTTTTATTACAACTGTTGTTTTGATCTTCAGACAAAAAGGATCCTCACTGGAGTAATGGATGTCTGGGATTCAGATGTGTGTGTGTGTGTGTGTGTGTGTGTGTGTGTGTGTGTGTGTGTGTGTGTGTGTGTGTGTGTGTGTACATATGGTGTGGACAGATCAGCTGCTCAGCACAAGCATGTCTTCACTTCACTGACCTGTCAGATGAACGTGTTCATCTACTACAGTATCATACGACGAGGCCCGAGTTAAAATAGGGGAAATGTGCGCGTGACATCTCAGTCACATTCATACCCGACGTCTCTGTCGCGTCCACGTTAATTAACTTCCCCTTTGTGAATTCCACAGGGAAGACCGGGGGGGGGGGGGGGGGGGGGGGTCAGCATTACGTGAACGTCCAGAATTAAATCTAAAAAAAGAATCAAAACCAATTTCCTGCGTTTGTCCCCTGACATGTTTCTAGGAATCCGTAATATTTGGAACATGCAGGAGGAGTGGATTACGGAGGGGACGCACGCTCTTAAGTGTTTGACTTTCATTTTCATGGACACAGGTAGTGAGGTCCAGGAGGCTGGAGGAGAGTGTTGCAGGACAATCCCAAACACTGTGATTATAACAGGACGTTTGATTGATTGATTGATTGATTGATTGATTGATTGGACGGAGGGGGTCGCGGTGCACGAGTCGGACATGTCCACTCCTCTTAGGATCACGTTAGTATCCGAGGGATTCGAATGGGATTTGTTTTCTCTCAAATAAGATTAATTGTCGGGAATCAAATCGCATTTGTGCTTCCAGATGTGACCAGCCGAACTGGCTCATGTAGGTGAGGAAAAACTTGGCGTGGAGAGTGACTTTTTGGAGTTTGCTCCATTTAAAGTGATGCAAAAGACAATCTGAAATAAGATTAAAGCAGCTTGAGCCTTCAGCCTCTGTAGGAATCTGTTAGAAATCACATTTCAAGCCACTTCCAAGGGTGGTTTGAGTCCGATTTTCAAAATGTTAGATATCATTATGAAATCTGTTGTTTTCTGGCAGCCTGAACAAGGCCTCAGTCACAGGATTAACTATGATACTCATACAGATGCTTCATACAGCCACTGCCCCAAAGTGAACATATACCCATGTGGCCACTCACTGTTCACACTCCCTGCACCAAAGTCCATAGAAAGAATCAGCGATTTACCATCACGGCACACAGGAGTTACTGATGCATTGATGCCTCTATCATGGAGTACAAATGTGTTAGTTTGTGACTTTAGCATTTACCAATTACCATAAAGCTGATATTGGAAAACAGGAGATAAAGCAGTTCATATATTCTTAAAATAATAATCAGTTATTTCTTGTGTCCCTACACTGGCAGCCATGTTTTCAGAGAGAGGAGCCTCTGCGTCTCAGGCTGGTTCTCAGAGCAGGTGGCGTGCACGGAGCACGTCAGTGCCTCACTGATCACTGAGAGACTTTAAAGAATAGATTTCCATGGACGTTCCTCTGGTTATGAGTCGTTACCAAACAGCAGTGCAGACACCACAAACCCCCACACACACGCGTCATCACTATGAACACATCTTGTCCCTAAAGTTCAGGAGCCTCGAATAACCAGAGTGGACAACACACAACTTCATCTTCACCAAATACAAGGTCATCTCGTGTTAAAGGAGACGCCTGTGTGTGTAGCTGCAGTGTGAGAGAATGCCACCCAGTGTGAACACAAGCTTCAAAAATCACAGCAGCAGCAGCAACGATGTGGCTGCAAAAAAAATCATGCCAGGCACCAAAAACCCACTCAACCACCCCCACTCTCCTCTTTCTTCCCCCTCGAAATTCCACATCCAGATATCCACACCACCATCTTGTGGCTGCCTGGATAGAGATGTGCGCACAGAGAGACACAGACAGAGAGAGAGAGAGAGAGAGAGAGAGAGAGAGAGAGAGGCTGGAAGACGCTGAGTCTCAGACACACAAGAGTTGCAGGTGTGAAATGGTTTTCAAACGCTTTCGGTATCTGGAGGGAGGAAAGTGCTTTTGTGCTGTTGAGATCGGGAGAACGCGGCTCCCTTTCCTGTCATTCCGCCCTGTTGCGTTAAAAGTAAAAGAGGAGGGGGGGGGGGAAGAGAGGGAGAGAGAAAGAAAAAGAGCTGTTGCTTTTGGCACAGTTTGGTTCAAGACGCGTCACAATCACTGATTTACATAAACAATGAAAGGCGTGATGTGTGTGTGTGATCAGCATCTCCACTGCAGTACCCCCCCCCCCCCCCCCCCTTAATATAAATATATATAGATCATCAATATTTAGAAAATGAAGTGCGCGAGGATGATTTAACGCTACTGCGTCTTTTGAAAAAAAAAAAAATATACAAATAAACTCCACATTGCGCCCGTTTCACGACAAATAAAAACATGCACAATGAGGAGGTTCACACAGTGTGCACGTTCATGGGTGATATTCCCACACGAGGATTCATCCAGCGCGACCGGACAAGACGAGGACAGACGTGGAGGCGGCGGGAGGAAGAAGGAAAAAGAAGAAGAAGAAGAAGAAGAGGGGGATGAGGAGGATGAGGAGGAGGGGGGGGGGGGGGGGGGCGCACACACAGGAATTGTTTATACATGATGGAAAAGCATCATACGCACTTACCGCTCAGACTGAATCCTCCTCTGTGCGACACTTTGATGTAAGTCCGCACTTCAGGCATAAAAAAAAACCGCGCATCACATGTGGGGGTTAAGGGGGCAATAAAGTCCACGGTCCAGACTGATGCTGCTCCGCAAATCCAAACTCCCGATGCGCTGAAAACTGAAAGGCAGCTCCAAACTATCCGTGTGTGTGTGTGTCTGTGTCTGTGTGTGTGTGTGTGTGTGTGGTGAGGCAGAATAAAGATGCGGCTTTATCAGCGCAGAAGATGTTTCAATGAGTCATTGCAGAGGCTCCACAAACGCAGCTGAATCTAATTGCTCTCATAGAAGGAGAGTGTTGCGAGGACAAGATTAGTGATAGAGAAACCAGGTCTCACTCTCTCTGTCTCTCTCTCTCTGTCTCCCTCCCTCTCTCTCTCTCTCTCTCTCGCCATTGGACTACACAGACTGAAATTTACTAAGCCTGCAGCCAATGGATTGCCGCATTCTCTCCATCACCCTTAAGCAGCCTCTGTTGTGGCAGCTGTGGAGCGTGGCACCGGCTGCTTTTTCCAAACCGAGGTCGCACCAGTTTAGTTCCACACACCACGTGACTCCACCACATAATGTAAAGTGGGACATTTTTTTTGTATATAACTGTTACAATAGTTCTGCTTGATGTGCTGGTCATCCAGGGCCGGACTGAATAAATGGTCCCAGGGCCATCTGTGGTGGGACCCCCCCCCCCGTCACTTAGGTCTTATCCACAAAAAATATTTCTTTCACGCTTTTAAAAAAGTTTTCCAAACACAAGAGGAAGTAGATGATCACGACAAATATGGTGACAGCTAGTGCCAGAGTGACAGAGAGATGGGGCTATTTCCCAGTTTTCCCAAAATAGTTTTTTAGAGCTCCCAAAAAGTTGTTTTTTTTTGTTTAACGGGACCTCAAACACAAACAGTCAGCTAGTTGTGACAAAGCCTTGAGATTCACAATTTGGCAGGTCATGTTTGTCAAAATGACATTTTGCAAATGTAAATTCAGAGGTGTCACCTGCAACCTATTGGATACCAGCTGTCAATCACACTGCTGGTCAACACATCTAAGTATTAGACAAAGAAAACCCAAGTAAACGCAGCAAATGCAGTCTTTATTTGATGATTTTATTTATTAAGGGTCTAAACCTACATGGCCCTGTGTGGAAAAAGTAATTGCCCCCTTAACCTAATAACTGGTTGTGCCACGGTTAGTGGCAACAACTGTAATTAAGTGTTTGCGATAACTGGCAATGAGTCTTTCACATCGCTGTTTACTTGGGTTATCTTTGTCTAATATTTGAACATGTCTGTCTATCCGACTCCGCCTTTGTGGCATTTCAAAATCAATCACCAGGACTGTATGTCGGGGAGCTGAACACGATTTCCAAGTCACAAAATATGAACAATATTCCCATTGATGATTATTCTGATGAAGAACATTTCTTCCAATGCATGTTATTGTCCCATCCTCATCGGTATATGATGCTGCAAGAGAATCCTAATAAAGGGCAAGTAACAGGGCTATACAGTAAGTTAGTTTCCTAGCTCAACCCATTTTTGTCTTCACTTCAAACCAAACTATACATTTCTAACCAGAAACAGTGGAATCACATTGTTAAAGGCAGTCACAAGCAGCACAGCGTCCAGTTTAAATTAAAGCTGTTGTGACGCTTTAACACGATCACACTGTTCTTTATGACAAACGGGTGCATCCAACACCATTATAGTGCATGCATTTTCATTTAATAGAGGATATTAGGATGCTCAGTGAAGCAAGTAGACACCGGAAGTTATTAATAATGCTTTTTTTATGCCCGTCCTTAAAGTGCCACTGAACTACTCACCTCTTTATCTCACTGCTCACTCCCGGCACCAAACTCCATAGAGAAAATCAGCAGTTTTAGATGACGGCACATTGGAATTGTTGATCCACTGCTGCCTCCAACTGTGATTGAAAAGCTTAGTTAAGAATTTACCCAAGTGACAAAAAAATTACCGAATAAGGCAGTGGTAAAACCGCAGCTCCTGTTTGTCATGATGATACAAACACAGATTTTTCGGTTTACAAACTTCAGTTTTCCCTAGAATAAATTGTGTTTTCTCCCCTTAAGCTTTGAAATAACTTGTCCACAGTTATCTTACTGATAAAGTCCTATGTAGCAAAGGAGGAGACCGACTTCAACACATGACTTATATTATTTATAAATTACGATTAAAGGCTGTGAATTCATTGAAGTCGCAGAAGGATTCCCTGATCTTGAAACCAGCATGAATAAAGACAACGAATGCCGTCATCGTGATGTCAGTGAAAGCAAGTTTACAGCAGTGGAGCGCGAGTGTGAGACTGAGGGCTGCACATGAAGCCAGGTCTCTCTTTGATGCCATCATCATTTATTCCCTCTCCCCACATCACAGCCCTCAGTAGTCGGGGGGGGGGGGTTTCCTCCACACCTCTGAAGTATCGGCTGCAGTTGACAGCTCGACCCAGATTGACTTGAGCGACTTTAATGAGAGTGATGAAGGACTGTGACTGCTGCCTGGGTGAAGCCAAATCAAATGTTTAGCGGGGGGGTTTACAAATGCACCTGTGACCTGTGTGCGGCAAAGCCTCTGAATGTGCCGCATTTGACCTTTCTCCAAGTGCATTAGCAGGCGCGCTGCATGATGGGACTGTCAGCGGCAATTTCATCAAACTAACCGCAGCCTCGGTGGGTGTTTTTCATACAAATAGAGAGTAGAACGTGAGATTGTGCCGCGATAAAAACCACTTACAATAAGTTGATTGTGATGAATTTGGCCAGTATTGAGAAAATTGGGAATGAGGGAAAATAGCAGGACTTACTCACGAAACATCGCCCCCATCCCCCTCAACTGCCCTCTGATCAAAGCTCTGCCCCCAAAAACAGACTCGGTAGACTCGGTGCAATTGGGGGTTGCAACATTCAGCCAGTCCGAGGTTGCTTTCCCACTTTCGCGAAACTAAGCAAACCTTTTAATAACGTTTAATTCCCCTCCTCGCCTGAGGCGGCGCTGGATCAAGAATTACTGAAGGAGAAGACGAGACAACGATGAACGAGAGAACTCGCTCATCTGTTGGCTCGCGCAGGACAACTTTGGTTTCCTGCACAAAAGAGCAAAACACGGAACTGGACCCTTTACCCACAGTGCCCTGCGTTGTAGTCCGCTTCCTTCATTTGGTTTTAGTCTGCACAGACTGACAATATAAGGTGTTTTAGTTTCAGGTTCTGATTAAGGTCAGCCTGCTGTCTCGTCTGTTGCTGCACTGACTGAATGTCCTGGTTTAACATGCACTAAGGAGACATTTACCCTCCCCTCCATCATGTGACTTTCTTTAAATAAGAGAAGAGAGTTCTGCGAGGAATTATTGTTCTGTTCTGCTGGAGGCAGCACTTTTTTTTAAATGACAACACTGACATTTCTAAATGAACAGTAATCGTAAATTAATTAAAACGAGGCTAATTCACAGGCATTTTTCCGAGCATAAATAAGATCGTGGTTTGAAGCCAGACACGGAATGTTTGTTTTGTTGTGCTGTGTTATTTGAGGCAAAGGTTTGGTTTTTTCAAAGATTCAAAATATCTCTTTTTATTACTCTGAAGCAGGAAATGTTGTCGACAGTCATAAAAAGGTATAAAAAATGTTCAATAAATCACAAGGTGGATGGTGTCTGGTGAATGTAGTGAAGCTTCATCCCAGTTGCCATAGGATCATGTATCACTTATATATGTTGCCATGCATTATGTTTCCAAACCCGAAGCCCTATTATTCTTCTTCACACGCATGACACGATGGCACAGAAGCATCTGATTCAACCCTTTGAACACCATTAGTATGTTTAAATGTACAGTATATACAGAGGGTATAAGAGTATGCAACATAGAGTGTCTTATATCCTTTATTTCAGCACAACCTAGGCAATCTGACGAAAAAATAATTCAATTTCCACCAAATATATAAACACACCTGAGCAAAAAGTACTCAAAATGTTTCAAGTTGGATTCAATTTGTGAAAATACTTGTTTTTATGAAGAGAAAAAAAAAAACTACGCTCTATTTTGTGACTTCCGCATAGCTACTTTATATCACTACTAAAAACTGACCTTTAAACATACATCCACAGGATGTTCATATAAGGAGTATTGTATATTATTCCCCATGGCAAATGACCATGGGTGCAACTGTGGCACAAAGAGTTAAAGCTAAGAAAAGTTGTTTTTTTGGAATTTTCCTTAGAAATGTTGATATAACACAAATAAAATGCTAAAACATGACATTCAAGCATATGATGCGGTATCAGGCTCAGACTATTTAAAATTCCATATCATTTTAGTGGAACGATCACACAGAATTGAATAGATTATTTTGCACAATCAGACTTGTACTTCTGTAATTATGATCATTCTCCAGTATTATAATAATAAGAATAAGAATAATGCATGATGTGTTCACTGCTCTGTCAGATGAAACCATTATTATTTCATCGAGTAAAAATGTGCTCAAAGATCAAAGGTCACTGTTAATCAGGCTACAATAACAACATACTCTGTGGGGCTAACAACAATATGCATCTAAATATCTATTGTGTGTGTTCTTTTCTCTCGTCTGAACAAAGAAATACCCCAGAAGCACAAATGCCAAAATTGACCAGTGCATGAAAACATCACACATCACACTGTGGTCTGCTGCTTGGGTTTCACACCACCACCATCAACCTCCTCCTTCTCCTCCAGGTGACAATTTTGCCTCAAACACTTGTTTACACCGTCACTGCAGACATGTTGATATGACACATACACCACAGACGTCAGGAATATTGATGTGCCACACGGGGGTCGTGCAAATGTAATGTTTTGCATGTTTTGTTTTTTGTTGTTGCTTTTATTTCCACAGCGCCGCAGGCCGGTTCTTTCCATTATGCAACTCAATGGGATATTTTCATTAGCTGTGCTTAACGCCCACATACCATCAAACACTCTTCATATACAGTATGTAAATATGTGTAATACAGGATGTAGTCTGTGAGCCAAAGAAAGATATTATACGGTCTAAAAATGTTAGTTTTAATATTTAGTTTTACGCAGTAAAAACAAAAGTACTTTGAAGCTTTTTAAATCGATCTAAAGCACAATTAAATTACTCTTATCCTACATTTTAGTAAACTTTGTTATTGTTCAGATTCATCAATTGAAAAGGGGAGGAGCTAGGAAACAGATGACGAACAAATGTGGCTAATGTCATAGAAACATTACCAAAAATGGTACAAAATGTCCTAAAAACACGTTACTATTGTTACAAAATCTAACCAAAAAAACTTGACTTTCCTGCATTTTGGGGGAGGAGCTTTGACCTGAGGGCTGACAAGAGGGTGGGATCTATCTAATGTATTGTATCTAATGTATTTTGAGATCCTGGAATGACTGGAAAGATGCAGGCGCCCCCTTGTGGCATTTTAAAACAATTCACCATGTATCATTGGGCTTGACAGCATTTTCAAGTCGCTCACATGAAATATTGGTGATTTTATCCACTTAAGACGATCACGATCATGAATAATTCACCGCCATCCACTCACTGTGAGAGCTTTTCATCGCGACGCGCGTGACAATCGCCCCGCTGAATAAAAACCTGCTGACTTACAGCGGCACCTTGAGATGGGGGCAGGAACTGTGTCGTTCCCGTACTTCACAGAGGACAAGCTCGCCTGTGATGATTTTCGACAAACAGTGGCAGTAACCGCACGCGGGGGGGGAGACGGAGACAGAGGAAGATCTGAGACAACAAGGACTCCTCTCTTCCTCTGTGTTTAAGCACAGACGATTCCTGTCGCCTCGGGGTAGCAAACAGATACATAAAGGCGGTAAGGAGGCCACCGAGGCACGATGACGGGATTCTTCAGCAGCAGCCGGCTTTGCTGGTGTTGACATGTGAAGACGGGGACGAGGTCTCTTCAGTGAATACTTAGCAACAAGTGCAGCTTGTCTGTCGTTATTGGATTTTTGACATGGACTAGTCTCTGTGCCGACGCTGTAGATGGTTTCTCCTCCACTTTGAACCCAAAATGAGCAGAAATCAGTGAGACTCTTCACAGTGAGCCGGTGTGTTTGCTTTATGCTCTCAGGACATCGGGGCCAAGGTAAGAGTTCACTCTGCACAACCGTCTGATCAAACTCAACCAATCTTATCCTGTTAAAGGAAAAATCCGCCCTTGGACACTTGTGTGAGCAGCCTGGCCTCTGTGAAGAATGTTTCTCTCTTACTCACCATGAGCCGACGTTTCCTTTTGAGCATTCTGTACAAAAGGAAGTGTTTGAATGTGGGGTTTCGGCAACAGAAGGGATGTCGTTCACAAGCATTTGAGGCAAAATCATCACCAGGAGGAGAAAAAAAAGAGAGCACCAATGTCCGAATTTTCTCCTGGAGTTCTATTTGATGAAGTTTGAAGTTGAAATTGAAAAGTTAAAGGCGTCTACTTCGGCTTTAACTTCACCAGTAACCATGGAGATAGATTTGGTGGGGGTGTGCGGTTTTGGACACTGCCCTCACCTGAAGCGGCCTCCGTTTACGTCGCTGCATCATTGCCGTCCCCCGTTTATCTCTCAGGCGCAGAGGAAGTCACATGATTCAGGAAGCGTGGTGTCTTTTTTTACGAGGTAAAGGCACAGAGGTCGTCGGTCGGCTGGTGGATAAGTGAGCGTCATGTCCAGCGTCTGTGTTTTTATCATTTCATGGGCTGACATTAAGTGTCTGTTACCAGGTGCAGATGTAATAAAACACTGTTATTAAACACCAGGGTTTTACAGGCGCGTCCAATATAAAACATCCTTGTCTGGTGGAAGGGTTGTGCTTAGTTAGTGTCTTCCCCTCACACTGGAGACCACTGGGTAATGTCTCAGCATCTCACTTCTACTGAGCGCGGCGAGTCTTTCTTGCTGTATTTTTAGCCGACCGTCCCACAAGACCCGGTGTGAATTAGTGAGGCAATAAACTTGCCCAATTTTAACGACAGTTATACGCGTTGTTTTTAGAAAATTATCCGGCAATGGGTTATTTTTATGATTTAATCGACTGCTCCTATGTCACAGCTTAAACCGGCATTAAGACTAAAGAGTGCATATAAATATAGACGCAGTCTTTCAGTTTTCCACGAAGTGAAGCCAATTTCTTTCATTTCTTTCATGGCCATGAGGGGGTGACTCCACCGGTTTGTAATTTTCCTGAAGAGTTTATGCTCTCATCAGCCCGGCACGTATTTGGGCATGGACGTTTGTGTGAAGGACAGTTATAATAGGTGGACAAGCTTTTCCAAATATGGTTCCTTGTTTTTAACACAACTAACATGACAGGAAGCTCAAAACAGGGGTTCACTTTTTTTGTTTTTGTTAAAGATCTTTAAGTTCCCAGAGGAACATAGGCCATCGACTAAGCTCTTCCATCCTCTCCGGTCTTGGGGACTTCGCTCCAGATGTTGCCACGACAGCCCTTCGTCCTTTATGTCCTGTTCTGTGCTTCTTCTCCAGGTGGTTCTCGGTCTGCCTCTCTCCCTCCTGCCCTGTGGGCTCCTACTTAGTGATTGACTTCTTTCTTCTGAGTGTGTGTGCCTATCCACTTCCATTTCCTCCTCCGGATTTGAGTTTCTATTGTGTCTTGTTTGGCGAGTTCCCACAGGTTGGTAGGTTTCTGAACCATAAAGTAGAACGGTCTTTACATTTGAGTTGAACATTTGTAGTTTGGTCTTGAGTGACAGATTTTTTTGGCCTTCCAGATGTTGTTTAGCCTGTTGAATGTTGTCCTTGCCTTTCCGATCCTTGCTTGGACATCATCCTCCGTAACAGCTTCAACAGAAATGATCCCACGATGTATGCCCCTTTAGGGCTTCCGTAGTTCACAAACCAGTCAGTCGGTGACGATACTTGATTTACACTGACACTTACAAGGCAAAATAGTTTTGTTTTGTTTTAAACATAGCCCCCACAAGAGTTACGATGACAAGTCGAGCGATGGCACCAGTCCAGGACGTCGTAAATGATACAGTAAAACACTGACGGTCTGTAGTTCTCTGTTTGCTCGTGTTATTTCACCGCGCAGTTATAAAACAAAGGACATAAATGTTGTGTTTACTCGCGAGCAGTCCGCTCCACACACTCTTCCTGTCAAACCAGCGCGGGGTGTCAGAGCCTCGTGATTTCACCTGTCAGCGTCCGTCTGATTGAGCGCCGCACAAAGAGAAGACGGCAGATCAATTCACGACCAGAAGCAAATGTGTCCAGTCCTCTTCCACATCCGTAAATAAATCCAGTCCAGTCAGACGGAGTCATAAAATACTCTTACGGGCTTTTTTCACACTGTAAATTTTTGGGATATTACAACCCAGGGTTGACTGACGCTCAGGGTTACAACACTCACACTAACCATTGAGTTCAATGTCTGTTTGAGCTAATGTTTATGTTCGAGAACGGCACAACATTTTTTTACGAGCAGCCGCGACTGGCACCTTCGTCGTTCAGTCAACTTTCAAAATTAAAGGCTGGAAATCATATCCTTGAGAGAAAATGGAGGGGAAAAAATCACCCAATACAAAATAATAAATAGATATTACCAGACCCCACAAAGATTAAGTGGAAGAGTGGAACGGGTTCAGTAAGTAGAACTGTGTTAGAAAAAGTCAAGAAAATGATGGCACATTGATTCCCTTTCTACATCCAAGACTTGCTATTTCATTTATTCATTTATTTCTAATTAATTATTACAGAGAATGTAATGTTTTGTAACCTATGTTTAAATCAGGCCTCTCCTGATAACTGCTGATTCTTATTGTTGATCATTAAAATACACATTATTAAATTACATTCAACATAAAATTACACATATATGTGAGCTTGTTAGATGTTTTTTATTTAGTTGATTTTAGATTTATTTCTCAGTTTTTACTTTGAAATTCAGTGAAATATCATCATGAATATATGTATTAAGGTAATTTTTCCCACCCACTACTGAACAGTTGTTTTATTCCCTCACTTTGTTTCTGTAGTCTGACCCCATCTTGACCAGACTAGACGCTATAGTCTCGCTTGTTGTTTACAGCATGTGATTAAATGCTTTTAGTGGGCTTCAGATGGTATTTTATCCAAAATTGGGGCCGCAACCATCCTAAATGTGGGAATGGCGGAGGTTGACACAGGGATTTCATTTTGTTTTTCAATTTATCAAAATTATGGCAACAGAGAGAATATTCCTTGCTCTGGAGGAAAATGTTAAAAGATAAAATCTATTTAGTTACATGTTAATGATATGTGAACAGCTATGAGAAAACCAGCAACAAGTGGGGTGAAAAAAATTAATCATTTTCGTTTTTTGCAGAATATGCAAGTTGAAATCACAAAGTAGCCACTCAAATCATAGTATTGGGGGTCTTAAAACCATAAATGTTGTATTTTAATTTGTGTTTTATCGCCGTGAACCGATTCCAAGTTGTGGTCATACCACAGTAAATTAGCATACTCTCAAAGTTTCTTTTGCTATACGAGTGCTTTTGTTGGGGTTTTTTCAGACCACCACATTCTTGCTCATGTGCAACTCTGCAAGTAGATGTTTTTTGTAAAAAAAAAAAAAAAAAAAAATGTATGCGCCTCAAACCTCTGTAGTTTGACGACTGACTGTCTGTGGACATGCTGAAGAAATGTCAGGTGAATGTGATGCAATGGCAACGGGAAAAGGAAGCAAAGTAAAAGAATGAATGACAACAAGGATTATATGATGAGACGGAAAAGCCGGAGAGAAGGGGATCCCTGCAGGACAGCTTGTGAGAGGGTGAATCATGAGTAACAGTGTCACAATAAAACCAAATTTATGTCTGCCGTATACTCAAATACACGCATTATACTGATTACACACTTTGACTTTAGACGTACAACAAACACCAGCTGCAGCAATGAAATATGCACTTCACCGCACACTCTTCGATCACCTGTACATATTGTGCTCCCCGACACCTCCGTCTGTCTGTCCGTACGGTCACAACGGCAGCTGCCATTTATGATTTGGATCACAAAAGCCCAGCTGGTCAGTGAATGGCACGGACATTTTCGGCAGTTCTAAGGTCGGGGACAAAACTGCGGGCGGCATCAATCCCAATCCGCGGCAATCTCGGGTGACACAAGACGGCTGCGAGGGGCAATTCTCCGTTTTTGGAAAAGCACGGATCACTGACGGGTCAAGGAGAGGAAAGATGCGACATATCACTCCAAAACAGAGAGAGTGGAAAAAGAAAAAGAAATGGAAAAGGTGAAGGTAAAAACATGAAGCATGATGCTCAAAGCACCAACAATGTGGAATAATTCAAATTGCTGTTTTACCCATGGTAAATTGCCGTGGGAATAATTCACAACTCCTTATATGGACATCCATGTGTTTATAGGTCACCTGTTCAGGCTTTAAAAAATGTGTTTCCTTTTCGTCTTCTTATGTGTTGTTGAGTCAAAATTATGATTCATTTTATATTGCATTTTTAGTAGTGACATAAAGTAGCAATAATTGTGCAGAAGTCACAAAATTAGACCATTTTTCTTTTCTTTTTGCTCATAAAAACGAGCCAAGTGAACTTTGAACTACTATATAGTTGGTGGAAATGACTGCCTATAGGTTGTGCTGAAAAAAAGGATATAAGACACTGTATAGTGCACATTCTTATAGCCTCTGTATATACTGTACGTTTAAACATAGTAATAGAAAAAAGCAGCCGAAATAGATACAGACAGTACACATAGATTTTATCAAGTGACCCTCAAATTCATTTTCAGTGAATGAGAGCCTCCGTGTCTCAAGTTACAGGGGGAGCGAGGTGTAGTCAGCACTGACTATGTGTTAACTTTCGCTTTACCATTCATTTGGGATTCCCTTCTGCAAAGTTCCATCCATGTGGATTGTAAAGGAAGATGGTGGAGGTTAAACACAGCTCCCCCGCTGCAGGAGAAGCCTATATAATCTCAAGCATGGCCCAGTCCTCGATCAGTCAGGTTAATTGGGGTGTACTTTTAAGGGGTTAGTGGTTTTAGGCCGAACCCGAATGTTTTATCATCGAATACTCTGCTTGGATTTTGCCTCCTCCTCCTCTCCGTGGCCTTTATGGCGGCTCTCCATTTTATGTCTGTAATTTCCTCTGTTATTTCCGAGACGCTTGCCTGGAAATAACTATTCCCAGTGTAAGCCATAAAATGTTAAACTTTTCGGCTAACACTAACATTTCCGAGTGCTCTAATTTCCTTATAAGTGGGATCAAAACATACAGCGCTTTCCATGAGCGTTATATTTACAGTACACTTATCACTTTGTCTGTAACGTAAAATACAGTGAAATTTGGTTATTTTCTGCAACTGAGGAGGAGAAAGGCTTTCTTTTAAATTGTTTTTTAAAAAAAACTGTTGTTCTCTTTACCTGCAGCAGCAACACGTACATGCTGCTCACACACTAATGATTTAATATCATGATAATCCAACAATGTCATATATAATTAAAGCCTAGACTGGGTCTCTTATCCCACATGTGAAGTTTTGTGCAGATTGGTCAATGTATGGCAAAGGTAGGGGTCACTTCCTGTCTGGGAAGACCTACTTCCTGTGTGCAGGTCGTGGCTTGCAGAAATGTTCAGGGCAAGTTTCCCATGTCAAGTTTGAAACCGGTTAGTCAGTATACCCGCAAGTTACAGGGCACTTCCTGTTTAGAGGTGAAGCAAAAGTTCGTGTTCGTAGACGTATTCAGGGTCTCATACAAAGTTTCTTGCCGATCGGACAATGTACGGCGAATTCTGATGGGTGCTGTGGCCACGCCCCTTTTGTATCTGTGAAACATCTCAATAACTTTTGAACTTGGATGGTTCTAGTACAAATTGCCGTTTTTTCACATTACTGCGGTTTTTCGCAATTCCATTATTTTATAAAAAATTTCCGCCAGTTCTGATTTGCGCGCCAATTTTTTTACGCACGTTTAGGAGGTCACATTTGAGATCTAATAACGTATCACAGGGACAAAAATTCACCTGCTAAATTTCACAAAAGATTTGTAAGTTTGTCTAATTTATCATTTTTTTCAGCACATTTTAGGAAAGTGTATGTGTATTTTATTTTTTAAGCTGTGAAAATGTTCTTCTGACTAAGGTTTTGATTTCAGAAATTTAAACTAGGCTGCAGTGTTCAGAAATTAAACAATAAAATAGCTCATGAAATAAAGGATAATAACGTTCATGCTTTTCTCTCTCTTCTGTGCCTCGTCCCTTTATGGGATTGTGACAAAAGAAAATCTAAATCTGTGAGCAGAATCGTTTCCTCTCACCTTTCACAAATTGAAATTTAATCATCGAGTTTTGTAAGTAGATGATAGCGAAGCATTTGTGCTTCATTTTGGCACCAAAATGCGTCGTGACCTCGACCCTTGACTCCATCATTCATCCGCAAACCGTGCATGCCGCAGTGCTCACTGCCTACTTTTATGCATTGTGTTTAATCTCATAAAATCATAATCTGGCGGGCATTAGTCCGTGCAATCCCGCACGCTTCTGGAGCTGCGTGAGTCAGGCAGGAAGGAGATGAACCCCAGTGTGTCAGGAATGTTCATTAGTGGCAGGAGGCGAGGCAGCAGACACACAGATGCCATGTCAGATTAAGACGGATTATTTGTTTGGCAGGGATGTAATCCTGTGTGACTGCTGATTGGCCAGAATTCACGAGTGCCTTCTTTAGAGTTTGCACTGAAAAAGGTACAATTTTCTCCGACAAACAGCTACACGTTTGTTTCTACGTGGGACTCGTTCAACTCTCGACGCCACCTCTTTACTTAAAGATGAATCAATTGTGACATCAGCGGATTTCTTTCCAAATTGTTCCTCATTTAGAGACGGAGAACGCGTGCGACTGACGTTGTCTCTGGGATTATTTAGCACGTCAAGCGTCCTCAAATAATTTCTTGAAATTGATGGGAAGGGCGTTTGGAGAGAGCAGGTGCACATTAAATCAGAAAAAGCTACTGTTCGTGGACTTTCTATCAGAATATCTGCAGTCAGCTGGCGGCGGCTTTATCATCATTAGAGAACGGTTGGATAGTAGAAAATACCCCTTCTTTCACATATGCACTTTTTTCTGACATTAAGATCACGTGACGTCAGTAGTTCTGAGGAGCATTTTCTGATTCACAACTCTTTAAATCCTTAGAGAATTTAGGCTGTTTTTTTCCATTACTATGTTAAAACATATATATATACAGAGGCTGTAAGAATGTGTATAAGAATGTGTAATATAGAGTGTTTTATATCCGTTTTTTTTTTCATTTTCACCAACTATATAAACACACCTTAGCAAAAAGTACTATTTTGTGACTTCTGCACAATTATCGCTAATCCCGGTGTAAAATTAATCCTAACTTCACAACACATAAAAAGACGGAAAAACGCATTGATGTCCATATAAGGAGTTATATGTATGATTCCCATGGCAATTAATTAAGGGTGCACCTGTAAAGCACTAAAGGCCACTGGTATACCTCCGTGCACATGCCGCGCGTCGCATTGCGCAGACCCGGGTATACTCGCGTGTCTGGGTCCTGCAGTATCTGGCTTCACCATCGGGTGGCGGTACAAGTCAATGCACTTGCTCGGCTACACGGAAGTATACCAGGGCCTTAAGAGTTAAAGCAAAGCAAAGTTAGAACAGAGTTGCCATGCATTGACGGAAACATATTGCAACTTTGGCACCGGTCATCATGACCTATCTCAATTTGGAAGTACAGCCTTGACAGTCATGATTTCCGAGAAGAAACAAGTGAATTGGCCGTCTGCAGGCGCTGTATTCCATTCAATCACAGACCAGTAGACGGAGGACAATAGAAAAATAAATGTGAAAATAGGAAATAAAAAGGTTTGAGAGGAAAAAAAACATTTCATTTCAGCTTTAACGACGACGCTCTCGGAGAGGTTCAAACCTCTGGGTGTGTTTTCGGGGTCAAGAGGACCAATTAAGAGAAATCCAGGAGAGAAATAATGCTTCTGGGTGGAACTCCAGTTTAAGAAATATTTTTGGCTCCTATGGAGGATTGCACTGCGAGTGCATTCTCATTAGCATGAGTGATGGAAAATCCTTCTGATGGTTCTGTTGGCCTTGAATTCATTTTCACAGCCTCTCCATGTAAATTGTGTTCTCCACCCCTGTGGAACTGCTCGCAGAGGCTTTTTCTTTTCTTTTCTTTTTTTTTCTCTCCACACATTTGTTAAAAAGCAGGAAGGGGTCTGCTGCAGGAGGACGATGAAGAGTTTACAGCTCTGCACTGATGACCCCCGCCACTAAACCACAACACACACACAAACAAATGACTCAGATTCACAACAGAGACAACAGCAGTCGCCTGCTGAGCAGCTCTGCATCTTTGCCTCCTATGCTTGCATTAGTCTAAAAGGTAATGTGTAATTCGCCCTGCTCTCCCTAATAGTTCCCTAATATTTTTTTTTTTTTTTTACAGAAAGTTCCTAGAAATAACTTTGGCTGTATAATTACAGAGAAGATTTAGATGCTATTTAAAAAGGTGTGCTTTCAATTAATCCATTATTTTTAATTAAACTGCCTCTGTTCCCCAAGAAAGTCTTTTAATCAGTTCAACATCACGGAAATTAAATGAAAAATTAATAAATATTTACACAAGTGATGTGAAGTCTTTTTTAGTGTCAAATAGAATTAGCAGAAGCACCAATTTCTGGGAAGTATTCAATAATAATGGAGCCATTGAGTAGAAAGTTAAAGTTATAGTTCAGGCACTTTTATCCAAAGCGACTTACAAAAAGAGGAATAAGCTACATAGAAGAAGTCTTGGAAAGAAATCCACTGACTGACAGAGGGTGAGATTGCAGAGGTGGATCCATCCAAGTGCAGAAGGAGAATAAGATGCTCTTTGGAAGAGCTGGGTTTTCAAGAGCTATAGCAACAATTATTGGTAAAGTTGCAAGTGAAAATCCCTGAACGTATGAACTGACAGTAATAAAAGAAAAGTGGCCGTGACGTGGCCATGAATGCGAGGTTCAGACTCTTTCTTAAAAACACAGCTGCCAGTGAGCACACAAAGGGACAAAAAATAACAAAGGGATTCTTCTTTTACATCCTTCCATAGGTCGTGAATGTATATTATCAAAGAGACAAACGCGCAACAAGAAAAATGCTTGCAGGGAGAAAGAGTAGCATTTTCTTGGAATGGGTCCTTTATTGCTTTGGCTCTCTGATATTCTCAGTGGGTTTAAGACCACTCTGCTCAACTGGAGTGGACTAACAAGCAAGCAGACCACGCAGCAGCTAGACTCAGGAGTTTTGGGGGCCTTCAATAAACATTTATTTATATTGGCCAAAATGATGCTGCTGAAAAATACATGGCAGAGGGAAAAAACATCTCAGTGGGCCTGAGAGAATACTAAACACTCCGTCTCCAGTCTGTGCATTTCCTCTCTACAGAAAGTGATGGATCCCCTTTTACCAGCTTTAATAACCAGGTATATCCCACCGAGGCTCACATCAGCAACCAAATCCCCCCACGGTAGATTCCGTGCACTGTAAACACATCTTGCTTCTAAGTTCTAGCGGGCACATTATCCGGAGATCGCGGCTTAATTAAGACATTATGCAGACATAACAGATGGTGTTCGAATCAAGTCATTTGAGGGTTTAAATACTGTTTTCCTGCCCCTTTTTCTGCAGCTTTCAATTATGATGTCCTGATCAGCCAGCGGTTAGAGTTTCCTCATCATAGAAACATCAATGTTCAATTTTTAGCGTTCGTTAATTCACAGTGAATGAGGATAAAGAGAGACGAGGCAGTCTGCAGGCTGCATTGATTTAAATAATGACATACGTTAAATAGGTTGAAAAGGTAAGAGGACTTTTCTTTCTTTTCTTTTTAGCATAGGCATATGAATAGGTGTATACAAATGTGTATGAATACTGATGTTAATGTTTGGTTTTAATAACTTAAATGTCAACCATGGCTGCTCAGGTTTCTGCAGGTGAATAATTGAAGCAGAGACTGTGACTTACAGTAAAGACATGGTTTGAGCTTTAATGAGCCAAGGACACACACAACTTTATATATAAACTCTATAGCTGCTTCACTTCTGCCTTCATAATTAAGTTCAAATGTGTTATTTAAGTACTTTGTTTGAAACAACTTTTTCAGATTTACCTCAGTGACATAAACTCACCAAAGAAAGCAACAGGGAAGCATTGATCTCGATGGACTTTGGTGTGTGTGAGTGAGCAGGCCGTCTACAAGCAAGATAACACATGACCGATATAACAGAGATTGAGGCAGAATGTGTTTAAGTTTGCGTTTCGTGCCGTTTCCGTGTGCATATTAATCAGCAACTTTTTGTGTCCATTAAAAAAGCGAGAACAATTAAGCTCTTCTGTATTTACTGCACTAATACAGGAGCGATGTGTGAGCTGTGGATGTGCAGTGCTTATTCTATGGCTACGAAAGCCTTTAATGATACACACTGGACCTTAAAGAAAGGCGCGTGTACATTTGCATTAAGTGACCAAGAGACTCAGTGAGAATCAGTGGAAACATGAGATCCTTTTCCTCATGCTGAGCACACCCGCAGCATAAATAAAGCGCAGCGATGTTAATGAATACAAACGAAGGGGCAGTACATTACAGTAATGCCCGAGACCTCCCCAGAGGGATAGACACGCTGTTGTTTTTGCTCTCTTATTTCTCTCCCTGCACTGAGCAATCTACAGCTAACTTGTCCGTCGAAGACAGTTTCTGGGGGGGTGGAGTGTCCAGAAACCACCGGCATCGCCACATTAACTCACACACACACACACCATTCGATTTACGTTTCGTTATCCTGAACACCAGACAGCAAACAATCAGTGAGGACAAATGACAGTGTAGTCCATAGCTGGAGTTGCATGTGCTGAATATGCCGTCAGTTCTTCAGTTCAATCTAATTTTTGGTTAGCATGGTTAGCAGCATTTGGTTATGTCGGGAGTATTTTTAGCAGGATTTGCTCGAGGTACCTGCTGCATCCCAAATCACACTACTATTCTTTCTGTGGCACAGCTCTTTTGCTGTAAACCACTCACTCTCCCTGCACCAAAGTCCACTGAGAAAACCAGTGATCTTTTACATCACATCAGATGTACAGGCCAGGATTTTTTTGGCCTGTTTTTGCACATTGAGACAAAATGTGTTTTATACCGTTTTACACATTTCAAATTTAACACGCACAATCTGGCCTTCAGGTACAACTGCAGTGTTTTTTCTATAAAGAACTTTTTGTTTTTCCTTCATTTTAAATTGTTAATACACTATTTTGACAAATGGGCAAAAGCGATTACTCACAGGACATTTTCTGGTCCTTTTATGTTTGAATTAAGCAAAGAATCCAGAATAAAAGGTTACATTTCCAAAAAGGAAAGGCTGTCCACGGAGAGATTAATAGGCAAACACATTCTTCTTCTTCTTCTTCTCTTCTTCTATTATAGACAACAAAGTGTGTGCACCCCATACAAACACTTAAAAAACCTCAATTATCACTTTAACTGGACTACAAAGGACACAAAAACACCCTCAAGAAGCCTCACTTTGTTTGTTGGGTCCGAACAAGTTCTGCTTTCACACGAGCCAAAAGAAACCAAACCGAAGTGACAACCAAGCACCGTTGGTCGGGTATAAAAAGGAATCTGAGCTTCGATAATGCGTTCAGAATAAATGGCCACAGAGTGTTGCCTGCTGTGTTTTACGATCGTCCATGAGCAAAAAAAAATGTACTCCGAAGAATATGTTTTATCTTCTTCTCCACTCATGGATTCATTCGTGACATTTCAGTTCCCAGAACCAAGCAGTTGCTGAGTGCACGACCCGTGCAATCACTGTTTTACAGCCAGTTTCTCCGAGTCGGAGAGAGCACTGTGGGAGAGTATATTAAGAGAGTGAATATAGTGGGGGCCGGGAGGGGGGGGGACGTCAAGGGTTAATCAGACACAGCAAACAGGGCTCAGGGCAAACTGTCAATGGCTTCCGGCCCCCCTCGCGCCTCCCATGTGAGTGGCATGCAGCGGCACTGGCCCACATCTTCCGCTGAGAGGACCATTTATGGGCCACGCGGCGGGGAGAGAGGACATGCATAAAATAAGGCTGCGCCCCTGGGGCTAGTGTGCGGGGACGGGAACCATGGGTGCAGAAAATCCACTGACAGAAAAAGCCTCTTATGAAAGCAACAGAGGCAAAGCACACTGCCAGACACATGGAAGGGGAGGACGGATTCACCAGTGGGGCGTTGGGACATCCACAGGTTCAAGAGGTTCTGATTAGGCCTCAGCAAATGATCTCTGTGCTATAATTAATATGAAAAGAATATTGTCAAATCAGAAAATCACTACTTTAATTGCAGTCTCCACAATAACAGATACTTATTATACACACTCCTGTAATTTAATGTTTTATGTATTAATCGGATGTTTCGCCTCCATTTCAATGCGGTAATGACTCAATTTAATTTCAAATCTTGACGGTAACGATCCAAGGATGAAATCAATAATAATTAAAAACCAAAAAAAAACAACATTTACTCATAGGCTACAGTACGATCAGTCCTACTTTGTCAAATTGAATTGCTTTCCCTGTGTAGGACGAATGCGAGCGCCTCACAGCGCTCCACTCGATCAGGGTCTCGGCCCTGACATCGGTGACCAGGAGTCTCTGTCCAGACACAAAAGTATTTATTGATATTGAGGTTAAATCTCATTATCCAGCTACTCCAACGATTAGAAATACAGGGAAATGAAGACAGATGCTGGAAGAGACGCATGGACAAAACCTTAGGGTCAAGGCGAGGTTCAAGAACCTTCCCTCTGGGGGAAGTCAACAAAAATCATCCCAGGTGTAAAGACACAGTTTCTTCAACTGAGTACACTGAGTACACTGGCAGCTTCTGGTGTTTTTAAATGTGACTCTGTGACGTACGAGAGTTTCTGGCCAGAAACTGTGGTCTTGAATCACTTTTCCACACAGAAAATCCATGAAGCAAATCAGCGATTTTCACATCCCAGGATACAGGACTTCCTGATCCACCGCTGCATCCATCAGTAAGTTTAAATGTGGTGTGAGGAGTTCTCTGTCCACACACAAAAGTATTCATTGATATTGAGGTTAAATACTTATTATCCAGCTACTGCAAAGATAAGAAATACAGGGAATAAAGACAGATGCAGGAAGAGACACTGGGGGTCAAGGCGAGGTTCAAGAACTTCTGCGAGTGCGAGTTACCCATTAGCACCACGCTAGCTCATCTTGAGGCGAGCTGCTAAAACATTATTTCGTAAACCAGCGCCACCTGTTGACTTTCAACAGCCTCCGTTTGTTAATTACACCCCAAAAACCAGAGAGCTTTGTGTATTTTAAATGTGTCCTGGGTTGGGCTAATTCAAAATAGTGAAAACAAGGGGGGTGTTCTCTGAAGACACGCTGTTACCTGTGAAACACGGGTGCTCTGAAAACACCCCCATTAGCACTTGGTACTTTCCTCCTGATGAAATTAACATGTCAAAAAATCCAATATTCTTATGTTGAAGGTTAAAATTGATGTAACCCATTGGTTAATAATAAATGGGTCAGTTTTTCTCATACCTACTGTTGCTGACTATTGTTCTCTGTTTAAGTAATATCACTTGATCAAGCCTATTCTAACATTCCACACTACAAAATATGTAATTAAAGTATGTGTGATACATGCTGATATCATACCAGATCAATATCGGTATTGGACAATACCGATAAAGTTGGAAAGACGCTGTGGCAGTAGCTTTGTTAGGCGGTTGGATAATTTAAAAAGCAGTTTTAAGTGTCACAAACTTACCAAACAGGGCACCAGTAGACCAGCAGCTCCTGTGTCCCTGTGAGGGGAAAAAACACGTTTTCTTCAAGGATTTTGAGATAGCAATTTACAAACATCCATTGCACAGTCAGAAACGACTGTTACAGTGAAGTGGCAATCATATTCTGCAGGTATAATAGGCTGAAGTGGGTGTATATTTGTGTGAGCCTTTTGTGGCTAAAATCTATTATTTCCCTAAACCACAGAGGGCACGCACAGCTCCGTCAGCACAGATAGTGCGTCACAACTTCACACAATCACACTTTAAAAAAAAAGGAACCACATGAGTTGCGATATCGCAGCACAAATGAAGTGTATTCCTACAGCCGTGTGTCGCACTGTTGTTTTGTCAGTGCTGCGTCACAGCCCGCAGCTCTCGTTGTTCTGATCCTGTTTGCTTCCAATAATAACCCCTGTCATCACACCATATGTGCATTTTTCCATCGCCTCAGTCTGTATTTGTTCACATTCTCCTCTCTACATGTGCCGGCGTCTCCGGCGTGCATCACCACCACAGACTCGGCAGGGTCACGTGACGGCCACATGGGCTTCACATTTGAAGGCCGAGGGCGTCTTCAAGGAGAGAATCGTTTTTTTTTGTTGTTTTTTTTAAGAGGAATTGCTGACAAATGCTAAGCCCTGCCTTATGGCTATATGACTTATCACAGTGGATTTGTCATTAGCCACACACGGAATCACGAGGGCTGAGTGGACTAGCTGCCGGATCCATTGGACGTTTTCTTGGAATGGCTTGATGAGTTTTGGGGCCGCGATCGATACGTCCGCTGCTTTCCATCCATCTGTAATGTCTGCTTTGTTACATCGCTCACGTCCAGGGGTCTACATGTCCCCCCACTAACCGTTCGACATCTCCAGACAAGAGCTCTCCATTTCAACAGATTTTAACTTCCCCTGCGATAAGGCTACGGAGACACAAACACCGAGTGCTTTTCTTTATTAAGCAGCCACAGAATCTTAATCAAAAAGCTGTTTGTCCTCCCCACTGCAATTGATTTGTGTCTCGGTGCTGGGATATGAGTGTGAAAATTCGGCCCGCAAAGGGTGTCCCTCTTTGCATTACTGCCAGTGAAGGAAAATATAGAGTCTAAGTCCAGTTTCGCCTCGTTATTGCACGAGAAATTGCCCCAAATGCATCAAGAAAATAGGCAATATTTCGGGAATAGACTTGTTGATATTATTTCCCTTTTTCCATCATGACTGCACGGTATGCAGTCAGATGTAATACATTCTCCCAATCAACTCAGCTCTGCTCTGACACGTCGTGCTCATTCGGTTGATGTCTCAGTGGTTGAGTTTCTTCTTTACTCACTTTCAACGTTACGGCAACATGTTATCAATGAATTTTTTTCACTGTTGACTGTGAGCTTTAGCTCTTTTTTGTCTTTTTCCACTCAAATAGAATGTGTCAACTTTACTTTCTATACAAATAAAATGGCAAGGCGAAAAATATTGCAGAGAAACAAGAATCTTCAGTTGAAAGCCAGTGGTGTTGAAAGTGGAATGGATTTAAATGTCTCTCCAGAGACCAGGGGTCTGTCGCACGAAAACTAGGATAAGGGATTAAGCCGGTGTCAGTTATCCTGGCTGAACTTAGCCTGGAGTCAGTCGCACAAAAGCAGGCGCGCACAAGTTACGATGGAGATTTATTCTGTGACCAGGCTAAACAACGAGGATTTGTTAATCCTGTTGTTAAATACGTTCGGTCAACTGTCATTGTGATCAGAAATAAACAGTTATTCATGATCTTTGGGATGTTTTTTTTACACTTTGCATGACCGTAATTACTCCACGGTTTGTGCCATCGGAACAGTTCCAGCAGTTTCTGAAAGATGAGAAGTTGCACGTCAAAACCAATGTGTGGTTATTACGGTAATTTTACTCGAGTGGGAAAAAAACGTCTGTACATAGAGACAAAGTACATAGGGACAAAGACTCTAAAAATATTATGGTAAATATGTTTTATACTGTAATCCTGTTTGATTTTCTTCATTTTAAATTGTTAAGAGTATTTTAACATGCAGTAAATTGTAAATAACTACCAGATATTGGAAGTTATTCTGGAAAAATGGGCAAAAGCACTTAGTTGCATGACAATTTATGGTCCTTTTATGGTTAAAAGAAGCATAACAAAACATTGTTGCCCTTGTTGGGAAGATTACAGCTGAGGTTGCAAATGTGGTTTCAATCAAGTTAGTGACGGGGGCATATAATACAAAACAGCCATTAATGTCATCAGTGTTTCTGTCACAATGTTGTTCCCATTGTTGGGAATGTTTTAGATAACAAAGCTCTGATACTGAGTGAGTGTTTCAGGACAGCTCAGATCCCTGCATGAGATGTGTCGATTACTGTATCCCGTGATGGGAATCCAAAATTTAGCAACACACAGCACGGAGCTGTGAATTTAACACAGATGTGTTTTTTTTTGGGGTTAATATTTTTGCCAGTACCATGTTCTCATATTCAAATGGAGATATGGGAAAAATCCAAAAAAGTCTCCCATTTCAGATCCGTCACATTAATGAGTTGTCATGTTTGGACTATTTAAATAAACAAAACTTTTTTTTAATATCCTTTCAAATCCAACATAAAAACATCTGAATATTCAAAAAAACACCTCGGGCAGAAAATCATTTTAGAAATCAACGTCATTAATTAATTAATTAATCTGCCTTCCACTTCAGAGAAATCTTTTTTATTTATTTTTTTTAAGAAAAAAATATTCCTGTTCAGTGTAAATGTGTAACTGTTTTAAAATGGAAATCAAGTCAGTGACTAAGTTGGACTGATGTATCATTTAAGACAGAAGAGAGGGAGGTGAAATTAGGTATTGAACCAGCCTTTGGCTGATATCATCTATCGTTCCACAGCTCTCTGACAAGCCAGACTCCAATGATACAAATGACTCTATCATCCGTTTGCATCTGATCCCTCAGCAGCGACGCACTATTGACAAAGAGCCCGAGCTGCCGAGCGACTCCAAAACTGAGCCGTGCTGCGACATCTAATCTCCATGAATGCTGTTAATGTAAGGCTGAATCTGGGGGGAAAGGAGTTAAAGGGATGGTTTTTAAAAGGGTGCTTGAAGGCACTGCCACTGTCTGAGCTGTGCACGCCCCCTGGTGGCCCTGCTGTCTAGAAGAAGCATAACACAGACATAGCACTCGCTCGGGTGAAAATATTGAAATAAAGATATTAGCCAATTAAATATCTTCCATCGACTCCATACAGAAAATCATCAATTTAACATCACAGCACACTGGAGTTGTTGATCTATATTGTGGCCACCAACAGTGAGTTATAATCTATTGTTTTGTGACTTCTGAATCTTAAATCCTTTGTTTGGACTTACCTCAGTGACACAATGTTACCAAATGAGGCGCCAGGAGACCAGCTGCTGTTGTTACCCCATGAGCTAAAAACACAGATTTGTCTCTATGGACTCTGGTGTGGAGGAGTGAAATGTTCATTTTTAAGGCTCCACACTTCATTTAGCCTCGTCAAAATCTTATTACCATATTGAGACGACACTCACACGCATGTATGATAACTTTCAAGATACATGTTTGTTTGTTTTCTGAAGACTCTCCAATCTGGCGACTGGGTCACACCAACATCACTGTCAGCCGCTAATTACAACGTTAGCAGCAGACTCACACACATGTTAGAGGACATTGATTAAGTGTCATCCGCAGTTACACACCGCCATCACGTCATCATGTTTGAGGAGAGCCGAGCCTCCCGTGAAGTAAAAGTATTACATTTATCTAAAGGAGTCAAACACAGAGTCGATACACAGCTCCATAATCCATATTACACCTGGCCAACAACATGTAGACAAAAAAAATGATGTTGATGTGTTTCGACATCCACAGTCCACTGATCTGACATATATATACTGGATTAAATCAGCTGGATTTAATGCCGCAAAAGGTAGATTCAACACTAGATTTCTCCAGAATATGGAAAGTGAACTGTCATTTAGAAAAGCCCAGACAAAAAAATATTTCAAACGCCAAAGCCATAAAATAACACATCAGAACGTAATAACAGAGGCAGCACTGAATCAACAACTCCTGTGTGCCATGATGTGGAACCGCTGCTTTCTTTTCTATGGACGTGGGTGCTGCGAGCAAGCAGTTTATATGTACAGAGCAACACAAACTTCACTTTTACAAATCCATAAAAGTTACGGGGGCAGATTAAAAAGCTCGCCGTTATTTGCCGCTGTAAAATTGTGACGGTGCACACGCGACGACCTGATAACAATGAACATCAACCACAGCAAAGGCAGATGAGGCAAATTTGTTTTTTAACGAGTTTTTAACGAGTTGAAAAACCAACTGATCTTGTTGAGGTCTTTCATCATGCATCAGTGTGAGAAAGAGTGTGCAAGTTTTTTTATTTGTGATGGATTGTAAACACTCGTTGACGCCGCAAATCAAATATGTGTCCATGTGGTCGGCTTCATTTCTCGGTTACAGTTTTGTTTCGTGTTGTTTATTTTTCATCTCTCTGGCAGATTATCTTCCTCTACCTCACTGTATTACTTTTTTTTTTTCCCCCTGAGGAGTTGTGTTCATTCTGTTGGACGATGTCCTTGTTTGGTTTAAGCTGCTGCAACGGGATCAATAACGTGGGAAAAGAGAGCGGGTGGAGAGACATTCTGATTGTCACGAATAGCTGTGGTGTTTTCATGGTGTCAAGACTCACGTTATAAAATCTACCACTGCTTAAGTCACAGTGAAGAGTGACGAGTTCACCTTTACCTGAGTCAAGTCAACTAGTAAAAGAAGTAAAACAGTAAAATAGTGGCATAATAAAATAGAAAAATGGTAAAAAAAACTACATAGAAGTGTCCGGGTTGACTATTTCTTAGGCCAAGGAGAAGAGGTGGGTCTTAATAAGCGATTTAAAATGTTCAATGGTGGCGGCAGATTTAATTTCCATAGGTAACTTGTACAGGGTATTACACTAGATGTTATAAAGTAGAGTCTCTTAGACCTTGCGAGGGAGATAGACCTTCACCTTGGCGATGAGCCTTAGTTGTTAAAAGCTTGATTTAACCAAGATTAGGTTGTTGAATTTAAAAACGCTGTCAAAGTGGAAGCCAAGGCTTTAAACAGAAGTGTGGATTCTTGGGGGCCAGTGCACCCGCATCCACCTCAGTGACACAAACTGTAGACCTTCTGCATCCCTGTGAGCTAAAAATGCTTTTTTTTTTCCTGTGGACATTGGTGGTTGGTTTAAAAGTCAGAAAAGGTTGAGATAGATGTTTAACATCAGCAACTTCAGCAACCTCCTTGATTAGTTTGATAAAGTATGTCAACAGAGTGTATGAATAATTTGTAAACACTTATACAGAACCACCACACACATGGAGGTCTTGAGCCTCTCAGGAGGAACCAACCTCATCATCCAAGTGCCACAATTCAGGTCAATTTCTGCTCATTTTCATCCGTACAATTGGTGCTAAATCAGTTTCAGTGCCACATTTATCCTGGGGTAATTGTGCGCTGCTAATTGGCCCTGCAGCTGATTCCTGTCAGTCACTGAGGAGGGGAAGATGGAGGGGTTCGGGTCGAGGGGGTGAGATTAGTGAAAAGGAGGAGAAGGAAATCAGCGGGACCAGCTGCCGCATCGCCATCTCAACCCGCTCTCATCGTGGGCTACGTGCTGCTTCCACAACAGGTCCTTCTCAGTCGGAAAAGTGTGAATTACTTTGATGCCAAATGTGAGGAATGACGTTGAATGTGCACCTCCCCGTGCAGGGGGGGGGGGGGGGGGTTTGGTCGCTTGAACTGTACTCGTGGGCTGCTGATGAGGTTGCAGCAGGGGCTGGCTATGCCGCGGGAGGCAGGGTCTCTCTGATGTACAGGCCTGAGGTCGATCACTGCCCCGAGCACTCGACAGCATAAAGCCCCATGCCTCATATGGCGAGGCTGTCCAACCATATGCATTATTCAGCGATGGAGTTGGACACATGTACAATGCTGGGCTCATATCAAACAGCACATGCTGTAATAGTGAGGCTCCTCTCTGACAGCTGCACCACAGAAACACTCCATTTTATGCTACTTTTTTAGGATTTCCTGAATTAATGATTTTTAAAACGTGTGGTTCTGTGAGGGGGCCTATGGTATAGTGCAGGGGTCTGCAACCGCTGGTATCAAAAGAGACACTTTTCACCACTTTCCACACAAATATAATTCATCTGACCCACACAAAGAACATGTTATAAGTTTTATATACAGAGAGATATAAAAGAGCTGCAGTTTGTTGTATTTATGACTACAAAAAGAAAAATAAACCTCATCTATTTGTAGAACTATTTAAATATAAAGTGTTTGTCAAGTTTGTCAGGTTTTCAATATCGTATTTAGGATGTGACGCTTATTTTTAGGAGCCCAAATATTAAAACACCTTTATTTCTCACCTTGGTCACTAAACAAGGTGTGCACTTTGAAAGAAAACATTTAAATAAAACTAAAGCTAAAAAAGGAGCCACTGCAGATGGGCTGGAGAGCCACACAGGTTGCTGACCCCTGGTGCAGATTTGGGGATTAGGCAAAACTGGACACTCTAAATTGACCGTGAGTGTGAGAGTGGATGGTAGTTTTTCTCTATGTGGTCCTGCAATGGACCGGTAATCTGTCCAGGGCGTACTCCGCCTTTCACCCTATGTCAGCTGAGATTGGCCCGATCCCCTCTGAGCTTCAGCCGGGTCTTAGGAACAACCAAGGTCTGGTGGGGTGGAGCCAGATATATTACATTTTATATTATATAAACAATAAAAAAAAGTTATTTTAAAATCAAAAATCAAAGAAGAGTGGAAAGTAGGTTCCAGTTAAAAGCCGAGCAGTAGGTGAGTGCTAGAAGATGAGTGAGTGAGTGGTTCTATGAGGTAATGACACAGTTAGTGCCTGAGACAGGGAGACTTACTCTCACTGTATCCACAGGTGATAGGAAATTGTCTTTTTGTCAGTGTAGTTTGTTTTAAACTGATTTTAGCACAGTAATCAAAATCTATATTTTACCAGGTTTCATAGATGGAGCTTTAATATCCAAATAAACCAATAAAAGACAAGTCACGGTTCCTCTCCTCTTGATTTGGTCTGTTATTGTGAAATAGCTGTCATCAGGAGGCGTTGCCAAAATGACAAGACTTTCCTCCACGGATCTGGTTCATTTTTATTAATATTATCTTTTTTAAATGGGCCCAATGACAACCTTATTACCCAGCACTAAATTGTATGCATTCAGTGAGAGACTTCATTCAGTCTCATCTCTTTAACCCTCTGTGTCTGTCATTTTAGAGCCGGCCACATCTCCTCATGAAGACTGCGTAACAGTCGGCGCCGCAGCAGGGCGCCAATTACTTAACGGCAAACCGGAAAAGGAATCTCCGATTAATACAAGTCGTGTTATATTCTATGATTATTGCAGAGGATTGCTCCAATTTCCTCACTGATACGGCAGCTCGGTGCACAGCTTCCTCAGCAGCGCATGCATTTTTTAATACTTTCCCGCACATCAACGTGGTATCTCATTAATGTTAACCTCTGCTCTGAGGAGGGGCTCGCACGGGGGAACATTGTGCTGCTTCTGGAGTTCTAAAAGAGAGCTGGGGGCTGAGCGGTGAAGAAAAACACTGTGTGAACTCACCCAGGCAAGAAAAAGAAAGCAGACTTAACTCCTTCATTTGCCCACTGAAGCGATCAGCTGCAGGCTTTATGACCTGGAGTGCGAGGCTCTGAACTAATGCTAAAACCATGTAGGGTTAATTGATGCAGTAAAAAAAAATAAAAAAATAAGAAGCCGCTCCATCACGCTCCATCACGTCGGATAGGAAGAGCCTCCATAAATAATTGAGGGATTATCTCAAATTTCATTGCACGGCGATCTGTTTAATTGGAGCGATTAAACGCCGCTTCACTGGAACCGGAGGAGGAGCAGAGGTGAGAGTGAAACGTGAAGAGAAAATAGTCGTGTTGTCACTTAAATGTTACACTTTCCTTTCTGTGCGAGGAACAATGCCGACGCCGATGTTCAAACAAGTAATTAAAAATGAGTTGTTTTCACTTTTTGCTGTCAAATAGACTAAAAAAAAAAAAAGGTGTGTGATGATTGTTGCCACAACATAGAACTCGCAGTATAGTCTCCGACCCTATGGAATTAGACACACAAACAAATAAAATATTGTATTTCATTGTTTGAAAATACACTTGTTCTCTGCACCGTGGTTTTCTGTTTGCGGAATCTAAATAATTACATATAACTGCGACGGACAGCGACTCCAAGCCCGCGACTACTTCCGCAACAACCGCATAATCGATGAAGATTGGCTGAGGTAGAGTCAAATTTCACTGTAAGCTTATCAGAGGCAGAGTTGGGCAGGTGCTGTGGACACACAAACGAAAAGCAACCGCAGTCGCACACATAACGACACAAGTGAGTAAACGATCAACAACGCGCTGAATGGCGAGCCCGGTTAATACTAAAGCAGCCTTCTTGATCTGATCTTGAAGTATAGCCAATACTTTTCTGTACATGGAATTAAAGCAACAAATTAATATGTTAAATGCACAATATGTAATGTATTGTATCAAATGTCCATTTCATTATAATATTCAAGATTTGTCATAAATAATTATACATGCACATGAATTTTAAGTTCTGGAGGTGGGGTCCAAAGTCTTTGAGCACTTAAAAATGTACTTGAAAGTAACGCAATAGTTACTTTCCCTAGTAACTAGTTACTTTTATATTTTGTAACTCTGTAACTAGTTACTTTTTGGGAGACTGCTCAGAATCGCAAACAAAAAACGATTGACACAAATCTAATTCCATAACCCTCTAGATACAGTAATGGCAACTGCAAAGAGGGAAAAATAACGTTTTTGATCATTGCACATGTTAATCTGTCTCATTGTGCATTTACATAGCAGCGTGTGAACAAAAAAACACTTTAAACATCAAAAGGAGACTCATAAAGGTTTCTTTCTTCGTTTTCTTTGTTATTGATTTGCGTCTGTTTATGCTCGTGTTTTTGCCCCCGTGCTCATTTTGTTACCCTGCCAAGTGTGCCAGTTTCATGAACTCGCATAATTAAGAACGAACTGACAAATCCTCAGCCTGCAGCTTTGGTGGTGATATCACCACACACTACGCGCTACTAAATACTCGGAAAAATATTATTGGCTAAAAAGGAGCCGCGTGTCTCCGGGCAAAGCGCATGAGTTTTGCCCGCACAGAGAAACGAAACACCCTGACCCGCGGCAGATATAAAAGAGCAGGGACATCTATATGTCGCGTGAATGATTCAGGACGGATCTGGTGTGAAAAGCACTGGTGTTATGGTGTCGTTCTGACAGCATTTGGAGGATTTCCACAGTCAAAGCCGAAGACTCACCCTCTCCTGCCCTCTCAAGGTCTGCACACTCTGCTCTGTCAACTTTAAACTGTCTGGTGAGTCTCTCTGTGCAAGAGGAGAAAAATCCAGTGTAACAATGTGCCAAATGTAGAGCTTAAATTTTAATCTTCCTTTCAATTAAATATGAGAAACAGCAACGGGTAGAGTCCAGCATGAGTGGAGAATCTGAGCGGAGAGGGTTAGGGGTAGAGATTTCATTTCAGAGGTGTCATGTTTTGTTTTTTTTATGAAACATACTCAATTGTATTCTTTTAAAATAACACAGCAGTGGATTTTCACTGGGCAAAAGGTTCACATCATAAAACCTCTCAGATATCAAGAATACGTACCGTTTATGGCAAGAAACTTTAGTTAGTAAACCATTTTACGCTGCTTAATTAACCTAAGTCCATAGAGAAAATCTGTGAGTTTAACTTACAAGGAAACAGGAGCTGCTGCTGCAGACAATTATGATTTCAAGCTTTTCTCTAATCTTGGATGTCAAGAGTTCATGCTGTTTTGTGTGGTTTTTTCCCTGCAACGTACATGAATCCGTGTAAAGCTCCTGACACTGGAAGAGTGTTTGTTTCTCTCCGGGTTTACACTTACTGACTTAGAACGTTTAGCAAGGCCAAGGAAGAAGGAAAAAAATCTATCGTCTATCGCTTTATCCTCCAACGTGAGGGTCGCGGTTTAAGAGAGGGAGTGAATGCAACATGTTTTTTTTAAAGGTTAAAAGGTATTTATTTACTCGTGGAATTGAGTTTTTACCAAATCATCAAAATGTGTTCCTCTTTATTTTGTTATTATTGAAAAACTAGAAATATAGAGCAATTAGATCAGGGGCGTCTAACATACAGCCAGCGAGCCAGGGTCCAATCCAGCCCTCAGGATGAATTTGTGGAAATTTATACTAGAATTCCCCGTCTCCGAATCATATAAATCCACTGTGATCTTACAAGTTGTAATGCACATGTGTAAATGGTTAAATTAAGCATAATATTCTAGACATTGCACTTCTTTTTCTATGGAAATGTCAGGTTCTTGCTGTTTATAGGTTATTATGCTATTATTTTACTGGTCAGGCCCACACCCATGTATTAGATGTATAAGACCAATTTATTTTTTCTCCTGCACTGACGTCCACGGAGAAAATGTGCAATTTCACATCACAGCACACAGGAGTTGTTGTTGTATCTACTGCTGCCTCAATCAGTGAATCCAAATGTTTTATATTTTCACTTCACTGTGCAGCTCCTGTATTAGATTTTCTCAATGAACTTTGGTGAGGAAGTTAAAGTAGACTTTTAGGTGGTAAGTGTGTTATTCAGTGGCTTTCCTCTTATCCAAAGCCACTTCCATGTTTCACTGAGCGCACACTGGCCCACCGCTGGCTGCTTATTGGCACAGGAAGTACACAGAGCACAGTTAGCGATAGATATGTAAGACACCGACTACTGTGCAACAACCTCATATAACCCCACTTAAAAAGATCCTGGACCCTCACTTTTGAACAGTGGCCAGGAAATGAGAAGAGTTGATAAAGATAAGATAAATGGAAAAGAAATAAAAGGACGGAGGGGAAGGGAGGTAAAGACGCAGAAGACAGATGAGGGCACCAGAGAAATATAAGGGTGGCAGGTGAGAGGAGACACAGAGGGGAGAGGACAGGAGAGAGGCGAGATAATAAGGGAGGAGAAAAATAAACTCCGGAGGAAAAGGGAGCATGCCAGATAAGGAAAAAAGCAAGGGAGAGGAGAGGGAGGTGAAGATAGAAAAGATAAGGACAGAGAGGAGTTGTGGGGGAAAAAAAGGGACGACAAAGGTCATAAATGGATGACGGGACGCATGACGCATGAAATGAAATGAAAAAAATATAGTGTAGAGAGGGAAAGAGGAATGAAGGAAGACAGGGAGAGGAGGGTCAAGGCAATGATGGGAGAGGAGAAGGGAAGTAATGGAAAAAATCGGTGACATGAAGAGAAAAGAGGAGTGAAGACGTGTGATAAGAAACAGGAGTGGATGTGGGAGAATGGAGAGAGAGAGAGAAGAGGTCAAGAAAGGATAAGGGAGATGAATGATAAGTGGAGATAAGACAAGCAAATAAAAAAACAAAGGTAGGAAAGAGGAGGGTTTCGGAAAAAGCCAAGGAAGGAGGAGAGTGAAGGAGGTGAAGGTTAAAACCAACTGATTTGTATGATTCAAAGGAAACAGAACCACAATATGAATAATTATAATAACTAAACGATATATTATATTTTTCATCATTTTGTATGTGTGCATATCTTATCAAGGCTTACAGATACTGAAGAAAACAGATGAACAAATTTGCAAACTCCATGCAGAAAGGCGCTTTCCATGATATCTGGCATTTTAAAAAAAAAGTGCTTTAAAATAGATTTTTTTTGTTCGTAAAAAGAAATAAGTCAAGTAAAGTCAACTTTATCTATAAAGCACCATAAACACAATTTACCTCAAAAGGGTTTTACAGTCTGTACATCAAGTGACACCCTCTATCCTTAGACCCTCACATCAAGTGTAGACAAACTCCACAAAGAGGGAGGAAGAAGGAGATAGAGAGAGAGAGAGCTGCATAATGGCTGTTTCCCCAGCAGGCTAGGCCTATGGCAGCATAACTAAGTGATGGTTCAGAGTTCACTTTTTACCAGCCATAACTATTAGCTTTATTAAAGAGGAAAGTTTTAAGTTGAACCTTAAATGTAGGCAGAGTGTCTGGTTCCACAGGAGAGGAGCTTGGTAGATGAAAACCTCTGCTTCCTATTCCACAAAAATGCATTAATTGCCAACATACAGCAAGAAAATGTCTAAAATCTCCACATTTAACAGAGGAGTCTGGCATATTTAGAGACTGCACTGTTAAAAGCCGGTGAACACATGCAGCGAACCACATCACGACCTGTTCTGCCGTATTTCAGCTTAGTGACTGTCAGAAGAAGTCTGTGCGCCGGTCATGCAGGAAGTACTGAACAATCTTTATAATTAACTGAGTTTAATGATGCACTACACCGAAAACAACAGCTTTTACAAGTCACTCGTTTGTGTGTGAACCATACCGTACTGTGCTGTGCCACTATAGTGGAAAAGCACCATTAGAGACTCTGGGAACCACAGGCAGCTACAATTACCTTGATCAAATTAGTTATGACAACTGTAAAAATCTGCTTTAAACTCATGAAACGGCCCCTAAAACACACTTCGACGGCTTGACCTTGGAGTTTAGTAAGAAGCAAACGTTTTTGTTTTGTTTGTTTGGCATTGCAGCCAGAATACATTTTTTGTGATAACATTTAAGTGAAAAGCTAAGAATCTTAAATAAAGATGCAGGCTCCCTCTTGTGGCATTTAAAAATAAATCACTAGGCCTCGCTATGTCGCAAGCTTGTGATTGTCGAGGCTTTTCCTCACAAAGTCATGTGCACACAGCTGATCAGTGAGGCAGAAATCAGCAGAAGAAAAACTGTTTTTCCTTCTTCTATATTCTTCTCATGTACGGTGAGAGGCGCCAGTGCATCTTTCTTAAATTCATCCCATTCGAATTTGTCCTGCTCCAACATTAAAACTCTTCTCTCCTTGGGTATAGGCGTTACATTAATTTTTCTAGACAGAGGCTCTTATCAAAATGCAGCAGGCCTACTCGGATAAATAAAGGTCTGGCAGTGGAGGTGGAGGCTGCAGTGTGCTCCAGTTGAGCCGTGGGCGCCTATAAAAAAAGATATTAGATCCATTCTAATTATGCTCATGGAAACATGGTGACTCGGCCTTCTCCATATACAGTAGGGGTCAGAGGCAGAAGTACAGTGGTGATTATGAAATCAATAACTCTCCAATGAAGAGCCAACTGATTCTAAAAGGCCAATTACTACAACAGCTGCCTCAGCTAACGCATTGGGGTTTTCCTACTGTAAAAAATCGGATTGGAAATAAAAGTCTGTTATCCGTGAGCAGTCGCTCCGGCTGAGTAGACCGTTATATTTCTGTCCTTGCGAGACGCCGAGCAGCCCGCTTCAGAGCGAACACAGTTTCCAGACGGAGATTTACACCAGAGGAGCGGCGGCGGAGACTCCTCCACTGCAACATGACACAACAAAACCACATCAGAGGCTTTTGTTTCAGCGCAGACAACAACTGTTCTGTTATGAGCCACAAGGGGCCGAAGATTTTCTTTAGAGTCTTGTTTCATAGACTCCTTCACTTATTGTGTTGTAAACTTACATGTTTTTGCCCATCATGTTGAGATATGGAGGCTGGCTGTCACTGAAAACAGGGCGACAATGTGTTTTGTGGTCACTGAAAGGAATACTTGCATTTAGCTTTGTGTTACTAGAACAAGGCGAGTATTTTAGAAATATTGTGCTTTCCCCCGAGTTGAGAAATATCTTCGTTTCTTTTCTTTGCTACGTGCCCACCAGTGACACTTGGTCCTGTTAGCGTAACTGTTAGCAAAGATGGCGGACACTGTTTACATTCTGGGAATGAGATTTAGCGTTGCAGTTTCAAGCTAAGGACCGAGGCTTGGACCAAGTGTCACTGGTGGGCACGTAACAAAAAAAAAAGAATGAAGATATTTCTCGACTCAGGGGAAACTGAGGTTGGGAAGTTTTTATTTAAAAAAAAAATACTACCCCTATTGTAGTAATACAAAGCTAAATGCGAATCGGTGAAGTATTCCTTTAAGCTAATAAAACCCACTCAGGCTTAGGTCGGCTATATTTTAAGAATATGTTTATTTTGCCAATACAAACTTGAGTTTGTAAACCATGTACACGGCTAAACCAAAGTCCACAGAGAAAATCAGCAGTTCTAGCTCACAAGGACACAGGAGCAGCCAGTATACTTTGAAATGTTGAGCTTTCTGATAGACTGTGTGCCACGTGGAACAAGTCTTATTGAATTATCAACATGAATGACTAATTAGGTTATCACATTACTGACTTACGGTCAATCGTAAATGGTCCGTATTTATATAGCGCTTCTCTAGCCTCGATGACAACTCAACACTACAATGTTCCCATTCACCCACACTTTCATACAGCACATCCATGTGCAGCGCATTTTCTATCACACTTCTTTCTCACCCACTCACACAGCAGGACCCCACGACAGGAGCAACGTGGGGTTAAGTGTCTTGCCCATGAACACATCATCATCATGTAGACTAGCAGAGCCCGGAAGTGTAGATTTGTATGGGAGCCCAATGTGCAAAGTACAACACAAAATACAGTTTAAATAATGTTGTATTCATAAAGTAAATAAGCAACCATGAAAAAACACAAAGCAATCAAGTCAACAAAAATACACCTTTTTAATTTAAACTGAATAGTAGTTTTGTTCTAGTTCCTTTAGTTCTTGCCAGTTCATTAATTGTTTTTAGTTTAAGTTTAAGAGAGTTCAACATCCTACCACAATCTGTAGACGACATGGTCCTTTCTCCTTGTTCTTGGGGTTCCATCGCCATCATAATGCTCCTTTAAAAAATAACCAGAGTGGGGAAAGTTCTATCCTGGAATGGGTTTAGACAGCATGTGCTTCTCTGGGCTCTCAGGTGGGAAAGAGGAAGTGACCTCAGTGACCAGGAAGTGACATCACCTGACCCGGAAGTACAACATTTCTTACTTTATTGTTATTTCTGGGTTACACATGATATAAATCATCTAACATTAACATATTCTTAAGCTATCATAGACATAATATAATGTAGATTGGAACTGGCTTCCATCTTGTGTTCTATTTGAGTTAAGTATAGTTTAATTCCATTGGGCCGACAGAGAACTCCTTCAACTTCAAAACTGTGTTTTTAAGTCATTTTTCCATTGTTCCACAAACATAAAGTTGATGATATTTTAGGTTAACGTACAGAACTCTCTTCTAAGAAAAAGAGTCAGATAAAAACCTCTTATACCAAGTGCATATCGTATAATATTACTAATATCTATGGTCCTCTCAAACGTGATTGTACTATTCCTCACTGGGGCCAACCCATTTCACTCACAGGTCAATACTCTCCCGAGGATGTAGAGCCAGTGTCTCTCTCTTCTCTGGCCAACTTCCTCACCAGGAGGCTTCAGAGCAGGATTTCTTTGATGAGCACACATCCTGTCTAATTAATGAGGGGGAAATTAGGGGGATACAGGGATTTTTTTTTTTTTTAAACCAGACCTAATTCTTCTGATGTCTCATTAAAATCCAGTCTGGAAGCAGCCTCTTCTATAACAGCCTTTGCTTGGTCTAAAGGGAAGTGGGCAGTCGTGAACTCCAGTCTGCTTCAGCTCCCAGAGGATTTGGCAGACGCGCTGTCCCTGGATAGGACAGTGGACTCTGTGCTGGAGCAAACTCAGAGAAATGTCAGCCTGTTGGAGCCTCCACTCTAATTTGATCCTGTAATAATAACATTTTCTAAGTATATGATGGATTGTACCTTTCAGGGACACACACACGGGATTTGTATCTGTCACTCCACTGCTGCTTTAATCCTATATTCTGTATTTAACCACATATACTGGAAGATTGAGGATAAATGCTTCCCTTTAGCTTTAGGTTCATTTCTGTTCCTGCTTTAAGAGTACAGTCTAGGTTTGTGCGATCACAAATCTTCACTTATGCAGAAAAGCACTGGTAAATACCCTTGAGACTTTGGCTTTTTGTTCCAAATAGCCACACGGATTCTGCACCTGCATCATGGGGTGAGCTACAGAGTTTATCTCACTAAATGCTTTTAAACTCACAATGAAAGAACTGGAGGTGGATCCTTTAAACTGTAACTGTTTTTAATTGTGCTATTTATGGAACTGAATTCCTCAAATGTTGGTTAGTTAACCCTAACCCACATATCTGTGCCACAGGTGCACCCATGGTATATTGCCTTATATGGACATCCTGGAGTTGTGTGTTTATAGGTCACATAGTTATGATTTATTTTATATCACATTTTCAGTAGTGGTATAAAAGCAATAATTGTGCAGAAGTCACAAAATTAGACCGTTTTTCTTTTGATTTTGTTCATAAAAATGAGCCAAGTGACCTTTGAACTGTGATGTAATTCCAACTTTCACAAATTCAATCCTCAGGTGTGTTTATATTGTTGGTGAAAGTTTTTTTTTTCATCAGATGCTGCCTTATTTGCCACTAATATCAACTACCATATTTTTATCATGTGAATGTTTTCCCAAAGCTGTGTTCACGTATGAATAAATGTAGTTTGTATGTTGACCTGAATCAGAAGCCTTCGCTCACATTATACACGATATTCTTCTCCTACTTTAAGTTTTTTATTACTGTAAAAAAAAAAAACACAATTCCCTTGTGTGACCTTTGCCGCAGTAAGAGGCTTCTATTAAAAACATACATATGAGATCATATAAAGGTCAGAATTATTCCGGGTGCAGTAGTGTACAGCGTGTGATAACGTTTCTCTTCAGAGGGAGATATTTTGCATGTGATGCTGCCTCATCCATGTCAAAACACAGCATTTATTTCTGATAATTTATTGGAAATAAGGACAGAATGTTTTGTTTTAAACTTTAGCTGCCTGTGAAATTTAAATATGTGCTATTACATTCTTGCTAAGAGTACAAATCTGCTATCCCTAGGGGGAATAAATGTATACGGCGCCTCTTAAGCATGAGCCTTTTTTAAATACCAGCCGTTACCGCAATTTTATTTTATGTCGTTCTATATTTTTGTATATTGCAACTCAATTCCACTTGTCAATTCCACTTCTTCTTATTATTATTGGCAATGTGGTTTTTATCTGTTAGTGTGTGCGTAGCCTCCGCGCTTATTACTCAGTCAATCTTCCCAGAGTAAACAAAACAATTTAATAACAATTTTAAGGTTGTATAACAGTCACAGATAAAGAAGAAACACGGATTGATCAATCTATCACATGAGGCTTTGTATACTGTGCTGGTGAAGGAAAGGATCTCAACACACGGTCCCAGTCATTAAATCTATAAATGTGCGCTTTAATGTGGCAACACTTGTCTCAGTTTTGCTCCTCTGTTTCCAGCGTACAATCGATGCATTAGCTCCATGGCACCAGGACACGCGAGTGATTCATCATGTGAGTAATTCATAATTAAAGTGCTGCTGCAGCACCGATGCACACACACACACACACACACAGCTCTCAGTGCACACACTCTTCACTGAATTTGTCATGAGCATTGTGTGCTGAGCGGTGCCTTCAATATACATGCAACGTATAGCACTCTCCATAAGGGAGAGGGGGAGAGGGGGAGAGGGGGAGAGAGAGAGCGCTTCAGGCTCTGCTACAGCTTTTACATTTTTATTCCCCCCACATGTTAAATACTAAAGTGCAGGAGACTGCTTTTGCCCATTTTTCCCAGAATAACTTTCAGTATCTGGCAGCTATTTACAGTTTACTGCATGTTAGAATAGTGTATTAACAATTTAAAATGAATTGAAGAAAAACTGAAAGTTTTATTTAGAAAAACACTGTAGTTGTACTTTTATGTGTTCCATTTGAACAGTGTAAAACGTGTAAAGGGACTTTTTGTCTCAATGTCCAAAAACATGTCAAAATGATGGAAACTTTTTCCCTTTTTTTACAAACTGAAGTTTGTAAAATGCTCACATTCCTGCACCAAAGTCCACATAGAAAACAAGTGTTTTTAGCTCACAGGAGCACCAGAGCTGCCTCATTTGCCGAGTTTATGTCACTAAATCTGAACAAAATGACTGATAAATGATAAATAATGGAGGCAGCAGATCCTGTGTGCTTTGATGTAAAAAAAATCACATAATAAACACAAAAAGGAAAAGGCTGTGCGGTAAATGCAAAGTGAGCGAGTTATTAACACTGACACTGGACCTTGCATGCAAGCACACATCAAAATGCATGCACTAGGCCTTTAAGGGCTATATAGGAATAGATTTGACTGCACTAAAAGCAACTTTTATGTGAATAATTATTTTTAATATAAAAGTCAAGTAAAGCCACTGTGTACATGAGGCTCTGGATTTCTGTGAGTCTCTGCTCCCGTCAAGCTTTTCTGATCCATGTAATAAAACAAAACAAAACAAAATATATATAAATAAATGGAAAAAAAGCAAAGTTATTGAAGAATGACATGTTGTGTCACCTTTCAAACTTTTAATATTCCTTTAAACCTTTAATATTCCAAGGGAATCTGCGATATTGCTCTGTATCTCCATCTGCTACGGATGCTACACAGTTGTTTTTGATATCTGCACTGGGGCTGTCAGCCTTTCTAATTCCACACACACACACACACACAGAGGCAAAAAACAAACGTTTTTCTTTCATTACAAGATCACTCATTTACATATCATGAATTTCTCCACAGACTGAAGTTGCGCTCCCGAAAAGGAGGGCAGAGAATCGTTAATGCATGAAAGACATGTTTTTCTACTTTACTGGCATCCAGCTGGGAAATGGGTAACTAAAAGTTTGTCCGTCCAGCAGAAAGCCTTAAACACCGCTCAGACTTTTATTGTGGCGAGAGCCCTCGAGATTTGCTTCAATTTCTGTCTTTGTTTTATTTTGTCACACAGCAAAGTGAACCTTGTGTGCCATCAGAGCGGAAACTGTCTCCTCCTCCACCACTGGGGACTGTTTGATTGTCTGTAAATGAGCAGCTCTTTTAAGCCGGAGCCTGCCGTTGGCAGCAGCCTGCTGTCTGTGGCTTTTCACGCTGTGACTCATACATTATATAAACCACGTACACAGGTTAATAGCAGCAGGTGCTGCTCGCTTTCTCTCCCTCCTGTGTCCACCTCTCTAGTTCCATCGCTACCCACGTACGCCGCGTATGCTCGTGCCTAATCCAAGATCCTCCTGCCTTACGTATATGTGGTGTGGACCGCGAAGTGGCAACAAACAAAAGCCATTAAAAGACATTTAAACCTCTTATAAACATTTAAAATGAAGCTTGTGATTTTAGATTTGATTTTGGACTTTGGGTTTTTATTATGCATGTGCCTTGACTGTCTTCACAGCCACTTCATAAGATAACACTGCTTGTTAAAGCAAAAATATCAAAGGAATACTTCACCGATTTGCATTCAGCTTTGTATTACTACAGTAGAATAGGGGTAGTACTTTTGAAAAATTGTGCATTCCAACCTCACTTTCCTTATTCCTTTAATATGCACCAAGTAAACACATTTAGCCACGTAGACATGGAGAAGACGAGCTGCTGAAGCTCAAACCAAACATCGGAATAATGACCTTTAATTCACCTTTAACGTGCTACACAGATAAGTTCAGGACGTGAGAACCGGCTATAAAACTATGTATGTTTCACTGTGTTGTCCATCTTGACTCTCTCTCTCTCTCTCTTTGCAAAAAAAATAAACAGCGCGTCAACCTAAGACAAATTTCTCCACAACAGAAAGGTAATTTTAATGGGACATGGTTATTGGTGCCACACAGGCTGGACTGGAGTATTTTCAACGATTGTATGCAGAAGATCAACACGTTAAAAAAAAACAACAACCTTGAAACGGACAGACTAACAGCAGCAAAAGACCACACCGGGTCCAGCTTTATTCAGTGTCCTGTATACTGAATAAAACGTGAATAAATATAGAAATACAAACCGCAAGACTGCAACGTCCGAACTTCAGGCGCAACCGGGGTAGTCGATCAAATCAGACAAGAAACAAAAAAAAAAATGAGGCTTCAGAATCAATGTAATAATAATGATCCATAATAATCAAGTGTTTGAGAGACTGTGTCATGTGACGGGCAGTGTTAAATGAACAGCGTGAAAAAGTTGCTTTTTTTTTTTGCCCACAACTACAAACGTAGTGTAGAGTAAAGTAATCTTTCCGCCTGGCACGAAGATCTGCTTATAAACAGCAACAGTCTGGTCAGAGCTCTGAAGTTTATGATGGCGACAGATGGTTGATCTGCAGAAATAACAACACTAGTTTTAAGGGTAAAAGGGTTCAGTTTGCCCCGGCGCCCTCATGGGTTTTAAACGGCTATTTCCCAGCCGGCGTGATTGATGTGCAGTTGGGGTGTGAGTGCGCGGCTCAAACAGCCGACTGATGCCTCTGAATATCAAATTTGTCACGGGTGTAAAGAGTCTCCTTGATGATCCAGTGATAACTGATGAGCAGTTGTGATTAAAGTCTTGCGTCGACACAGTTTAACGCAATTGTCTTAATCGGTGTCACGTCCTCGCGGAGAGGAAGTCGTCGTTATCGCTCCTTCTTGAAAGTCACTGAAGAGCCGACTTTCCCTCTTCACAATTCAAGTGTTGTCATCCCTTGCTCACTGCACAGATAATAATCTATAAATAATAATAATAATAATAATAAAAAAAAAAAAACGGATAAAGCGAAGTACCTCTTGAAAGTCATTCCAAAGGGAGCTCATGGAGTTGTTTAATGTGATGTGCGGCCTGGGAGAGAAACACTTTCATCGACCCGGCCTGCTGCTCGAAGCTCGGAGAGCCACTGACAGAGGTCTACGTGGGTTTTCCTGGCCACTCAGCAGAAAATGTTGATACGGACATCTAAATGGAAGGACATGGGGCATCCCTCACTGTCCATTAGGATCCCACGGGGGCTTCTGGAGCACGGGTCATTAAAGGCTGCTTTGCAACAAGGACTTGTAAATGGAGGGTCTCCTGGCAGTTAGGGAGGAGGAGAATTAGTCCTGTGTCAAATGATTTGGAATTAATCCTGGCGTAAATATGACGACTCGCTCGCATGGTGGGATGTAAAACGGTTGTACTATTGTCAGTTAACGGTGAAGGCTGCTTTTCTACCTCAATGTCAGTGTCGTACCTCAAGGCGTGGATGTTTGACAGTTTATCACAAGAGCACTTTACACTTAACTCACCTGATAAAAACCTATGTCTAAAAATGTTCGCTTTTGATTTTATCTCACCATTAAACAGCCTTTTCCTGCTGAAAACTTAAAGGAATACGTCACTGTTTTGCAATTAGCTTTGTATTACTAGAATAGGGGTAGTATTTTTGAAAAAAAAAATGGAGTTGAGAAGTAATATCTTATATTATATAATATTCTTTTTTTTTTGTTACATGCCCACCAGTGACTCTTGGTCTGAGTCTTGGTCCTTAGCTTGAAACTGCAACGCTAATTCTGCACTTTTTAGACCCACTAGGGGGACGGGACCTCATTCCCAGAATGTAAACAGTGTCCGCTAACAGGACCAAGCGTCACTGGTGGGCACGAAACAAAGAAAAGAAGGGGAAACTGAGGTTGGGAAGCACAGTTTTTCAAAGCTACTCGCCCTATTCTAGTAATACAAAGCCAAATGGAAATCGGTGAAGTATTCCTTTAAGTTTATTTCACACCAATAACTCCCTACACCAAAGTCCATTGAGAAATGTAGCCTTTTTACACAATGGCACACAGGACTTGTTGATCCACTGCTGCCTCCGTCAGTAACTTTAAATATGTTACTGTTGTAATTTAAGTGTTGAAATTCTCAGTGACACAAACTGACCCAACGGGGCAACAGCGGACCACCATCTCCTGTCTCCGCGCATGCTAAAAACGGTGATTTTCTGTATGGACTTTGGTGAGTGAGAGTAAAACTTTTAAGATGATGAGGTGAACGTATTCTGAGGATACCCTGGATTTAATCCAGTGTATATTTTTAAAGTGACGCCATTGTCAAATGCACATTCAAGTCCCAGCTGATTCACACAACGCTATATAGCCTCAGATCAACACCTCTGCATGTGTGAATCCAAACACACAGTAGCAGACGACAGAGAAGCTTTTATTGGCAAACCTGTTTCAGCAGCACTCGCGCGTGTGTGTGTGTGTGTGTGTGTGTGTGTGTGTGTGTGTGTGTGTGCGTGTGTGTGTGTGTGTGTGTGTGTGTGTGTGTGTGTGTGTGTGTGTGTGTTTCTGTCACTCCTATCACCTCAGTCTGATGCCCATATACATAATTCAGGAAATCAAGGGTGCCTACATCTCCCGAGGTGTCTCCTTGTTGACCCCAGAGAACCTTCCCTGCATCATTTGCTTTCCCTGAAACGCGCGGTCTTCCCTCGGCCGTGTTACAGTTCCATTTCATGGTCTTTCATTGCAGCTGGAACAGGGAGGCGCCGCCGCACAGCTGTCACCTTAATGGCGCGCCGCTGATGTGCACGGGATGGAGGAGGCATTTTTGTGGAACACTTGTTCGCAAACATTCGACTGGTTTCAATAAAGACCGCGCGGTGCACGCCTGGAAAAAAAGAGCGAAGATTAACACAGAGAGATAAAAAAAAGAGAGAGAGAGCGAGAGTGTGAGAGTGTGAGAATGACACACTGCTCTCCTCCCTCAGGTAAAGTATTCATGGACTCCCTTTTACTTTACATTTTCCTCCCCGCATTAGATCACTACTGGCTCTTGTCGAGGCCCTCCACAGTTTCAGGATCTTTGAGGCAGCAGCCATGATGTGCCAAAGTGTGATTTCACAGCTGAGGCAGAATATCTGCTGAGGCATGCCCACAGTGGCTATTCCCCCGGCAGATTAACACTGGCTGTGTCACACAAGTGGAAAGCGAGGTGGAACCGAACAGATAGATGTGATTGGGATATAGATGTGATTAAAAATTAAGCCAGGAATCAATTTCCGCACATAAATTATTCACAACAGTGGCACAGGCTCAAATTAAAAGCACACAATATTCTTGTTTGATGGGGTAATTCTGTAAAAGGAAATAAATGGGCAAATGTTTTGTGAAGGAAACATAATTACCTCCCTCCGAGGAGGTTTTGTTTTCATTCACTCGCGTTTGTCTGTCGTCTGACTGTGAGCAGCATAACTTAAAAAGTAAACAACAGATTAGGGTGAAATTTTCTGCTTTTTCAGCATTGAGGAAAAAATCACACATCACGAGCGGCGCAAAGATGTCAATTAAAGAGGAGGTAGGAAAGCAAAAAGTGAAATGACGGCACCACTAGAGCTGCAACTAACGATTCTTTTCATAATCGATTAATCGTTTGGTCCATAAAATATCAGAAAACCTTAAATGATGCACTCAAATGTCTTGTTCTGTCCACAAACCAAAATGATTAACTTTTCTTTGTTTTCTTTGTTATCCGGAGCAAAGAAATGACGAAAATACTCACATTTAAGAAGCGTAAACAATCGGAAATGTTGTTTTAATCATGAAAAAAGCTTCAAACCGATGAATCGATTATCAAAATAGTTGTCATTGAAGAAACACCAAGTCGCAAGGGAGTGACGTTTTTCCTAACATGGGTCTAACCCTACCAGCACCTTACCTTTACTCTGGTATCCCAAAGGAAGGGTACCGAAAAATGGAACGGTTATTTTGGTACTATTCCTAACGGGGAAATAAAATTACGTAACGTACCGAACCGTTACACTTGGAGGAAACACTGCTTATTGTTGTTCCCACTACAAAAGTATCTGGTAACCATGGAGATGTGCATAAAGTCTATCTATCTATCTATAGATTGAGGAGGACAGACAAAGACATGCAGGACTGTAGAAGGTCAGTATCTGTGGTGAACGCAGCATCAGACAGAATAAAAGCTGGCAGCAAAATGACGGCCCATCATTTAAAACTTGACACTCGCCATCAGCCTCTAAAACAAATCTCTCTCCATCACCCCCCTTGACCTCCCTTTAAGAGTTTGGACCAGTGTTTGTACAAAGGGCACGAGTGGAGAGGAGAGGAGAGGAGAGGAGAGTGCAACAACTTCTCCGGAAAATTGGCCACTTCTGGCAAAAATTGACATTGTGACACTGTGGTGACACCACGGGATACTCGACCCAACAGATTCCCCCGGATTATTTACCCATGTACATATCAATGTGACAATAAAAAACCCAAATGGTCTGACACAGAAACACATAATAGCAGTATTTCTTGCAGACCAGGCTAAAAAACTTCTCGTATTTCAGAGGCATCAAAGCCTCGAGATATCAAAATGTACGAGAGACGCTACCGTCGTTGTGAAGCGCGTTCATCTAATATTGGCCGGCCTTGTGTCCAACAAATGTTGCCTCCCAACATCGCCCTGGCCATCACCTGCATTTGTAACCAAGTGTATTCTCTCATCACTGGCAGCTGAATAAAACATGAGGTCTATTTGCATCACTGAGGACGCAGATATTCTGCATGCTATCTCCTAACAGACAAAGGGCTCCTTCTCGATATCTTCATCTCCGTAAAATCCCTTTTGGTTCAAGTTGAGGTTGCACACTTTGGCAGCAGAATACAAAATGGCACCCGTCAGATCTCAGCATTCTCCTGCGTTGCTCCACTTCTTGGCAATCCAGCCACAGCCTGTGCTTTGGAGATATGCACACTTAAGATATGCTTTTGCTTAGTGTCAAGAATAGAGAAATCTATCTTAAGTTCTCACACCTTTTTTTTACATGCAGCCGTAGAGCTATTTGGTTTGGCCAAGTCTGTCAAATAATAAAAAGGAGGATTTTCTTAAGACTATTAACTCTTTGCACATGCAACATCACTGCAGTGTAATTCATCGCAAACTTTTGGATTATAAACCCTGTTCTGTCACACAAATCAATGATGAAAAATATAATATAATAATAACCATTAAACAGAGGCGTTTGGATGTTTAATCCCTCGTTTTCAGAGGTGGGAACAAGTCTCAAGGATTTGACCTCAGTCCAGAAAGTCAGGACTCTCCTGAATTTCCGAGTTTTGAGTCCTGTACAAATCAAAATGTCAAATTTACCACAAATGTAATACACTTTTAACAACCAAATCATTTATTACATCAACTATTAAATAATAAATGAATTACTTTTAATATGTGTGACGCCATGTAAAATAGCTGACTTTCTCTCTGGGCTTTGGTGCAGGGAGTGAGCAGTTTACACATTGAAACAAACTTTAGTATCCAGATTAGGAAGATTAAGATATTGTCGGCGATTCCTCTGTTAAGTGGCTAAAATCTGATTTTGTTACTATATAATATTTACTTTTTGCTGTGAGTTCTTTTCTATTTGAATCCCTTGAGGTAAACAAAACAATACCAATACTTTTCTTTTTTACGCCCCCATCTCCTCAAAGACATGACATTCACTCACTCCGTATATTTTGCTTGCCACAAATCTAAAAACTTGAGGAAAACATTTAGAGAGAGACCCGTCTGCATATATGATTTCTGCTTTCTCCACATTCAGTGGCTGTTGAGGACTTCTATATGATGACGTCTGTCTCTCTCTCTCTCTCTCTCCATGTCACCCAGTGTTTTCCAGCTCTGCCTGTACTTGTCTGCATGCTGATAAAACGCAGATATAAAATTTGACATTGAAGATGGATGTGTCCCGCAGCCGCTCTCGCCTATCAGCGGTGAACACAGACTAGGACCGGGGACCTGGGAAACATGTCAGGGAGCTATCTCTTCTCCTGCCCTCTTCACTCACAGGCAGAATTAAAGTTGAAAAGGTTTGCGGCGGAGGATAAAAGAGAAGGGTGACTGGCAGAGATGGGAAAGGATGCTTTTCTTTTTTTTTTTACCCCGTGGGTTGAATGGGGGCCTGCGGTGCCTCTCTCATGGATTTTATCAGCGACTCAGTGAGATGTGAGGGCATAAGATGGCTGACCCAGCGTACAGTCGTCCTGCCAAAAGGCCTCAAGGTAGCTGTTTATTAACGATGACAAACAAAACTGTTATTTTATTGTTTTGCCTTTAGCAAGAAACCATTTTTTTCTATGAAATTAACTCTTCTTTTTAAAGGACGAGAAAGAGAACACTCTTTGTCCCAAAGTGGATTTCATTTAAAAAAAGAGCACAATATGCAGAGAGGTCAGAACACAGACAGAGTCCACGGTAAACAAAGCGCAGGCCACATTCAAATCATTTTCGCTCAGTTATAATATATAATAAGCAAGGCAAATGTGCTCAAGATTCAAATTAGACAATACTGACGTGAATATCTCTCCTTACAGTTCATGTAAACATCAGCTTTCTGTCCTGTTTAAGGGGTCGTTGAGGTCGAAATTCATCATCACTTATGTCCCATGATTATACTGTTCACATTGTATATTTTATGTATCCGGTTAAGATCACGTCGTACAGCAGTTACGGTGGAAACTGGACAACATATCAGCAGATTTGGCCGTTGGGCGACCCGTCCATAGAGGGCGCCACCCCACCAGTCTCACATGAAGAAGAAGAAGCTTCATGTGGGCGGGGGTGGGGGGAAGTTGAACCTGTATTTTGTTATTTTAGGTCGTTATTTTCATGATAATGCATGTTCAAGAGTTTTTTTAATTCGTTATTTGATTCTATAAACACAGCCTGACCTCTTCGAGCTTTTATTTTGGTACTTCCGGTTACCGGCAGTGTGGATTTGCATATTAGCTAAATATTAAATGTCACCCAAAAGATATGGATTTAACAGTTAGATTTATATTTATATTTATATTTAGCATTTACATTTATATTTAACATTTACATTTATGTTTATATTTAGCATTTAGATTTAACATCTAATATTTAGATTTAACTATTTAATACATTTCCAAGTTAACAAATATTGTTGTAAATGTGCTTAAAAGTGACTTTCAAAAATTCACACCACTTTTTCAAACATTGTCTGAAGCTAAATGTGACAAAATGTTGCAGTTATTTTCTAAATTTTCAATAATATTTTATTTTCTATCATTTATAAAAACATGGAAAATCTAAATAAACGAGCTACACATTACACCGTCCGTGACTACCGTGTGCAATCTGCATTTAAATGCAGTTTGAAGATGTTCTCGCTCGTTTACGGTCATGTGACATATTTCCTGTTCCTTTAGGGCGCACAATTCTTAGACCATAGACCCTCGCTATAGTGACGCGTGCACACAGGAACGCCCTTCCAATACAAAAGATAGGAAAACTCACCCACCGCTGAGCGAACCGGCCCAGATTACCAGATGGAGACACTCGGATTAGAAGTAGTAAAGTGCCGAAAGTCTCAGGTTAGGTTTAAAAATACGCTGCCAGTCTCCAGCAGTTTCATGCATATGCAGGGGCTTCATGCAGGCAAACGCCTGGGGCTGCTCGAGCTTCTTGAAACGCACCTGGGTAAATAAAAACGGAGACAGCCGTAGTGTTAAATGTTGTGATTAAATTTGCTTATTCCTCTGCAATTTACTTCTCTTATTTATCTGGTCTTTCCGCTCACATTTGTCGGACCAGATGTTATTATTTTTGCAAAAATTAATGGGGCATTATAACTCCATGTGGGCAGAGCCAGATGCCCCCAAAAATACAAACTGACGACAGACATTTGTTGCAGAGTTTAATCACAATATGTTCAGACGGTCGACCAAAATGCACCCGGGGACACACAAAGGAATTACAACTGTACAACTGTACATCTGCTGAGGAGACAACCCTGGACTTTCCCTTATGTCACGTACACACAAATCCCTGCACTTTGCACAAACTGCACACTTGAACTTCTGTTGTTTACGGTCACTTTTGAGTGGGTCAAAGTGCATAAACACGCTTACAACTTTGCATGAAAAAATGCAATACTGGCATAGTTCCCGGACCGTGCATCGCTCAAGTGCTCTATGGCGCCCCCTAAGGTGAAAACAGAGGCAAAATTGAGTTCCACCGAATTTCCCGAAACTTGGTGGGAAGATGTTATAGCCCAAGACGAACAAAAAAGTCAACCACAACCATGGCCTCAACTCAACAGGAAGTCGGCCATTTTGAATTTTGGCGTCCATTTTGGCGATTTGCCCCCTATGTGAATGAGCAAACTTGTCTGAGCGCGTTTGTCGCATCGACATAAAAAAACAATTTGCCAAAAGCCAATTTGTACGAGACACATAAAAGGCAAAACATTGTCGAAAGGATTTGTGGATTCAAAAGGGCGTGGCCATGGCAACCATCGGCGTTTTTGCCACGAAACAGGAAGTGCCCCATAACTTCGACCGATCACCTCCAAACTTAATGCGAGACACAAGCGACCGACCCTGGACACGTCTATGGTCACAAACTGGACCCAACAGGAAGTGGGCCACAAAACAGGAAGTGACCTATAAATTTGCCATACATTGACCGATTGCCTCAAAAACAGTGAGTGAGACCGTGAGGTCAGGGAACTGCTGCACTCCCAGACTTGCGTGGGGACTGACTGTGTGCAGTCCTAGTTGTTGATGGGTTTACTCTGGGTTGCATTCTAACTGCACACTTGCACCTCATATTCATTGTCTGGTTGCATTCAAATCATTTTATTCCTAACAGAATGTGAATGTCCTTACATTTTGACACTTTATTGTAATATTTCTATTTGATTCTAACATTTCCCTCCTTCTTTGTATAGCTGTTAATATCTTACTTGACGGTTTGTTTATTTAATGTTTTCATTTATCTGTTTACATGTATGTTTTGCATCCTCTATTTCTTATAGGGCTTGTCGGGGATCAAAAATGAAAGACAGACGGACAGAAAGAAAGTTTATCTATTTATCCACACTATAAGCCACGAGAGGGAGAATGATAAGCAAAACTACAGGGTGTGAGTGGGAAAGAAAAAAAAAGCAGTTTGGAGATTAAACCCCCCCCTCCAGGAAGGAGAGGAAGAGACGGGAGAACAGTGAAATCCTATTTCAGGAGCCCGAGGGAGCCGTAGAACCAGGCTGCTCCGTGAGTACGGCACACATGTGAAGTGTATGTGCCGAGGTAGGCATAAGATGAAAGAGTGAAGACTACCTTGCAGCCTCTGTAACGGATTAGTGTGGTTTTATGAGGCACTTACACACACGCTGTGTGCGGCCTCTGTGCCGAGAACCCGCCTGAGTCTCCGAAGGCTCACTCTCACCAAAGACCTGAGTCAAAAATAGATTTTAGCCACTTAACAAAAGGTTTACAATATATCTTACATTTATAATACATGCACAGCTTGTGTTGTGCCGAGTGTCTTAATCAGAAATGACAACTGAGCTGTGGCTACAAATCACCTTTATTACTATAAGGAAGAACAGAAACTAGTCAAAGTTTCACAGGAAGTGACCATTGCCACCAATTTTCTTTGCCAAACTGGGATGATTTCCCTGTCTTTTAACCATGTAGACAAATTGGCAACTCTCATAAGACAATAATTGAATCATCAGTATTGGAGAGTGGAGTCACATACAAAGGTTTCCGGCTCAGACGTACGCTGGCAGCCCGAAGAGCTGCGGTGCAAACTCCTCCATGCTCCTGAGTCGCAGCGTGGCCTCCTGGGTAAGGCTGGGGTCCAGGTTGTCGTCGGGGATCATCACCACCTGCATTCCGGCCGCCAGCGCCGCCTTCACGCCGTTGGGGGCGTCTTCAAACACCAAGCACTGCGCAAGGACGGGAGAGAGGAAAAACAAAGTGATATTATCCTGTAAGCCTATTAGCGTGTGGGGGATTTCACCGCTGCAGACGGCGCGCAGCTGAGGGCCAAAACAAACACGGAGAAACGGGGGGAACAGGCGCAGCATTTCCATTTTCAACGTGATGAACTTGACACTCCTCGGAGCACCGTTTTTTTACTCTGCCAGGTCCAATATCCATTTAATCTACAATTTGAAGAATCGTAGCTCAACATCAACAGGTTTATCTCTATTTTTAGACGTTGTTTGACTCCCAAACTGATCTGAGATAAATAAGAGGATGGATACATTTGTGGTACGTCCTTTTTCAGGAGAAATGAAAAGAAATGCTTGGATTTGGACAGTTTAACTGCAAGGACACAAGTAGTCATCCACTTGAAGAGCAATGTTTCTTGTTTAAACCAGTCGCCGTTGCAGGGATTCTGTTCTATTCAAGTCTTTGGAAGTGACTGTCGTTTGTTAGGCAGAGCTCCATCACCATGACAGGCCAGGCCCAGTGAAAATATGAAAAAAAAAAAACAAGACTAATTGGGATATGAAATACTCTTCTGTGCGTGTGTTAAGCCAGACATTCCAACATCTGCAGTAAAGTAATACGACTAAACCTTCACCGGGAGGTTAATCAGTTTTCAGTGTCCAATAATCACGTTCAGAAGTGTGCTGCTGATAGGGAGAGGCGAGGCGAGGAGGAATTAGGAGGAACTTAAACAGCTAAAATGAGCCGGACACAGATGTGAGGATGATGATATTAACTCATACAGCTGCTCATGAACAGTCACTTCAAATTAAATGTTTTTTTTGTTTTTTTTTTTTAAATCAGGCTGAATTTTGGCCCCACGACCTTCAAACGAGGGTGTGCGTAAATCAGCATTATTACGTCTTACTTAAAAGTACAGATTTTTGTTTTCTTTACTTTAAATCATCTATTATATATGCATAACATGCAGATCCGATCAGATAAAGGGAGGAAAAGAAAACCGGTCAAGCATATCAGCCAGACATATTGGCATTATAGAAGTGTGCTTGTATAAGACACTGACACAGCCTGGGCTGACTGCACTCCATTGTGCCCCACAGTACAAATGACAGAATAGTTGTGATGTCACTGACCCGCTGCAGTAAAACTTGAGGTCAATGTGAACTGCAGTCAAGATCAAAGACCATTGTTGAAGCAACAATGATAACACAAAGTGCCTTTTTACTTGAATTTGAAAGGCCTCCTTTGTTTCCGTCTCTGTCACAAAAACCGGATAGTGAATCTATGACTGGGTTAAAACACAGCTTCAACTTGGAAAACAGTCAGAGTGAATAAAGGAAACCGCCATAAATGAGTCTAAAGCTCTACAGACGCAACCGAAAGCTTAAAGTCTGAAAGCCTTAAGGGCCATTGTTCATCTCAACTCTAATACTCAGGTAGAATAAAGAGGCTTCCTCAAATCTTGTTAAGCCCTAATTGACTTCTGTGATGTCACTAAGCCTGAAACTGGATGATGTTGAACAATGACGGCGGAAACACAGAGAGCACAAGCGAGAGGGCCTTTGCTAATTCCCTTGCATGAGAGCAATTAAAACTAGTAATTACCCAATGAGTGAGCAAAATGACCCTTTAATCTGCTTCCAATGCACTGTTGAAATGCATGAAAACACACACCGACGCATCGCAGCTCACAGTGGATTGATAGCTTGGCTGGACTTTTCATGGTATTTAAAATCAGGAAAAACTTGAACTGCAAACAGGTCCTAACACTTTCCTGGAAAAAAAAAATGAAGGGGGACCTGGTTATTCCATTAGAAAACTTGGTTTCTACTTGGTGGCCCTTGTGTATATAAGCGCTATTAATTTCTATTAAGGCTATACCATCACATTTTCTGCCTGTTTGAATGGATGTAGTTGGTAGTAGTAGGCTACGGTGGTCGAATGGTAAATTGCCATGGGAATAATACACAACTCCTTATATGGACATCCTGGGGGCGTGTGTTTATAGGTCACATATCCAGGCTTAATGGATAAATGTGGGGGGTTTCCGATGTTGAGTGAAAGTTACGATTCATTTCATAATGCATTCCTTTAGTTGTGATATGCAGCAATAATTGTGTGGAAGTCACAAAATTAGACTGTTCTTCTTGTGTTTTTGTTTTGAACTGTGACGCATTTCCAAATTTCACAAATTCAAATCCCATTTTAAACATTTTGAGTTCTTTTTGCTCAGGTGTGTTTATACAGTTGGTGAAAATTATTATTTTTTTCATCAGATTGTCTAGGATGTGCTGAAAAAAAAAAGGATATAAGACACTCTATATTGCACATTCTAATAACCTCTGTGTGGCTGTGTGTGTTGTATCCCCATTTCTGGCAGATGCCCAACCTGGTTTGCTTTTAGGGCGTCTTTAGCCTGACTCGATAACGAGTTGGACAAGCGCACGTCTGCTCTCATAACTCCCTGAAACTGCGTGTAATATTGTAATATCACCTCCTCAAGCCAAAAAAAAGCATTCTAAATGAGTTGAGAGTGAGTGGAGAAGAGTGCGAAATAAAGAGAAGAACCTCAGCACACTCAATACACATTATGTTCTAAGCTCCTGCGGTGGCAGAGGGCGGTAAACTGGCTTTCCCTCCTGTGATAATGGCAGCTGAAGTGCCAGCAAATTTCAGAAGCAACCGGAAAAAAGTGGTCCGGGCAACTTAAACACTTTCAGTCATTGAGAAGAAATAAAACACCATTGTGGCACCTGTCTGATCTGCGGTGAGTGCAGCTACTGTATAATCTGCAGTGGGAAGAGCGCAGTGATCAGTACACACTCGAGTACCTCATCTCTTAATGATTTACAGCAGTAACAGTCATCCTCAATGCTAAGCATCGACATATACAAGTATCAATCGCAGCATCCACACCTGAAAATGTATGTATATCATGTGACATTCACGTCCACTGGACATGTTCAAGTTGGTGAAACCAGAGAAGCTGATTTTCACATCCGCGGTTGTTTGCGTGGATTCAGAAACCACGATTGCCAAAGTCAAGAACATGGACTTCTTTTATCAGAGAAACAATGACTATAAAAGGCCTCCTCCTCTGACCCCAAGTGGTTAAGGGAACTACGGTGGCCTTCACATGCCAGAAATGATGTGGTTTGTCTTTGTTTGAGTAGTAACCAACTTAGAAATGAGAAAATGATGGGTAGTACATTCAATTTATGCCATTAAACCCTCCTAAATGTCAAACACTGGATCCTTTAAGAAGCTGAAATTAGAGAACTTAGTCCAGCAGCTGCATCAGTCTCTCCAACAAACCCAAAATCTGTTGTTAGATGCAGTCAATTTTATAGATACAGCAGAGCACTTTCCAACAATCTGCCTGTAATAAACACATATACATACCTATACATCTCTGCACTCAGTAGCTGTGAAAAACCGTCATAAAAGATGTCAATTCAATAAACATGTGTATTGAAGGAAAGGATCATAATGACACTATACAACAGAAATTGTGAGGTCAGATAGAGTTGATCAGGGACACGCATACGTGTTTTTGATGGGGAATCGTACCCAGCACCTTCTTGACGTGAGGCAACCGTGCTAACCACTACGCTACCGTGCCAGAAGTGTCACGAGGGGAGACAGTTTCGAGTGTCTCAGCCGACCACGTGAAGAAACCACAGCGGCATCAGTGGCTGAGGACTGCTGACGATGGCCCAAAACCATTTCCCAGCAGTGGCTGTCACATGGAGACGAGGTGTTGTGCTTGTTAAACAGGCAGCCGCAGAGCAACACGGTCTCATAAAATGGAACAAGGAAAATCCACTGAAAAAATGTTTTTTCTTCCTTTTTTTTTTTTTTGCACTTTAGAGGGAGAAAAGAGTTTAACCACCTCTCCGTGCCAACAGAAAGCCTCATAACCCAAATTCATAGTACATCAGAGAAACAAAACAGAAGTGCAGTGTGTGTGCGAGTACCAGAAGGTCAAACATGAAAAACTACTGAGAGCACTTAAATGTTTTTATTATTATTTTATTTTACTTTTGGTAACGTAAAGCTGCATTTCTTGCATTACCTAACACTAACGACGCCTGTGGTGTAGTCTGTAATGTGTGGGTTAAAGGGATAGTTCAGGTTTTTTGAAGTGTGTCTGTATGAGGTACTGACATGTAGTCAACACTACGTTGGGATGTTTTTCTCAAACTGAAGGAAAAATAGAAAAAAAATCAACACCCTTTTAAGTCCGAGAAAACTTGAAATACATTTGCTGCTTTATCCCAACGTTAAAAAGCCTTTCCCAATCTCCCGCATCTAAGTCCATAGAGAAAATCAGTGTTTATCACTTGTCTTTTGCGGTTTGGTTGACCAAAGGATTTCAAACTCCAACATGTGAACTCACCGATGGAAGTTGCAGTGGATCTCTTGTGAGTAGTGATGTTAAATTGACGATTTTCTCTCTGGACTTAGGTGAAGGAGTGGTCTACTAACTTTAATATCCTGCGAGAAAAGGCAGCAAGATAAAGTGGCAAACATATTCTTAGAATTTCAGGGACTTAAGCAGGCAGAGATATGAGGTATAGACCCAAAAACTTAATATCCCTTTCAGAAAAAACAAATATGAAGCCATCAATGTTGGTTCCATTGACTTTACTTGCTCTCTGAGAAGAGACAGGGACCAGAATGTGCCACCCCAGCTTCAAAAAGGCGCCAAGGAAGATTTACCACCTGCCCACAGGCCTGAACCTAAATACACGCAAGACTGAGCAGAGCAGCATCATTTGGATTCATATTGTGTACACAACAAAACAAAGGGGGGAATGTAAGGTGAGGCCAGAGCTACAAACTATGTGTGGTTCGTGCGCACACACACACACAAATACCTTAGCTATTGTCTCCAAAACAACTGGCCCGCTAACACAGACACAGTCGATCCCTTTAGGGGCGCTTGTTGTGGCGAGGTGACAGCGGACAATGCCTGCGCACTGTGATTTGGAGAAGATCCAGGGCTTTGCTTGGCTGCTAACGGAGCCGCTGGCGGGAGATCGTGGTTCAATAAAAAAAAAAAAACGCCTCTACAATGAGCGTCGGCCCATGAGAGGAGCCTGATTGAGCGGCAGCCTTCTAAATGGTTCAGGCGCTCACAATCAAAAAGATCAGTTCTTCACAGGCAGAGATCAGATGTGGGATTTCACCCAGAGGGCTGGCACGGCATGCTGCTGTACTACCAACTTTAACTCCACTGATGTGTAGAGAGATGATTCATTTATTTGAATCAAAGTAGACAATCACAGCTACTGTTTAGATATGTTAATCTCACATTTGAATTTTTCTCAACACTGTAGACTGCTTTCACTTACGTCTTAGTCAAGGGATGGCAACTACTTTATTGATTGCGTAAAACTGAAATGAATGAATCAGAGGCAGGGATTCTAGATCTGAAAATATACATACAGTATATAAATTAGGATTAGGATTATTAGTTGTAAACAGAGGCATATCTAATAACATATTACTCCTAATATTATTTGTTTTTGCTTACAAATGAATGATAACGTGACGCTGCTTTAAGATCTCACTGAAAAACACATGTGTGCGGCGTTGGTTCCACTAACAGGCCATGTATTTGCATTACAGCAGGAAGATTGATGACATACCTTGCGAGGCACATATTTCACACAGTATAATGCATCGCCGTCTGAGTCTCTATGATTGACTCGCTCACTGTGTGTTAAAAAATCATGCGCTTTAACTCAGCGACTGCTCCCGACAGAGCCGTGAAAGGGGAGACAACAGCAGCGGCGATAAAATACGACTGTTATTATAGCGGAGATGCATAGCTGATACATGATGTGAAACATTAATAAGCCCGGCGCGCTCCTGTGCGTGTGTGTCACAACACACGTGTGAACACACGCTCCACTGAAACAGTGTGTGTGCCATGTGTTTGTGTCCCGCGCGCAGTGGCGAGTGAATAAGCGACAGTGACAGATTGTCCACTGCATCCTCCAAATGATCCTGGAGCCCGGGGCAGCTTGAGCAAAGGATGTGTAGCATTTCATCATCTGTGTGTGTTGTGGACAGCAGAAATAAAGCCTGTGTTGATGATAGACGGACCTTTACAACGGAGAATAACTCAGAGAAGCAGTTGTGTGCCTCCAACTTTCAGTCCACCAAGTTTTTCCCCAATATCATGCAGATGTTGACGTAAAGGGACGGCAGGCAGGGATATTGATTGATCAACACATTTATAACAACCTTTTACTCTAGTCAAGTAATCTGAGAGAGAGAACGACACGTTTCCACCTCCTCTGCGCGCTAATCAAAGCCTTTGCTATTTTTGTCCCGTCATGGTTGTCTTTGGACCAATCACAGGACAGATCAGAGAGTCACAAGAGACTTCGAAATTTAGTGTCACTGTGCTAGGTACTGCAAATTCCACAATGGGAATCATAAAAAAAGGAAATTTGCATTATTTACTCGAGTCAGTCAAGTTAAAATAGTTAAAGTCGGAAGAGTTCAGGACAGGAAGTACGTGAGGAAGTCACACTACATGCTAGCTTCCGAGTAGGGTTTACGTTAGCCGGTATATGCCGGCTTTTGGTCGTTGTCACGTGAATTTAGCCGGCAAAATAATGCCAAATAGATCAATGAATCAATGATTAAGTATTAAATATTTGTCTTGTTGAGAGTTTTCCGTGTCATTATGTGGTCAAGAGACCAACGTAAACCGATAAATGTGTAGCTTGGACATGCCGCAAGATGGGGTGCCACCGATGACAGCTCTGCGTGGGTATGGAGGGTTGAATTTACAAACCGCTTGTGAAAGAGTCATAAGGGATTTTAGGGAAATCTACCCTGCCTGGGGCAAAGCTTGAGAAGATCGCCACCATAATTCCTGTGTACTAACTAACGCAGATTCTCCAAAACCGAATCAAAACAGCCTAAAGAAGCCAACGGCAATTGACATAAACGGAGAATCGTGACATATGGACAGAGCCGTGACGCAAGAGATAAGCGTGTAAAGTAGTCTAAAAGTGAAGTCATTTAAAGAATTAAAGCCCAGGCCACACTGGACAAGAGTGCTTCTAATGGCTGCAACATCAATTTCTGGTTAATTCAGCAGGATATTCATTGTTTATTTCCCATTTAGTTTATAATAATTAGATTTTTGCCTGCTCAGTTTGTGGAATGTTTGTTTGCCAGAATTCAATGAAAACTTGGTAAATCTTAGCTTGTGTGCGAGGGTTTTTCAGTGTGTGTGTTTGAATGTGCGTGTTTTGCCACATGGGCTGACAAAAATATTTTGTTGCTGGTTGGTAGTCAGCCATTAGTTTGTTTGCTCCAGGCAAGCAGTCACGGGTTGTGTTCACTCATGGTTCTCACATGAGTGAACACAAAAGATCCAGAGACCAGAACCAAACTGTTCCCTGTTTGATGTATAACAACGTAACACGGTGGTTCAGAGAGAATTCAGACAGCTATTCAACTTACACCTACTTTGCTTATAGGTTCCTTGTGGTGGAATTCTTAGTCTGAAAGAAAGTAATAGCGGCAGAGATTTAAAATAGACTTTGACTCGGGTCATCTGTAGCGGACAAAACTAGTTTTCCAGAGAATCTGCCTATTGCAGCTTAAAGATCATACTTCATAGCTTTTATTCCCAATCAAATGATTCAATCAGAGGAAAAGCAAATCTGCTCGTTGCTTGGAGTCGACTGCCATGACTTTCAGATTAAAAGGTTATTTTTGAAACAGGAGCGAAAGACGGCTCACTGACACAATGCAATGACAACAGAAGGAGCTATTACCGAGTGCATTTTCATTAGGAGATAACTCACCCTACTGTGTTGTGTGTAAAGAGATTGCAAGTGGCTCAAAGAAAAGCCCATAGACAGCCCAGGAACTTAATAAAAAGAAAAAAATAATCACCATTGAGCCAAAATGAGTGTCTGCAAATCTCAGAGCCACCCTGCTTGGTTTTGCTTTGCTTGTGATCTTTGAGGAGAAGCCCGCGGCAGCCTTTCTCCACACATGTGAAGTAAGTGGTGATAAAGTTTACAGTCAAGGACAATACAAACAAGGAGAAAGGAAAGAGAAGCGTATCCGGGTGCAAATTGAACAACTTATTCTTTGAGGTAGATAAGGGGAGTGCAGTGTGCGGACAAAGAGGTTTTAAATCAACTTGGCCATCCCTGAAACTTCCAACAATTCAGCAAACCATAAAAGTTTGTCAGAATTGACTTGCACCAAAGCAAACCTCTCAGCCCGCATACGGCTTAAAACCTCTGAGGATTGTTTCTGAGTCTTCCATAGAAACCGTTTAAGGCACCTTGCATCATTTCCAAAGCTTCTCCTTGACAACAGACCCATCTGCTCTATAAGGGGCCCTGGCCATGTGGCACCAGCAAGCACCAGACTGGAGGAAAATGAGATGACTAACATGATAAATGAATGACTGACTGAAGTTACACAGGCTGCAGCTCAGAAACACTGTTTTCTTGGTTTCCTCATATTTAGTGTGTGAATCCCTGTAAGCCCCTGATGATTTTGGAAGGATGAAAGCCAATACAATGGGGGCGAGGCAGGTCCTGAATTATGGTTGCTGTGTTGTTGCAGCATCATTATCCGCACATCCAACGCTCCTGTGGTCAACAGGGAATTCACCGAATCCATCCACCCCGTGTGAGAAGCGTTTCTTACTCTCATTTCTCAATGCAAGCGTTTCCGTACATTCACTACTCCTCCACACAACTGTGAGGGCTGCAAATAGTTTGCGATAAAACTGATATGACATTAAAACAGGACATGAAAAACAAATTCATTTATGAAATCACGGCCATTGTACCTCATTTTACGCATGATGGCCTCTAAAAGGTTCATGATGGAGAAGTTTCCATGTAGATGTGGCCTCAGTTTGTCCCCCGCTTCCATGGTATTAATGCTGAAGAGGTGCTCAATGGTTCATTGTTCTGAGCGCACTAACATTGAAGATAAAGTTAAAAAAAGTTCAGTTACCTGGTTCAATTTATACTAAAATGAGAGTCTTTCTTCTTTCCACTCATATACCCATAATCCTACCCCCCAACCTGGAACATGCACCATCAAGGCAGTCATCACTGGGAGCCCTGCGTTTTATCCTGGACTTGAGCATATGATGACATTTGCGTCCCAAAGTATGAATCAGCTTTAAAAGTAGGGGTGGAGCTGTGTAGAACTGGCCGTACCACAATTACACATATTATGTCCAATATAGAGTCAGAGAAACTCAGATGAACTCTAAAGGGAGACGACGGGAGTCTCAGAATCTAAGGTCAGTGTGTCTCCAGAGAGAGGAGACGAGAGACCTAGACACTAGACCCAGGTAGCACTGATTCACCAATGCCAAGTACACGCAGTACATGCTCCATTAGTGGGGAAAACACTAAACACACAATAACACCTAGAGCAACCTATTCATATTTCATGGCCGCTATAGCGGCAGCACGAATGGCTTTACAAGTGTGTGTGCATCCCTGGAAATGATCACTGATTATTTCTAAAGTGACCTTAAAGCATTTTGTTCACGTTCACACTTGAACGTTTGAAAACCTTCAGTCTGGTGTGTAGTTGAAAGTAAGCGGTGAATATGTGAAGCTTTGTCAGAGTCGTAATGGGCCAATTTAATGTCCAGATAGGAAAGTTCACGTCTTAATTGTACCTGATTTGAATATCTGGATGATTAAGCCTTCCCCAGGTGTAATGCCGTCTATGATTAATGACAGGGAAGAACTAGTTCTCCCCGATTCTATCGCTCCCTATCAGCATGAGCGCGAACTAGCTCACTTTCATGTTTCATTAATCTTATTCAGGCTGCCGAGCACACCTTTGGTAAAATCTCCCGTCTCATCAACAGTGTTACTTTGGCGTTATGAAAAAGTGTCCCGGTCTCTCACTCGTGGTCAGCTCAGACAGCGGCGCCAACAACCCCATTACTCACCTGTGAGGCCAGTGAACTGTAGTGTTCACAGTGAGGGACGTGAGGCTTTCACTGCTCTGCCCCCTCGGCATATACTGAATTTCACACCGAATCACATTCTATAATATATTTGCTTTGCCACAGGGAACACTTCTGATAAAGGTTTCCAGAAAAGGAATCATTTCACTTTTTTTTTTTTTAACTTCCGTCCTATATGGCGATGTTTTAAAACCCTGAACATTTATGAAGCTAAATATGACATATTATTCTCTCTCTCTTAAAGTGACAGTTCACCAAAATCAATCAAACAAGTCGGTCAGGTCAGTAAAGTAACTCCGGTCAATACTGCATTAGCAAGATGTTTCATTCTTCTATCCATTTTGCAAAAAGGAGTTTAATGAATCACAAGCTATTTTTAGCCGCCTTTGTTTTTTTGGCCTTATCCCCAGATCATCATACCCTTGGCTCCTGTTCCCTGACTGCTTCCCACTTTGTGTATGTCACTGTCTCATGTGCCAGACAGAGCTGGTGTATTGCACTAATGAGTACGAGGGCAGTCAGGTAAGGACTCGCTTGAAACTGCACAGTTCATAAAGGATCGCTGCAGCCATGCCCGTATGGATGCTGCCGAATGTACCACACACTCTATAAAAGGCCCTCTGTGTAACATTTAGGTGTGTTTACTTGCAGAAACGGAACACACTGCTCAGAAATATGTTGGTATAAGCGTCAGAATATGTCTTATAAATGTTCATTTAGCTGCCACATTGAAGCAAAGCCCACTGTAGTTCCCTGACAATAGTGAGTGGATGAGTCTCACCATTAGATGTCACTAATTCTGCCACACCGGACATTTAAGCCCAGGCCACACTGGACAAGAGTGCTTCTAATGGCTGCAACATTTCCACAAGCACTGCCCTCTCCCGTGTTATGTCACACCAAGAACCACAACAGAGTCCTGGAAGCACCGTCTCACAATCAACTGCATTTCTTCGTGTTCTAATCTTTCTTTGGCCGCGTGTCGTGACACAATCCGGCCAGAAAAGTGATGAAATGACATCAGCTCTGTGATTCTCATCAAGGATAAAAAGAGTCATTATAACGTTGAAAGTGTGCACACAGAGGCAGGACAACAGCACTTTGCCACTTTGACCCTGCTGTTAGTCTGTGTTGATAAACACAGACAACTATCTATCGATGCAAAAAGAGTGGAATTCAAATGAGACTTAATCTATTATCTAAAAACAAAGTCCCTCAATTCTCTATTTGTGCGTGTGGACGGGATGATTGACATTCATCCGTGCTGTGCGTGCTCCTTCTGTTTACTTCTCCCTCCTCCCATCCAGCTTCACCTCTGTCAGCTTCCCTTCTCTCCCTCTCCCTCCTCTGTCTTGTGTCTCTGCAGCTCACCCCTCCTCCTCCTCCTCCCCCTACACCTCCTCCTCCTCCTCCTCTCCTCTGTCACGGGGCAGGAGCCAGGGAGTGACGCATCATCATTCGTTATTCCACTGAACACTCTGTCGATTCCCCCTCTGAGCCGCAGTTTCATATCTCATCAAGAAAAATGCCAGCCCTAACTGCGGCTGGCTGCAGATTAAAAAAATCAGGTGTGCCGTGCCACAAGCCGGACTATTCACAGCAAAGAGCCTCCAAAGTGAGAGGAGAGGGGTGAGCGAGTATATATTGGATGCCTCAGATTACCGTGTTAAATTAGGCTGCAAAGGTAAATGCAGTGCAAGGAATAAGCTCTCTTTTGAAAGGATAACTCCCATTTGCTGCCCCATAGTTCCTATTTTCGTCAGAAAACTATTTATAAATCCTGATTTTTACGGCTAAAGCGTGATATACGGTCCCCATTACTTTTTTTTTATTAAGGTTAAGTGTTATCACATCAGATTTGGAGGGACTTTTTATGTTACAGTACGTTTGGGGAGGAAAAAAGGTTTAGTTCCTGTTTAATTGTGACGTGCTAAACGTTGTTGCTTAAAGCCAAGTACTGTGAAACAAACTGCCTCTCCTGCAGAAACTCTGGCAAATAAATACAATAATGGGAGGATACGGACTTACAAGCATCTTGTTTATATTGTTGGTGTTGAAACAACCTGCAAAAATATCGTGTCCTTCTCTGTCAGTTTGTTTACTCTCCTACTCTGTAATGTGACCTTGAAAGGTATTGTACAAGTCTAAATTGTTACAATTTAACATTAGTAGTAGTAGTTAGATATAATATTATTATTATTACTATGTGAAACCTAAATTAAATTGCAAATTTGTTTCCCCCGTGTTTCTCCAGGACGGAGAAAAGCACAACGCCTCCAAATAATAAGAAGTTTCAAAAGAAATCTCATTAAGTTGTGAAATATTTCTCAAAGTCTCTTCTTGATCTCAGGCGGAGAAACCCGAGGTTTAACTCAATCTAGGCTTCTCGTGTTATGAGTCGTTACGCGTGATGTGATTCCGAGGTGGTTGTTAAAAAACACTCCCCTTTAAAAGTTACCTTTGGTATTTAACAGTGTTCCGAGGCTGCGTTTCCTGTCGTTAACCAAATGACTAAATGACTATTCACATGCAAATGCCCGTGGATGTTCAGTGGCACTAACTGAGTTGTGCATTAAAATATTTTGGAGGTATGTTCATCAGCATACATAATGTAGTCGCGAGCAGCATGAGGGCTATTGTACAAAAGCAGTGTGAGAGAGTGTGTGTGGGTGTGATGGCTTTTTTGTTTTGGATTTTTCCCCCTTTGGACTCGGTTTGGACTCGTGTTGTGTTTACAGCCACTTGTCCGCGAACAGTGTCGTCGCTTTGCCCTTGCTTGTTATGACACTAAAGGCACAGAGTGGGAATATGATCATTGACACTTTTTCCAGCAGAGAATATTGAAAATGTTTTGTTTTTTTCTTCATTATTTTTAACTGAATAATGACAACTGATATTATGTAAAGCCCATAAAATAATGATAAATGAGGTATTAAAGGCCAAAAAAAGAGACAAAAAAGGAAAGAGACATGTTTTTGTATGAATTTAAAGGTAACATGGACAGTGTTGGGGAAGTTACTTTTAAAAAGTAGTGTTTGTGCATTACTTACCCTCTTTGGGAAGTAACTTTGTACGTTACTGTTTACTTTTATGTTGTTCGAACCCCATATCTGTTCCTAAATGTGTAGGCCTACATAACAAAATGTGTGATTATACCTCATCAGGGCTAGTCTTTCAAAACGTTTATCTAAAAGTCTGTTTCTTCTGGGGCTAAAAAAGTAGTTATGTTACTTTGTACTTTGTAACCCTGAACGCAGATACTATAGAATAAGTCGGACCTGTTTCATCGCAGGTAAAAATCACTGGGTTGCATATGGGAAAAGAAAAAAATGGTAATAGTAGGTCAGACATGTCCAAAAATCCGGCCCGCAGTTCAATCATGGCTCGCAACTTTGGTTTTATAATGTATTATTTATGGCCAGGGACGGACCGAGACAGAAAATCGGCCCAGGTCACGTGTCATCCCCATTAGCTGAGGTGGTAAGGAGTTGTTCAGGGCTCACAACCCAACCATGACAGACAGATGCATGCATACAGCTCTTACTATCTGACTCCAGATGTGAAAGAAAGGAAAGCTCTCCATTTTTCTCACTCCTGTGTGGCTTAGATTTGGTTACATTGCCATTTAACAATGATAATTTTGACAATGAAAATAAAATGATTATAAAACAGTGCACTTTTACTATTAAAAGGGTCTCAAGGGACGCAGCATCCATCTAATTCTTTCTTTACTGTTAATGAAGACCACACAGATCCAGAAGAGTAACATAAATCATAAAAAGTTACGCACTGTAGCTTCAAAGAGTTACAAAGACACTTTTGGACTGATATTGATATCGCGCCAACCTGCTATAAAAGCCGTAGGAGTGAGGAATCAATGACTATCAATGCTGATTCATCTCTGCCGCCTATGATGAGTTGCCTTTCAGGCAAATCTTCCCTTTTTACAAAGCAGAACAAACCCCATTTCAATAATGACTGAAGAGACGGAAACATAACCAGCAGACTGATGGAGGATGAAAAGACGAAGTACAAGGAGAGAAACACCCTCTTCTAAGTCAGCTGAAGTTCTTACGTCACCCCTCGGCAACCTGCTGCTCCACCAGCTCTCCTGTATCTCAATGCAATGTTTTACTCAGCATTTATTTCATCAGTCACTCTGAGGAGGCGAGACATGTTCCTGAGGTTTACCGTCCATAAATGATGAATGAATCTCTGCAGGAGCACTTTCCGTTTGAACCGAAAAAAAAATCCTCTCGTGACTTTAATAAAAAGGTAAACAGCAATTCATTTCTTAGACTACAAATAAACTACAGCTCCTGTGATAGCTTACCGGCATTGCAGTGTTTGCCATGCTCTCAGGTTCTCTCTCATCCATGGCACGGAAGTCTATTATTTTCTTTAAACATTTGAAAAGTCAAAACTATCCAGTCATCAATATCCTGGTTTTACCACAGTGTATAGTTCTATGTTAACAAAGAAACAACACATATACAGACTCATAAAACATGAACGTGTTGACTTGAAGTAATAATTCAGGTTCTTACACCGCAAAACTCGCAGCATCGCCAAGTGCCATATCCGCGTCGAAGGACGACAACATTTGTGGCAAAACTGCTCTTAAGATGAGAAAATGTGTTTCCTTTGTTGACAGAATCCAGGAAATGTGAAATTCAAAATGAATGTTAAGATGTGATTTAAAAAAAAAAAAAAAAAAAAAAAGTCAGTCTTACCAACTAGGAAATTAGATTTTTGACCCTATCTTTCAGTTCCCCCAGCCACGTCTTCATCCTTATAAAGTTCAAGTGATGTTCTTGAGACGTTGCGTTTACTGGGACTGGGACAGACGGTGTGTGGCAGCTGGTGTTGCTGGTATCGCCGGCAAACTGGCAGAGAATGCTGTGACTATGATTTAGGTGACAATCTGCGTAACACACAAAGCATCACTAAAAATACACCTTTTTTTTTTTATTTGATTAGACAGCATAACACGACACAACACCGCAGCTTGTGTGTGTGTGTGTGTGTTCTGACCACAGTAGGTAAGGCCTTTCAGTGAGATATTTGGCAGCTCTTCAGAAAAGCCTTCCAGAGTGTCTGAAAATATATCTTAAACAGCCCATGAGTGCTGAAAGCGCTCCACTTTTGATCAAAGTGCCAAAGTAAAAGAATGCGTGTGTCTGACGTAAGGCACTGCCCGCTCTCACTGCGAATGAAACACATTAGCGGGGAACAAAAAAGACAGAGGCTGACATACAGGCAACAAAACACAGCTAAATAAAGAACTTAGTGTACAAATCCTTTGGCATACTGCTGACATGTAGTTCTACGTGTCCTCGAACCTGCTGCAGAACTTAATGTCTTTTCACTGAAAACACAGCAAAACTCGACAATCATCTCATCAACCTTATGTTTATTTGCTTGTGCTATGCGCTCTTAAGGTCAGGCCCGAAATCAGCAACACTAAAATATGCTAGTTATTTATCCTTAAATAGATTTTGAGTGTATTTTCATGAGGCACTGATACATAGCTTTATCTCTCTGATAGACTTACTTTTACAAACCTGCGCCAAACTCCATAGAGAAATTCAGCGATTTTACAACACAGCACGCAGGAGTTGTTGATCCACCTCTGCTTACATCAATTAGTTCAAAACTGTGATTCTAAGACTTTGGTGTTAAAATCCTTCTTTCAGATATACTAATAAGACACAGAACGACCAATAATGGCAGCAGTTAAACCATCAGCTCCTGTGTCCCTGCGAGCTAAAATTGTAGATTTTCTTTATGGACTTTGGTGCAGGAGAGTGAACGGTTTCCACGTTTCAGTTTTCTGACAGAAAAGACTGACTAACAAATAGATTAAGCATTAAATATGTTCTTAAATTACTGTGGACTTAAGCTGGTATAAATCCCCATGCTGGAAGCCATGATTTCAGACCTAAAACAAAATGTAATGTGTTTTTTTTTTTTGTTTTTTGATTGAAATGAACATTTTAAAGAGACTTCATTGTAAGTCAGTAAGGGAACAGAAGAGTACGAGAGGTGGAGATGACAGCCATATGGCTGCAGCTGTGTGTGTGAGCTGTGATTCACATATTAAAGCTGGTGGAGGTGCAGACAGCATGTAGATCATCTGAGATCTCACAGTACATTAGACAGCGCAGAAAAAGCAGTGACATTTAAGAAGCATAAATATCATAACATTAAAAGCGCCTGTACCAATGTTTTTAAGCTACTTTGTGATTTCTGTTGCGCTCCACCCCCCCCCCCCCATCAGTCATTGCTTATTCCAGCACAGCAGTGTACACTGCACACTTAGACCTAAAACCACTTTATTAGGTACACCTGTTCAACTGCTTCACGCAAATATCTAATCAGCCAATCCCACGGCAGTACCATGTTGGTCTGTGGAGATTTGGTCTGTTGATTTACTGGGATTTTTCGCCGCACACATCCATCTCGAGAGTTTACAGAAAATGGTCCAAAACAGAGGAAATATCAGCAGTGAGCAGCAGCACTGTGGGTGAAAAGGCCTTGTTGATGCCAGAGGTCAGAGGAGAATGACAAGACTAGTTCCAAATAATAGAAAGACAGCTCAATAAATAAGCACTCATCCAGGTTTTTGATTTTTCTAAGGCACGAAGAAGACTATCTCTGAATGTACAACACGTCATACCCCGAAACAAAGGGGGTACAGCAGCAGAAGAACACACCAGACACGTTATAAGACCCACACAGTGCTTCAGTGAGTGGCTGGTGAGTGTTTCACTGCAGAAGTAAACAGAGTTTTTTGTAATATTTGACTCATTACTTTGGATTTGCATTTTCCACATCACATTAACCATTTTATGGTTCATATTTAACATTTTAGCAGCTTTCAGTAGTTTGACAACTGATGCAACAGAGCCAGAATGGAGAGAACATGGCTCCCAATGTAGATTTATTATGTCTGCTATAGTGTCCTTGACAACTGCACCACATAAGTGGGATAAATGTCCTCAGATAGTCTGTAATGTTTTATGCAGAATGAAAGTAGTATGAAATCCGCATCCCCTTAAAGCCACTCTCGGCTCTCCATCGACTCTAAATACTTCTTCAAAAGCCACCGTGGAAGTGGAGTGACCTGACAGAGAATCATTATTTTTTTTAATTCACCCATCTTTGAACTGTCGTTACCTTCTCTGGAGGAGCTGGAGGGTTGAATCTGCTGGCACAGACCAGGAAGGAGTCAGGCTGAGGTTTGCTGTTCTTCACGTCAGGATCATCGCCCACAACGATGTGGTCAAACAGACCAAAAAAGTCTTTGTGTTGGCTTGTCTTCAGCTGGAACGTCACGCCGGCCGAGCTGGTTGCCACAGCAATGGGGACGGCATGCTGCTTCAGATGGCGCACAAGTTTCTCCACTCCTGATGGTACACATTCAAAGAAAAACGGACCACAGTACAGGTATGAAAACAGCATACATTTGTACAAGGCCAGAGTTTTCAAAGAAATAAATGAATCGATGTATAGCAGCTCATGGCTCTCGTCAACATATGTAGTGAATATATCTTTATTCATATTCTTTATTTGAAATGGTGACTGAAGAGCAGAGTAGAGATGTGGGAGGTTTTTAATCAACAGTTTCAAGGATGAGAGTCTATAAAATGTGATAAAATCTCCCTCAAGGAAGACCAATTGCCAACTGAGTGCAGAAAGGCTGTAGACACTGAATACATCCCTGTGCACTCAGTTAACAGTGCTGTCCTATGCTTTCAACTCACCAGCCATTACTGATTTAACATTCTTCCAAAATGTCAGAAAATAAATGTTTTCTTTGTTCAAATTTAGATCCGTTGCACGTAAAATTGCCCATCAGACTTTCAACCTACCAGCGGAAACACAAGCAAAGGTAGGAACTAAACAAAATGCTCATTGAATGAAATATACACCCACTTAAGTCTACAATAACTTAATATGTTTGTTTCTTTATCTCTCCATTAGACAGCCTTCAACTGGAAACTGAGGTCCCTGCGTAAACTACACACTAAAGGTCCATTGAGAAAATGATCCATTTTATCACAGTAACAGGCATTGTTGATCCACTGCAGCCTTCACCATGAAGTTCACATGTGTAATTTTGTGAATTTGGTGTTTGAGATGTTTCATTTGCATTTACCTAAGTGGCAGCTGTAGACCCACAGCTCTTTTGTCCCTGAAAGCTAAAAAAATGAAGATTTTCCTCTATGGCGCCTTTGGTGTGGTAGAATGGAAATTCACATATTCATAACTTATTGCAAGTGCTTGTATCACAATACACAGTAAAATCATCCCTTCCCAAATATGTGTGATTTGTTTAATGTTTAACATTTCAATATTCCATAAAAAGAATTTCTAATAAAAGGGAAGCCGTTATGAGATCTGAATATCAGTGAAGATAATTAGATACTGTATACACCCATGCCCTTACAGTTGCATACACAGTTGACACAGAATCAACACACACACACACACACACACACACACACAGGAGGAGCAGCATGATGCATGTCTATAAATACATCACACTGAAACAATAAAATGAAGAATACCTGGCATGAGTTTGGCGGAGGGAAATATTCTTTCTTGTATTTGTCTGGTCTCAGTCAGAAGTTCCTCGGCTGTCATGGGAAGCTCCAGTTTGTCCCGAATCACTTCGGCAGCATCCAGAGCCTTTCTCCCCATCACTAAGGACTTCACATCCCATGTGTACCGCTTTCCAAAGCGGTCGCAGACTTCCTGGAAGGACACGGTGTAAAGACGCTCTGTGTCTACAGCGAGAAAACACACACAGAAAATGTGCATCTTTTAAAATAGGTGTCTTTTATTATTACATATATTTCAGCCCTCATAGCAACAGAGGAGACTTGACGGATTAACAGCTGACAGTGATTTCAATAAAAAAGTAAATGTGCTGTGTTGTACTGTATACATGCAACAATCTTTCCTAACTTGACAAGAAACAACACTTAATCAAGTCTATTTAGATTATTAAGGCTAAATATGCATTGAATTGCAACCCTGAGCTATTTCATTTCATGGATGAGGCAGAGCCATTATCATCAGACCAGACATCCTTAACATATTAGGAAATTTACAGCGGCCACGTTTAGTGCTCCGTCTGTAGTCGCTCAACAAAAGGTGACACTTTATCAGTGTAATTACTATACCTACTTTTATAATTCGGCAAATGTTTGACATACGAATTCAAATTCTTAAACCGTTAACGGACGTCGCCGTCGAAACAGCTTCTTCTGAGAACTTCCTCAGCGTCGCACTATCAACCTGTCAACCACCGTGAATGTTGTGATTTTTCGGGTTTGTGGGATATATAGGTATTTAAAACAAATGCCGAATTTACCTACAACAATCAATGTTGTAAGCGCAATCACAATAATGTGTAATTTCCTGCATTAATAGACCATATCCTTAGAAAACATTAACTTCTACATGTTTTCTATAGAGTTCGGATAAGGAATGTGTTTCTGTTTCGCCGGGCGTACAACACAACCACGTATGAAAGTACAAACAGCGTAATGCGATATAAAACACAAACTTAGTATAAAGACCTAATATTAATCCATCCATGTCAAAGATGACATGGCTCACATGTTTGTATCCACCGCTTGACATGTTGGACGCTGGAGTTGACTTCCGTGTTTGACGTGACGTCAACCGGGCGAATAAAAACTTGCACAGAAACGTGTGTTGCGGTATTTTAAAAGCTAATTATCGATGCACTGCTCCAGCAATACACGTAGTATTGTATATGTGAATTTTATTTTACGACAAACAGTTATTTAAAACAAATAATGGCCAAAATGCTTTCGAATCACATTGAATTTGTATTGCAGGTATAGGTTTGGGGCGTGCGCAATGGCTCATGGGAATTGTAGTTTATAACTTCAGGACGTCACAAAAACTGTAAATGAAATCCTCTCATTTAATTTAATTTAATTTAATTTATTTAATATTTAATAATCAATTAAAACATGAGAAAAATAGGAAAATAAAAACACAAAAATCTTAGATTGAAAAGAAGAGAAGTATAAAGTTATGCAGAAGTATAAAGTTATATGTACCTAGCCCATTCCTATTACACACAACTCAATGTATAGACTACATTATCCCATCACCAAATATTTACACATTTACAGTTTTTTATACAATGTTCTTAATGTTCTCAGTACAACAAAAGAATATGCTTTAAACACCATTTCCATGACCGTCCTGGGTTAAACTGCTACTGTAATTTGTATATTCTTTTAAACTGATTTATGTTTTTACCCTGCTTTAATTAATCTGTTAGACTGTTTCATAATTTAACCTTAAACTGTATCCCCCTTGTCTGTCTGAAAACAACGTCTTTATTTTATTTGGAAGCAAATTATTTCTTGCTTTGAATATTACTTGAGCTGTTTTAAACTGAATCAGATCTCATTGCTCTTTGCACACCTTTGTGACATGAAGTGGCTGAACGTATTCTTTAGATATTGTAGACTAATGCAGGTGTCGAGTCTTTTCTTAAGTGGCATAAATCTGTTTTGTCTCCACTTGCACAGTGCAGTTAGTGCCAACCACGTGTCAGAACCTCATACAGCCACATCTGAAACACCAACTATCCCTTTAAGACACGCAGGCAACTTCTCAGGGCCTTTAGATGAACCAAAAGGCCTGTGTACGCTCCTCTTCAACACAATAAATAACAAAGGATTTTTTTAATTAAAGGACAATTCAGTCTCTTACGTTTCCATTATTCACCGTGTGCCTCACACAGCAAATTACTGACAAGAGGCTTTTCACTGCACTGTTACAAGCACTGCCACATTTTTCTGAATAATTGGAAGCTCCATGTTAACAGCGTTTGTCTTGTTAGTATGAAAGAGATGTCAGGGGAATGAGGCAGCTCTATAACCTGGACTATCTAATGAGCTTGTGGCTTTCAGGTTCTAATTGGGGGACATTGAGAGCAGTGTAGAGGCTTTGAGTCCCGGCGAGTCTACTTTGTGCCAAATTGTGTGGTTTACAGAACTGGTCAGACTGACTGTACATTTATAACTCTGAAATTGATCAAGAACCCCTGTGTGTTTCTGGAGCAGCACTAAAAGAAAATGTGCAGTTTCCTGATGATATACTGTATATATACTGTATTTTGTTTTGTGCTAATGCAGCATTAGCACAATTCATTTTTAGATGGGCTTCCATCAGGATTGTGAGTGCAGACGAAGTAGCACGGCCTGACAGTGTTTTCAATTTCACAAAACAAGTCAACAACTGCATGATAACAGTGTGGAAGAAGCAGCGGGAGGCTGCTATGAAGCTAGCCCAGAGCAACACTTTGCTGTCAGCTGAAACACTGTGTCTGTGGTTATAAATAGCAGAGTGGTAAAAATCACAGCCAGAAACAGTTAGTTAGTTTTCACATCTCCCTCTGGAGTAGGACTGCAGCAGAGACGCTTGTTACACTAAGACACAAACATGCCTGTGTTCAGTGCTTCATGTTTGCTGCTTAATTATTACACCACCATCCATTGCACTGGCTTTTCTTTACAGTTCACACATCAACAGTCAGTGTGGTTCAGTCTTTGTACGATCAAAGACTGTGTATAAAAAGTGAACATACTTCAAGGTCCCTTCTGAGGTCAACCAGGTTGCAGCTGGACGCAGAGGGGAAATGAACCTATTTTTCCACTCGACTCATGTCAGTAAACGGTTTTCTAAAGAATTATTGGTCTAAAACAGGATGTCAATAATATTGTTCCACTTTAACCCTTGGAGCACACAGCATTTTGGCTTCTTTTCTCCATTACTATGTTGAAACATGCAGTAGGCTTTAAGAATGTGCAATATCGAGTGTCTTATGTCCTTTTTCACCGACTATATAAACACACCAGACCATAAAGTACTCAAAATGTTTAAAATCGGATTGAATTTGTGAAATTTGGAAATTCATCACCAGTGTGATTGACAGCTGGTATTGTCCAATAGGAGCCCGGTTGCCTCTGAACGTCCGGATGAAAACGGTAAAAATTGCACCAGTTATATTGAGATTCTAGGAGCTTCAAAATAACAATTATGATTCTTATGGGTGATTTCATGATCGGTTGCCACTTTGGTATAAGACGGATATTCCACACATAGCAGGACTGAAATGCTGAGGGATCACAAAATAATTAGCAATAATTTATGAAATGATGCCTTGTTAGGTGGGTGAATGGGAAAGGAAATATTCAGGTTACATTCATGTTACACAATTTTTTTTTGGAGAATTTTTTCAACAAAACCTATTTGTGTTCAGCCGAATGTTTCAGCTCCACATCAGAAATAATCTGCAACGAGACGAACACACCTGAAAACCTGTGTCCCTGGGCATGCGCGTGCCGAAGTATACAAAGAGCAGACTCTCTCCTCTGCAGTCATTTGCTCAATTTTACAAAGCGAAGCAACAATAATGGAAAAGTAAGAGCGAGGATTTCTTTGATTGGCCTGACAATGAGGTGGAAGTGAAAATGAAGTGTTATTTTAGTTCACAGCCATCGCTCATAACCAGGAGGTGAATGCTAGTAACATGTGTAATCATTTTCTACCGTTGCTGCCTTTGCTTGAGTTTTCAAACAAAAACAGACCAGTAAGGTTTTGATACTTTTCCATTTTTTCCAGGCTTTAAAAACACACTATTGATAACTATAATTTATACATTTTTAAACGCAAACAGAGTAGTGTTTATATAGCCTCAAACGCCTGGGTGCTTTCATGACTGAAAAGAGTCTCGGCTTGGAAAAATGTGTGGCCATTTCGACGGATAGTGTGGTGGCGATGACCGGCTGAAAAGAGTGGGATAAAGTCTGTCCACCTGAAGGTTTTTTCCTTCACACTCTATTTTGATTGAGTTTAAACTTGAATAGCATGCAAATACCGTTAACTTAGTCTGACTTTTACTTCTGCTGCTGAATCTTTTTTTTTTCAAGTTTATGAAAAGCATAAATTGGCGGAACATCACCAACTAAACTCTTCCTAATCTCCATGTTAACTCCCAGTCTCTGCTACGCCACAGACTGGCTTATCAAGCAGCAGATGCCCGTTGTAAATTCACAGTAGAGAGAAGGATCAATGTGAAGCTCGTTCTGTGTTGCGGCGGCACTAGCGGAGGCCCAGCTGATACATCCTTTCTTCTCAACATCCAAGGATGATCGTCCCGTCGAGTCGAATGCCGTCACATCCACGGATGATACAGTCATTTGTAATTCTCCTCCAGTTTATCCTCTGATTACGGACTGTGTCACTTCATCAGCACACACACACACACATGCATTGCTATTTACACTGTGATGATAAGCTCGTTAAGTCTCTGTGGCAGATCGGTATCGCCCCCTCAGCAGCAATTCCCCAGCCGACCATTTGTCCTGGGTGAGATATCAGCAATCACCATTTTAAATGAGGAAAGGTGATATGAAATGCTAATTCAGCAACTAAAAATCGATGCCGTTCTCCCGAGGGAACAAAATAAAGCAGAGTGCCGGGTACACACAGCTGTCCTTACACGCTCAGTAAAAGACACGACATTACCAAACAACATGACTGCTGATAGTGTTGGGGGAGTAACGGAATAGGTGTGCCAGTATGTAGAATACAAAAAGACTGTATTGAGAATACAGTTACGTTGTTGAAATCAGTGGATTACATGACAGTACTTGGGTCTGATTTACGTGCAAAGATGTTGATAGCTACGTGTCCTGTGTCTCTAATGCTGTGTTCACACCAAACGCCTTTTCTGTGTGACGTCGTTCGTGTCTAGCGTGCCGTGGGATCACTTCAGTGTATTTTTGTGCAATCCAGAAATCCGGACGTCGCCGTATTTTGGCCGCGAGAAGACAGAAGTAACGGGCACGCCACTGCCGCCACAGTTTATACGTCGTCTCCTTCTACTTCTGGGTCAAAGACTGGGGAGGAAATTTTGGTGCATGCCCAGAACGCATGTACAGTACACGCAGATGTAATCGGACTATGAATCGCATTATCCAGGTATGTTAGTCTGACTAAGACTAGCTCGATTTTAGTCGGACTAACGTATTTACACGACATTAAGAAAACCAAATTGTTGTCTTAGTCCGATTAAAGTCCATAGAGGAAAACCAGCATTTATAGCTCACCTGGACACAAGAGATTTTTTTTAAATGGACTTTGGTGCACACGATGAGCACTACAGAAAGTGACCAAACAAAGTTATTGTATATTTTATTGGCTTAGCCTTTAGTTAACTGGTTAAAGGCTCAGGCTGGTTGTCAGTGTAGGGGACACAAGCACTGACTGTGTGTCTTTACGTTACACAACCACATTTGCATAAATGCACTGAGGCACCGACACAGAGAAGCATAAATAGTATAAAATACAAAAGTATGAAAGCCTGCGCAGCAGCTTTCTAAACTGATTCTCTTGTCTGTTGGCATCTCCATTTTTGCTATATTTACACAGGAATTTGATCAGGAATAAACTGTTGTAGCAACATGATCTGTATGTTGTGCACGCCCGCTTCACTTCCTCCTCTGTCTTTCTTAAGCTGTGAGAGAAATTTATTTCAAAGACGGGGGGGGCGGGTCATTTGATGGAAACTTTTTTCAAGAGTCTGCTTTTAAAAAGTCTAAAGCTTAAGATGTTTGAAGGAAATGTGAAGTGAGGTGTCTCTTTTGATCTAATCAGGATGCAATTAGTAATTTGGAATCATATAATTAGCAAAATTAAGCCTCAATAAACTCGCAACAAATGTGTTAATGGTGATATGATGTTAGTGATGCAGATGATGACGGTAAATACAGGATAGTGCTGAGTAAAATCCCTTCTACCCTGCTTTTAATGTGATGGGCCAAATTACTCGGAGGGAGGCTATGAGCCCTCAAGACTGAAGTGTTTATGAAAAGGCTTCCCCTCGCTGATGATAATGCTAGGCTAATTATGACACTCATCTGCAGGCATCTCCATTTTCAATTACAAGGTTGATTACAAGGAAAAGTGAGATTACAAGGAGGAGTTTAGTGTTTTGATCTTTTTAAGCATTGCACAACTAAAAATTGCATCGGATCTGAAATCCGTAAATTAGTTTGAAAAGAGTCTCACTGGCAGTATTCACTGTAGTTTATAGACTTGGTGGAATTGGATTTTCTGTTTGGACAATTGCCCATTACATACACAAACTGTCGCGGTTTATGAGCAGCGAAAAAGAAAGACGGGAAAATGAAGGGAGCAAATCAAAACGTAAAATATACAATTCATATGTCAACATCCTCGCTGGGGATGGGAAAATACACCGTTTTATCCTGCAGTGAGAAAAAAAAAAAAAAAACCTCACAAACAGTTAATTATGTGGTAAATAGAGAAAAGCAGAAATATTTCACATAAGTGACTTGAAAATTCTGTCTAGGTGCCACAAGGGGGCGTTTGCATATTTTCAGTCTTATTATAGTCTTATTAAGTCTTATTCAGAGCCATTTTAGTTTAATACACACAACTATCGCAAAAAATATGACAGTATGTTCGTGACATTAGTGATATTAACAATAGCAGCTACACAAAATTGCAACTAAACATTCGGGATTATTTGTCAAAGCTCCGCCCCAAAACCCTTAAAGTTGAGTTATTTGTACGTAGCACTTGCAAATATCATTTTCTGACCGTTTTAATCAACCAATCATTAACCCATGTTTATGTTTTTGGTAGCATTTGTGCATCAGGTGGAAAAAACATTGCTTACTAATGTCACTAGATGGCACTTTTGCACTGTGGTAATCCCTTAAGGGCTCAAGGAATCTTGGGTAATGATATTATGAGAGAGCTGAAAAAGAAAACAGCATTTTACTCTATGCGCACACAAGTGTTTTCAGGCATTTCAGACATTGTGGACCGTTTTGAAGGTGAATAAGCTCTGGAATGCACCTTTCACTACAAAGAGCCAAATGATGGACAATCTCAGCTAATATGACCTACATTCCGTGACAGGTTTTCATTGATGTGTTGGTATTTGTTCGATGTTAATAGATGTCACTCAGGCCATGTGAGGAGTGACGCTGTGTAACGCCCTGTGACCACTGCCAGCCACAAGCTGGTATAATTCAGTTTTGAAGCTGTAAATGTGCAGATTGTGAGTTGTGTTTGTTGTTTGTGTTACAGGGAGCGCCACCAGAGGTATTTTATGCTCTCCTTGTTAGCAAATTAAAGTTGAAGCAAATTGGAAAAGACATTTTTTGTATATTTTTTTTCATACAGACTGACAGTCCTTGCAGTTCAGAGGTATTAGAGGTATAGAACAGTGAATGTGTTTGCAGCACACATACGTTTAACAATATTTTGGGAATATGAACCGATGAGGGTCCTCAGTATTGGGTCTGCGAAATACACTAATCATTGTAAGGCATTTCAATTTGTTTTTTATTCATCGTTTTTTTTTAACTTTTTCTTATTTATTGTTCAGAATGAAGACCCAAAACCACCAGGCTACACATCAGTAACATTAGTTAATCTATTTGCAACTGTAAGCTTGACGTGCAACGTTTAAGCAGGGCCCGCAAATTCTCAAAAGGGTTTAGGTCAGTCATCTTTTGTTGGCTTGTCACACCGTGTACATAAAAATCATGGCCTTCTTGAATGATGTAGACTTTTTCTTTACCACTGCTTGAAGAAAGTACCATCTAAAAACTGGCTGTAGGTTTAGGAGTTGATTGGAAGTCCACCTTTGACCCGAAAAGGTCAGAGTAGTTCAAAACTTAATAATAGCAGCCCATACCAGTACCCCACCTCCACCTTGTTGATGCCTGACTCTAAGTGGAGCTCTGTGTCCATTAGTAATCCAGACACAGGCTCATCCATCTGGTCCATCAAGAGCTGCTCTCATTCCATGTGTCCATGAACCCTTTTAAAAATCTGTCTTCAGGCTTCTAGCTAGCGCATGGTAGCGCATCGGCCCATTTCGCTATGATTTGCGCCCGACAAGCAAAATTGAGATATTTTGACCGTATTTACTTATAATGCCATATCACGCAAGATCTCCCACCCTAAGTTCCGAGCGAGCAGAACAAAGGCCCCTTTCTCAACTTAAATGTGTCAATTGCTCCGCCGTAACACTGCGCCTCACCCCACGCTAAATTGCATTATTTTAATCGAGGTAAAAGAAACCAACTTAAAAGCATTATCTCTGTTTTTGGGTTGTCTCTGAGTTTAGGCTCTTTGTGAAGTTTACACACTGCCAAGATACAAAGGTTTAAAAATCACCCTCCCTGATTACATAAATACACATCACCTGATAATATTTAACGTCAATTAGCATTCAAGTTCACAGAGCTTGGAGTTGTATAAATATGACAATAAGTCCCAAATAACAATTGTGCATGCAGTTTACACTGTATTCATATTAAAGTGACAAGACATGTAATAGAAATGAGCTTTTGCAAGAAGCTTTCTTTAGTTTCATTCTCTCATGGTTCGAGCATAAATTGAAAATATATACATTGATGATTTATCCTGCCAATAGAATGTTTAGTGCTCTGCGGAATGTGCTGTAAAACTGAAAGACACTAATCTGTCTCGGTGTTTTGATCATTTCAAGTCAAGGCATCACTTTTACCTTCATTATCTTTGTTGTCTTCAATTTGCCAAGAGCCCCATCGACAGCTCATCTTCGCCTTCTGTTATTTGCACCAGACTACACATAATTATGTTTGGCACATCCGAGAAGTCCTTAAATTGAACAAAGTGATGCCTTGATTCTGTTTAAGAGCTGAACAAATGTTACCTGAGGAGAACCTGTTTTCAGCAGCAACATATTTAGAAAGAGAGATTCATTTAGTGACAATGTGCTCGAAGGTTTGTCGTGTTTACACACAGTAAACACGACCAAAAAAAAGGCCTATTGTTCCACTGCTGAATGAAAATGAAATGAAAACTCTTGTCACGATTTCTGTCTTTTTCTTTTAATTGGTATTCTGATTTAAAGCGACAAGAAATGTGTTTCCATAGAACAGTACTGATAGTGAGTCGGTCTCTCTGTGATACTGTGTTCACACTTTATTCTTCTTTGTGACTGTGTCATATTTTTAAGCTCACAGCAAAGTGTGCAAATATAAGCAACGTTGTGCTTGTCTTAAAGTCGTATTCACACCAGCCCTTCTAATTCGAAGGCACAACCAAATTTTGACCTTAATAAAAAGATAGTAATAATAAGATAATTATATTATTATAAGATTAATAAGATACTTTAGTACTTCATTCTTGTGCCTCCTCTTGTGACGACACTCCTGAACAAGTACTAAAAAAAGGACCAGGTACCAGGTACTGTTGTTAATGGAAAAGCAAAAGAACCAGGTGAAAACACACAAAATGCTTCTCTTACAACATTCGATTCACCTTATCTTTCACATGGTTCTGAGAACTGGGTTAAAGTTCTGAAAACATTGCAATGTCATGTTATAACTGACAGAAGAGCAATAATTTGACATAATCTGATAAATTGGGTTTTTTGATGCCGTTAAAAAACGCTAAGATGTCACGGCTGACAGCTGCCAAAGGGTAGAACTGAACTGCAGCGCCTGAAAAACTTCACTTACCGAGAAGACTGATGTGCAGAAATTACAATTTTATTCATTTAGCAGTAATCATGGCAGCACAGCGTGCGTGTGGTTTTTTTTAGCTAAAGATTTATTACTTTCATTTTGTAATTATAGTGACATCAATTAATCACGCTGTCTCACCGCGATCAAGGTCTCCTCTGACCAAAAATAAAAAAACTGTCAAAATAATCAAGCCAGCACAACAGATGAGCACACATGTAAAACCAAATGAGCAACAATGAAGCCACATACATGTGGTCACGTTGACTAAATAAAAGAATGGTGCTATCATTCAACTTTAAATGTTGTCAGGATTTACAGTTGTCGTTGGTTGATATTTGTCATCGTAAATCATTTGTATTTATTTAGGCACGGCATGGCAGCTTCATTTATTGTAGGACAGTAGATTTATAGGCCTACTAGGCTTCAGTTCTTTTAATATGTCATTAAGGTTTTCTGGACCTAAACCACTTTGTGATTTGTCCGCCAACTTTGTTGCGTATTCATTTTACTTTCCTTTTCTTTACTTTTACAGATATCGGTCCCCAGCCTGTGTGTTTATTACACTTTTCTACAAACCACAGGAAACATCACGTACAATCAATCTGTGTCATGATTGAATTTTGATTTGTTCCCAATCGGACCTTCTTGACTTTTTAAAGGGGTTCCCTCTGAATTTCTTGCCATACACACAAGTCATCGCTCTGTCTTGAGGCTTTGTTAGTTACACCCAATTAGGCACACATTATTTCCAGCTTTCCACAGGGTTCAATTTACACAAATGATTATAGTCTGTCCAAAACCTGGAGGCTGTAGTGATTTCTAGCCACAGTCTGCAGCACTTTATAGGACGCCTCTTATATTTACTTTGAAGGCCCGTGTTTCTGTAAATAATAGGGAGGGGAATGTGGCGAGCTGCGGCATGTCCTTTACAGATATGAATATTTTATTGGCCCGTTCAGGGGTCACTGCACGTCAGCCATGACAGCCCCATAAATCAAGAGCCATATCAAGCAAGTAGATGTTCCTGAGGTGCAGCAGACTGTTGATGCGGAGGAAGTGTGACCCTTTCTGCCAGCGACGCGAACACACAATAGGAATGCAGATAATGGTGCTCATTTATCAAGATACTTATGCGTTTCTTTTTTCTGTTTAAAATACACCCAAACAAGCAGGGACCATGACATTAGACTCAGGGACCAGTGCAGTTAAAAAAAAAAATCAATGCAAAGCAATTCTCTTTTAAAGCCAATTTCCCAGACATATTTTCATTTTTATGACCGTCTGTCTGACTTTAGGTTAAAAAGCACTGATAGTTGTCTTTGTTTATCTAATGGTCATTTCAATTATACTATGCATTGCTGCAAGTTTGGCTGACATCGATTGTAATAGGTGAGCCTTTAGTTATGCGATTGCTCATCGTATCTTCAACTTTATTTAACCCTTAGGTGCATCCATGGAATAATACACAACTCCTTATATGGAAATCCTGGGGAGGGGTGTTTATAGGTCTCATATTTTTGTCTTCCTAATTGTTGTTGAGTCAAATTATGATAAATTGTAAAGTATATTGCGTTTTAGTAGTGATATAAAGTAGCAATAATTGTGCAGAAGTCACAAAATAGGTCCTAAAAACGAGCCAAGTGAACTGTGACGTGTTTACAAATTTCACAACGTCAATCCGACTTTAAAGATTTTGAGTACTTTTTGCTCAGGTGTGTTTATATAGTTGGTGAAAATAAAAAAAATCCATCAGATTGCTGTTGTGCTGAAAAAAAGGATATAAGACACTCAATATTCTATATATACTGTAAATTTAAAAATAGTAATGGAAAAAAACAGCCAAAATGCTGTGTGTTCTAAGGGTTAATCAAGAAGCAAACATGGTCTGCAGCTCCCACAGCTGAAAGGCATTAAAAACAACATCGCAGATCAGTAAAAAGACACATTGTCACTGCACAACAACCACACTGCAAAACATCGTTAACGATCCCTGTAATCCAGACTCGCTGTCTGGAGCAGCTCCACTCAAACAAAATGCCGCGCGCCTTCTGTAAAACCGCGAGTATTTGTCTCAGCTATCGCATCCAAGAGAGCTTCTTTTCATTGTAGCTGTTTAGCGAGGAGCAGCAAATGTGCACACATCCCAGAAAATCACCTTGGATACGAGGCCTGCCAGCTCATTCACTGGCACTGGAGGTGCTGTTGTTTGGTGGCAGAGCTCAGTCTCGCCTGTCTTGTTTCTGTGCCTTGGTAGGAGACTTGTTGATATTTGCAAATCACATTTTTTCCTCTGTGTGAATTCCATTTTAGTGATAACAGCGTGTTATGTAAAGCAGTCTAATTCATACATTGGCAAACAAAGAGGGGCATTTTGGGGATGACAATTCTCCGCTTGTCAGTTTACTGATCAGAGGAGGATATGGTTTATCTGTCCACATGTTGACGAGGGGGCTGATGTCATTGTGTCTGATTCGCACAGCTTACCGGGACAGTGCAGAGTGTTTAACAGTCAAAGTCATCCTGATGTACATCTGCCTCATTAGCCTTCCCGGAGAAAGAACAGAATCCGTCTCGTGACAAGACTTCACATATTTAGACTGCAGTAATTAGAAACTACAAAGTCATATCCCCCATCGCTGCAGCTCATATCAGTCAGATTAATTGTTTTGTCACAAGTGCACAGTTTCATTGGTTAAGTGAGTAGGACCATGACAGAAAATGAAATAGCAAAAAAGGCAATTACATTTTCTTTTTTTTTTTTTTGTCATGCACAGTTTTTCAGTTATTATTATCCATAACACACAAACAGGCACCCGCGCTCTCACGTGACCCTCATGTGGAGGATGAAGTGGTGGAAGATGAGTGAGTGGACACACAAACATACACATGCATCCTCTGCTGGCCACAAAAACACCAAATTTTACCGAAATGTTACCAAGCCATTGGGATATACGTAAATATCTTAATAAATTAAATACAAAATGAGTTTAAAAAGTTAGAACCGACAGAGTTGTTTGGTTCGGTCCACTTTAAACAGACCAGAGTTCATTTCCTCGGATAGTGTGCTTCGTTTGGGCAGGTGTGAAAGCTAATCCGAAACTCTGATGTGGACCAAACAAGCGAAACTCTTGGCCACCTGAAAACGCGGGTCTCGGTTTCGCTTTCAAGGGAACCCTGGTGCGGTGCGCTTACAGAGGGAAATGCAAATGAGGATGGCTCATACTGGGCAGCTTCTTGTGAAAAACCAATTAGGTTTGAACACCAAAGTAGAAACAGAAACCTCAAGAACAACCTTCTCCAAAAGTGCAGAGTGAACCAAACCAAATGAAGGTGTGGCATTTTTCAGCATTCCCTGCCCAAGACCCCCGGACAATCTGGTGTGAATGCACCCTAAGACTACTTAATATTTTTGGATATTTTGGAGATAGTCTAATGGTTGATGAGTAATGTGCCTTTCCCGTTGCAAGTCGTATATGATATCTCAAATGTGCAGGTAAACTAACATGTCGGAAACCATTCATCATCTATCGCATAGAAACATGGACTGCTGGAGCCAATTCCACCTGACATTCACATAACATTGGAAAGCAGGTATGCCAGAAACTCAACTCTGATGAAATCGAAATGTCTCAGAAACCAACATGTCAAGACACTATCATGCTAGACACGTGACTGAAACAAGTGTCAGGAACAGATGTGTCGCAAACCAACATGATGGACACCAACACTGTTGAAAACTGTGACAGAAACAAAAGTGTGATGGACGCCAACATGATGAAACCGATGTGACGGAAACTCAAATGTCAGAAACCAACATGTCGGAAACCAAACTGTCAGACATCAACGTAAGGGAAACCAATAAATGCAAACAGGCACAGAGTGACATTAGCAAAATAATTAGACCGCTCTATCTGTCTCTGAAGCTGCTGAATGCTTTATCGATCACAGAGGAAGATCATTCTCTGTGGAATCAACACGACTGACATCTTTAACGTCACGTAAAACCATTCGACGTAAAAAAAAAAAAAAAAAAAAAAAAAAGCTTCTGTTCACGAAGGTGGCAGAAGAAAAACAAAAAAACCTTTGCTCTATGAATTGTCTCTGCACTGTTCTGTTCACAGTGTCCAGTGGACCACGGCACCTTACAGCATAGTGTCGAAAATTACAACAAAGCAAAAGCCTGGGAGAGCATTATTGTACGGAACTTTAAAGCACGTTTGTGGGCGAGCCAAAGACTTCTTCAGGCTTCATCAAGCAGACTAACACCTGAAATACTGCAAGTCTGTCATTCCAGACTATGACTATAATTCACCCTGTCAGGTAACAGGAACAAACTCTCGGGCAACAGTGCGATGCAAACAGCTCAGCTCAGCTCAGCTCAGGGGGCCGATCACCATAGGAACAAAGGGTTATGGGGAGCTGGGAGCAGCTAGATCTGCTGCACAGGTGACAAGTTTGGGAAAAAAAAAACATGAATTGGTAGGATGCAAGCAAAGAAAAGACAACGAAACCAATCACTTGGCCAACTTTACAGATCTTTATCATGATTTAACCTTTGTTGTGGTGGACTCTGGTTCAGTAACACCAATACTAGCACCAACTCAAAGATGCAAATCTTATGATGGGAATCCACCACAAAGAGATCGAAATGACAATTTGCTCTATAGCAATAATGAAACATATTATTAGATGATTGTTGTGTATCTCCCTTATTATGTAATGCCTTTTTTTAGAACTGTATATCCTTTTGTATATCACTTACTTTAAACCAACAAAAATATCCCTGTGACGGGGGATACAAGACTACCTGGATATGATGTTATGGGTTTCTTTGTATTCTCGCTGACAAATAAACTATTAAATAAATAAATAAATAAATAAAAGAAGTTGGTTGTCGATGGTGTTGTTTCATGATAAATCTTTGGCATTTTCCAATCTTTCTTCTCTCAGTGTTTTCTCGCAAAGTTAATCCATATAGAGATTTGTAGACAGTGGACAGTATTTGTGTAAATCCCGATTTTTTTACCTATTTCGTTGGAACAAATTATTATTTAGTACGTACATTTGAGCTATTTTCTGGGAACTAATTAATATTTAATATTTAAAAAAACAGCATTTAAGGGCTCCAAAAAACATCCTGGTGAAGCTTTCATGGATTGATTTTCAGGTACTTTGTGTGCTTTCACACAACAATGTATATTACAACAACTGATATCGAAAAAGCAGTTGTCTAATGGTTTTGTGGATCCATATTTCACAGATTTTAGGTCCAGCCAGCGTTATTGTTTGTGATTTCGCTGTCCTTTTGCTCTCCTTTCAGATTCGGATTTACACAGAGGAGCATTCTGTAAACAGCGTTTCCCTGTTGATTGCTTGAGTCTTCTGAGTGTTTTTGTGGCAGGCAGGTTGTTGTGAAAATTATTAGAAGTAAATGTGGCACAGAAAGATTGTATTGTGCTGCATTATTTCTGAAGGGATAAGCACTGTAACACACAGGGCTTGTGGTACCAGCTCTAGCGGGCAACACTCTGAGCACTTCAAACATTCCAATTTCTCCAGAATACATTAATACTGTCCTCTAGTTCTCCCTCAGTGACAGTGGAAATTATACGTTTTTATGAGGAGATCAGAGGACAGGCAATACAGGGAACACACAGAATTACAGCGATGAATTTTCACACCACTCCAGATTAAAAGTTAATAGGAAGAGCTGAATATGGGACGTGTGGAGGCCACATTCGCCTGCAGTCCTCTCCAGTACTGAGGTTATTCTCACTCTACTCTTCAAATCCGTGATTCACAGATTATGACGGCTCCCTCCAGGACTTCTTTGATCATCCTGCAGGAGAATCAGACCCTGACAGAGCTAATCAGAGATGTTTTCCCAGGGAACAACTGTCCGCATGCAGCTGCAAGAAGTAGCACTCCGCGTCTGTTTTATACCGTTGGAAAGACACACTTGTATAACTTTGTGCTACTAAATAGGTCATTAAAATTTCACTTTAAAAGGGGTAGCTGAGGCTTTTTTGTGGTTGTATGCTGTGCCCGCCCCCTGTGCTAAGAACCAGCCCGAGAAAACATGGCGGCCAGTGAGGTTACAGTGAAAAAACAGATATTAGCCTCAAAACAAAAGGCTCTTTCGGGGTCCTAAATTAAATCTCTTTCATTACACTTTTCATCTTTTCAACAAGCACTTAGCTGGGTTTGTGGTCCCTAAATTCTGAGACATAATTTTGCAGAAAGCCCAGTGTAACGGAAGAGTAAGACAGTTCTAATGGCTGTTACACCAGCAACCGTGCACAAAGCTTTATTTATAGCTGACTGGATGCAATCAGCTGCCTCCTCTGGGCCTGAAGTGGCTTTTACCTCAGCCGCAGGCTGTTAGATGGCTGATCCTCATGACAGACAGCTACTGCAGCTGAAAAACCAAGAGAAAACCAAGAGAAAGGAAGGTGGAGCACACAATGAACAAACTGCGACAGGGCCAGAGGCTACACATTAACGGCTTAGAGTGCACGTTTAAAAAAAAGGATACCTTTAAGACAGAGAGATGTTGGTGGGGAGTCCACATTCTTTTTTGCACAGAGCTGAAATAAACCTCTGAACATGAAATGTTTCTGTCATGGCTGCTTTCATTATATAAGGTCAATCAGAGTGAGCCTTTTTGTCTCAAGCTGGTTCAGTGCCGACTAACCACACATACACAAACTTGAACTAGTCCTTTAATGATAATGTTGTCATGTCTGTTATGTTATTCCCTGATCCTTTTTACCTCCATTCCGAAATGGCATAATCCTCAAGAGTCTTACTAATCTTTTGATTTAAAAGCAGCCATTCTCAAAATGTGTCACAACCGAACAAGGACTTGAACCCAATAGCACGACTCAGAGACAACTTCCAAAAATATTCCAATTTATTGGACAAAGTAACAAATAAAAATCACTCTCAAAAGGAGGAAAAGTATCAACAGAAAATCACTCTATCGAGGAATCACTAGATAAGCAAAAGGCAAAAGTAACAAATTATAATCACTCACTGGGAGGAGACAAAAGGTCTGGGCAAGGTGCCAAATCAAAATCACTCTTCACGAGGAAAAAACTCTGATGGCTCAAAAAGGGACAAAACAAAGTAGCAACTAAGAAAAGCAAAAACCTTACAAACAATTGACGTGGCATGGATTGGCGTGGGTTCTCTGGCATGACAGACAAGACGAACTGACACAGGGTAAAGGGAAGCACAGGCTATATGTGAACTCAAAGTAATGGGGAACAGGTGGAAACAATCAGGGCGGGGAAGATAATCAGACTGGGGGAAAACTACAGGGGAAGGGTAAGTTAGCTAAAACAAGAGGAAAGAGAGATGTCAAAATAAAACAGGAAGTCACAAGACAAAAAATAGAAGGCAAAACTAAACATAACTTAACACAACTTTCTAGATATGACAGTACCCCCCCCTCTAGGGACGGCTCCTGACGGCCCAGATAACTGAGGGTGGCGTCTGTAAAAGTCTGTGATGAGGTCAGGATCCACAATAAAGCTGGCAGGAACCCATGATCGTTCCTCTGGACCGTAGCCCTCCCAATCCACCAGGAACTGCCTGCCCCGGCCCCTGTTGCGCACAGCCAGCAGAGCCTTGACTGAGTAGACAGGACCGCCGTCGACCATCTGGGGAGGTGGAGGGGGTACGGCCGCGGGCACCATGAGGCTTTCCTTAACCGGTTTCACCCGGCTGACGTGGAAGGTGGGGTGGACTCTCATGGACCGGGGCAAACGCAGACGGACAGCTGAAGGGCCGATGACCTTGGACACTGGGAAAGGCCCCACGAACCGTGGAGCCAACTTCCTGGAGGCGACTTGGAGAGGCAAATCCCGCGTAGAGAGCCAGACCTTCTGGCCAGGCTTGTATACCGGAGCAGGTCGGCGCCTCCGATCAGCAGCCCTCTTCATGCGGTCCACACTGCGTAGGAGGGCCTTACGGGCAGCTGCCCAGATGCGGTGGCATCGCCGGACCATGGCATGGGCCGACGGGACGATGATCTCCTTTTCCGTCTCCGAAAAGACAGGGGGCTGGTAGCCGAAGACGCACTGGAATGGAGACATGCCAGTGGCCGAGGTGAGAAGAGAGTTGTGGGCATATTCCACCCACACCAGCTTCTGGCTCCAGGAAGCCGGATTCTGCGACACCAGGCATCGAAGACATGTCTCTAACTCCTGGTTGAGACGTTCCGTCTGGCCGTTGGCTTCTGGGTGATAACCAGAGGTGAGGCTGACGGTGGCTCCAATGAGCTTGCAGAACTCTTTCCAGAACCTGGATATGAACTGGGGCCCCCGGTCTGAAACAATGTCTTTGGGAAAACCATGAATACGAAAAACGTGAGTCATCATAATCTCTGCCGTTCTTTTGGCAGATGGAAGCTTGGGTAATGCTATGAAATGAGTCATTTTAGAAAACCTGTCTACCACTGTGAGCACAGTGGTGTTCCCTTCAGAGACCGGGAGCCCCGTGACGAAGTCCAGTGAGATCTCAGCCCACGGACGAGTGGGAACAGGGAGTGGCTGCAGCAACCCCATCTGCGCTCTGGAGGAGGTCTTGTTGCGGGCACAGATGGAACACGCCTCCACATACTCCCGAACCTCCCTCTCCATGGAGGGCCACCAAAACCTCTGGGAAATGACGTACATGGTCCTCTTAACTCCTGGATGGCAGGTGAGCAGTCCGGTGTGAGCCCAATGGATCACCTGTGGACGCATATCAACAGGGACAAACAAGCGATTCTCCGGACAACCACTAGGTGTCGGATTCTCACCATTAGCCTGCTTCACCTTAGATTCTATCTGCCAACTCACCGCTCCTACCACACGGTTCAGTGGTAGGATGGGCTCCGGTTCCTTGGCAGTAGGCTCGGGGTCAAACAGACGGGACAAGGCATCGGGCTTGGTGTTCTGGGACCCCGGCCTATAAGACAAAACAAAGTTAAATCTGTTAAAAAAAAAAGTCCACCTGGCTTGGCGAGAGTTCAGCCTTTTTGCTTTGCGGATATATTCCAGATTCTTATGATCTGTCCATACAATAAATGGGTGCTGTGCACCCTCTAACCAATGTCTCCACTCTTCCAAAGCTTTTTTCACTGCTAATAACTCACGGTTCCCAACATCGTAGTTTCTCTCTGCCGGCGAGAGTTTATGAGACAGGAAGGCGCAGGGATGAAGCTTGTTGTCCTTCTCAGAGTGCTGGGAGAGTACTGCTCCCACTCCATTATTGGAGGCATCCACCTCCACCACGAACTGCCGGCTGGGATCAGGAACAGTGAGAATGGGGGCAGTGGTGAACCGCACTTTGAGCTGTCTGAAGGCCTCCTCAGCTTGAGGGGACCACAAAAAGGGAGACTGAGGAGAAGTGAGTGCATGTAGAGGTGCAGCTGTGGCACTGAAGTTTCGGATAAACCTCCTATAAAAGTTAGCAAATCCTAAAAATTGCTGAACCTTCTTGCGGTTATCAGGTGTTGGCCACTGAGCCACAGCGCTAACTTTAGCCGGATCCATTTGCACCTTTCCAGGGGCTATGATGAAGCCAAGGAAAGATACAGTGTCGGCATGGAATTCACTCTTTTCTGTCTTGACATATAATTGGTTCTCCAGCAATCGCTGGAGAACCTGCCGTACATGATGCACATGAGAGTCTAAATCTGGGGAGAAGATCAATATGTCATCTAAATACACAAACACAAAGTGGTTCAGGAAGTCTCTCAGTACATCATTGATCATTGCTTGGAAGACAGCAGGAGCATTGGTCAACCCAAACGGCATGACTAGGTACTCGTAATGACCACTAGGAGTGTTAAAGCCTGTTTTCCATTCATCCCCCTCTCTGATCCTAACCAGATGATAGGCGTTTCTGAGGTCTAATTTAGTGAAAACCTTAGCCTGCTGAAGCTGATCAAAAGCTGATGACATTAGTGGCAGAGGGTACCGATTCTTAACAGTTATGTCATTAAGTGGTGCATAGTCTATACATGGTCGAAGTGTCCCATCTTTCTTTTCCACAAAAAAGAACCCTGCCCCCGCTGGAGATGAAGAGGGGCGGATAAGACCAGCCTTTAATGAGGACTCAATATATTCAGTCATAGCCTTCTTTTCGGGGCCAGAGATGGAGTACAGTCTACCCTTAGGAATAGGGGACCCTGGGATCAAATCAATTGGGCAATCATAAGGCCTGTGGGGAGGAAGGGAAGTTGCCTTCTTTTTACTAAATACCTCGCTCAACTCGTGGTAACATCTTGGGACTGAAGTCAGGTCAGGAGTTTCAGAGTCTGTGACATGAACAGAGGCAATGTTATCACTAGTTTTCACATTATGACAGGACTTTAAACACTTGGTTTTACATTCTTCTGCCCAGTTCAAGACCCTCCCAGTACTCCAGTCAATGTGTGGGTTATGTTTCTTCAGCCAGGGAAAACCCAAAATGAGAGGATACTGGGCAGATTTATATAAATGAAATTGCATAAGTTCATAGTGGTTATCAATGATAACTGTGAGCAGTTCAGTCTTGTGTGTCACTCGAAAAATCAGACTGCCATCGAGAGCGCTGGCCTCTATAGGCTGAGATAATTGTTCTGTCTTTAGCTTGAGTCTCATGGCAAAATCCCAGTCCATGAGACTTTCATCAGCCCCCGAGTCAATGAGAGTCTCCAAACTAAGTGTGGTGTTGTGATGCCTCACCTTAGTCTGGGTTAAAGCTCGAGGAGGGAATTCCGTGGAGGAGAAACGTCTCCCCAGTACCCCCCTGTCGACTGATGAGCCTGTGCCTTTTGCCGGACACGCTGCTAGCAGATGCCCTTGCTGTCCGCAATAGAAGCACCTGCCTTCCTGCAGGCGACGACGGCGCTCCGCTGTGGACAGTTTGGTTCGCCCCAACTGCATGGGCTCCTCCACCTCCTCGGAGGGCCACTGCCTCGGGGTAACGGGTGATGGAGCACGTGAGGAGCTCCGCCAACTGGGTGTAGTGACAGCAGCGCGACCCTGATGACGACCAGCTGTAGAGGCCATTCGGCTTCGTTGTCGCTCCTGTAAGCGGTTGTCTGTTCTTATGGCCAGAGTTATTACTGAGTCTAGATCAGAAGGCAAATCTAGGGGCACTAACAAGTCTTGAATTTGATCTGAAAGTCCCTTGAGAAAAACATCATACAGGGCCGTGGCATTCCATCCGCTATCCGTGGCTAGGGTGCGAAAGCGGATAGCATAGTCCCAAACAGAGTCTCTATTTTGTTTGATGTTGCTCAACTCACGTGCTTTCTCTCGGTCGGATGAGAGGGGATCGAAAGCCTTCCTCAGAGCCTGTTTGAACTCCTTGAGGGATCCACAGATCAGTGAATTCCGAGACCATTCAGCCGTAGCCCATGCCCTCGCCCTCCCGGTGAGGTGGGAGATCATGAATGCCACCTTGGATCGTTCCGTAGGAAAGGCTGAGGGCGAGTGTTCATAATGCATATCACAGTCCACAATAAACGGCCGACATCCTCCTGACTCACCGGAAAACTTTTCTGGGGGGGAAAGGCGAAGAGCCGTGGCATGGGGAGCTGAGATCGATGACGCTCTAGCATCCGCCGGAGTTGGCGTGGTCATGGTGTCTGAGGAAGACGTGAGATGAGCAAGGACTTGATGTACTTGGTTTGCCAGGAGGTTAACTTGGGTTGTTATAGAGGCTTTGAACTCCTCCTGACTTTTAGCCACTCCCTTCACACCACTGTGCAGAGAGGCCATGTGCTCCTCCTGCTGAGTCAGGCGGGTGTTCTGGGAGCGAACAGCCGCTGTCAGTTGTTCTGAGTCGGCTGGGTTCATGCTGGTCAGTTCGTAATGTCACAACCGAACAAGGACTTGAACCCAATAGCACGACTCAGAGACAACTTCCAAAAATATTCCAATTTATTGGACAAAGTAACAAATAAAAATCACTCTCAAAAGGAGGAAAAGTATCAACAGAAAATCACTCTATCGAGGAATCACTAGATAAGCAAAAGGCAAAAGTAACAAATTATAATCACTCACTGGGAGGAGACAAAAGGTCTGGGCAAGGTGCCAAATCAAAATCACTCTTCACGAGGAAAAAACTCTGATGGCTCAAAAAGGGACAAAACAAAGTAGCAACTAAGAAAAGCAAAAACCTTACAAACAATTGACGTGGCATGGATTGGCGTGGGTTCTCTGGCATGACAGACAAGACGAACTGACACAGGGTAAAGGGAAGCACAGGCTATATGTGAACTCAAAGTAATGGGGAACAGGTGGAAACAATCAGGGCGGGGAAGATAATCAGACTGGGGGAAAACTACAGGGGAAGGGTAAGTTAGCTAAAACAAGAGGAAAGAGAGATGTCAAAATAAAACAGGAAGTCACAAGACAAAAAATAGAAGGCAAAACTAAACATAACTTAACACAACTTTCTAGATATGACAAAATGTGGTCCCCGTGTCCACTAGTGGTCCGCCTGAATGGACAAAAAAGATGTTTTCACATTTTTCAATCAGAGTCTTAACACGCAAACGGAGGAGAATGTAAACATAAAGTATAATGTGATGTACTTGAGGACAATGTGCTGTCTGGTACTGTATGTGGCGAGGAGTCATCCCTTTTGCTGCAGTCTGCAGTCTCACTATCAGATGTCAACAATTCCTACAGCCCTGTCCTTTAAATAACTGACATCTTCTCACAATGTTTACAGCCCTGTCGATTCTTGTGTGCATTGCCAAAACAATATTCCTTTGCAGTGTGTTCCAGTCATAAGGGAAAGAAGCTGAGAGCTCAGTACCAGTCCCAGGAGTCCTCCATGACTGACTTGGCTCTCTTGCACAGTGGCTGTTCACACATTCAATCTATCTTCCACTCTGGTCAAGCTCTCATGTGCTCTCAGCCTCAGAAGTGCTAAATGTCACGACCCTTTATTACTGGGACAGGGGAGATTTTCGAGCAGCTTCTCTTCACTCCAAAATGTGAGTGACATGGCGGTGCATTCTGTCTGAGCAGAGAAGAGGTAATTTTGCGGCGCACTGCATCGACCTTAACTTGAAAGTGGCCCATTTCAACTTGACCCCAGGTTCTCATTCATTTGAGTGGTGTGGGTCATGTCTAAAATGGCTCTGCCTCCACTAAGCTACTAAAAGTGTAAAAGCACTGTAAATGGAATGACCTGTCTCCACCACTGCAGTTTCTGCTGAAGAACTGAAAACAAGCCACTTGAAGGTTTTGTTTAAAGAGATCCTATGTTTTTTTGAGTGTAATTGTTTGAGCTACCATCTCACAGTCAGCACTGACTGCACTGTGCAAGCTCCCTGCCCCGAGATTGAAGCATTAGATACTTTGCTAAAAACAGATTTTAGCAACTTCATAAAAGGCTCACCTAAACAATTCTTTGCAAAGTTAAATCTACAATATCTTAAGAATACGTTTACCACTTTATCTCACTGCTTGACAGCCTTTTTTTCTGCAGTTTGTGTCCATTTGTAAACCACTCACTCTATGGGACCATGATTTGCGTCATCGACATGTGTGCAGCCCAGATTTTGGAACCGCGCACAAAAACCGCGTTGGGTGCGCGTGGACAACGCATGCGCGAAACTGAATTTCCACCTAACGATAGGTAGAGTATTAAGCCGCGCTCACCAAGCAGAATTAACATTTCGACAACAGAAGAAGTAGTCGCCAAGGATAGTCATCCGAGTCTCGAACTGGCTGACACCCCAACTCGAGCCGCTCAAACCAGACATGTCCGTTCTCTTCTTCTTTGGTAGGAATGCGTCCTATTCCCTACGCCCAGACTTGTACCGCCACCCGATGTTGGAGTCAGATACTACAGGACCCTGACGCGCGAGTATACCAGGGTCTGCGATATTCTAAATCAAGACAAACAGGACTTGTTGATGCACTGCTCAATCCATTAGTAACTTAAGATGTTTTCTCATGTAACATCAGCGTTTAAAATCTTTTTGTCTTTTGACTTTGGTGCAGGAGAGTGAGCGGTTTACAAACTTCAGTTTCCCGTCCAGCTGTAAAGAGTTGCAAAGAGAGATCTCTTCACTTTGATGCTCTTTCAGGAACTGAAATTTGGCACTGATTAATTTAACATGAATTGAAAGAATTGTTATGCACCACATTTCAACCTAACTGTGGGGGAAAAAAATTGTGTCTATGATTAATATTTCTATACCAAACGATGATGGTACTTTCTAGTCTTTGATGCAGAACTTTGAAAATGTTTTCTCGAAGGTGAATACTCGTGATAAAATTATGATTTTTTTTTTCCCCTCCACTTGCCAAGACCACAGATATTTCTTCAGGGTACAGAGGTGACACTGCAAGAAAAGCAGGGGAAAATGACTCATGAACTAGCTACAGACACTTGCCAGTATATCTCTATTATTGATAACGAAAAGTTTCTTTTCAGAAGAGCAAAGATGCAGAGACTCTCCAGGCAGTTCAGCAGAAGTGTCGAAGGTAAAATGTGTCCTGACACAAAGATTGTAAATCATACATACAGCTTGTACTCTAAAGCCTGACAAATCAAACTTTGCTCTCATGACTTGGAATCAATTAAACCTTTGGGTTTTATCAACTTAAGTCCACAAAATTGAAGCATATTACCTATTACCTGTGCTGGGTAGAAGCATTTTTGTCTTTGTTAGCTATTTAATTCAGTAGATAGATATGCAGATGACAATACTTCCTTTTGCAGTTCTACTTTTTCCATTTCTATGTGTTTGATGATCATATGTGTCCATGGTCTGTTTCTGCAAACCACAGCTACACGTGAGCTCATGTTTGTGGACAAAAAATGTGCATATTCTTTTGCATATCTCAGCATCGAAGTGTTTAAGAAACACATCACAACAGCACACAGCAGGTGCCGATCCACTGCTGTGTTATGTTATGACTTCGGTGTTTGAAATGCGACAGTCGGATTCACCTCACTGACTCAAACTCACCAAACAGCGCAGCAGCAGACTTTTAGCTCCTGTGTCCCTGTGAATTACAAAAACACTGATTTTCTCTATGGACTTTGGTGCTGGAGAGTGAGCGGTTCACAAACCTCAGTTTACAGTCAGTAACAGTCCAGTCGTCTACCACTGGAATATAGTGGCAAAGAAACAGTCCTGCATACAGATGTGCTGTATGTGTGAATGTGTGACGGACAAAATTGACATTTAAGCATTTAGCAGAAGCTTTTATCCAAAGCGACTTACAAAAAAGCTACATAGAAGAAGTCCATCCATCCAGTTACTACCACTTTATCCTCCACATGAGGGTTGCGGTCCCTCAAACTGGAGAATCCGGAGAAAAACCCATGTACACACGGGGAGAACATGCAAACTCCATGCAGAAAGGCCCTAGTTCTGACTCAAATCCAGGTCTTTTTGCTGCAAAGGCAAGAGCGCTAATCACTTCTTCTTCCACAAACGTGTGGAAGAAGAAGAATTCTTGGAAAGAAATTCACTAGATGGGAACAGTGGACTGACAGAGGGTGAGAGTGCAGCGGTGGATCCAAGTATAGAAGGAGACAAGTGCAGAATGAGAGGTGGTTAGGGTAAGTGCTATAGGACAGAAGATGCTCATGGAAGAGCTGGGTTTTCAAAAGCTTCTTGAAGATAGTCAGGGATGCCCACTTTCTGGTAGCAATTGGCGGGTGTGTAACGACATACGAAAAGAGTCTGGATTGTCTTGTGCAGGGAGTTGTCATCGCCAGACGGCAATCCTTGGATGAACGAGGGGTAGAGAGTAGGCTAACATCAGTGATTTGAATTTGATGTGGGCGGCTAAAGGGTAGCCAGTAGAGCTCAATAACCTTTTTTTTTTATAACCCTTTTAGGGTAGCGGTTTCAAAGCTGGGTAGCCTGTTGTGTTAGGTATGGCCTGTTTTTTTCTAATATTAAATAGTGCAAAGCGACGCGACCTGGCGACAGAGGCAACTATAGTGTTGAGCACTTTAAGTGGATGTCAAGCATAGCAGAAATAAAATTAACTATGGCATTACAGCTTACACGTATGAAACATTTGAAAATAATCTTTCTCTGGAGATTGTATGTGTGGTTTCTCTAAACTGTTGTCTTTCCTGATCATAATTGACATGTGTCTGTGCTAACACATTTGATTATACTGTAAGACCTTCATGCCATTACACTGCTGCAGCAGTTATGTTTGATTTGCAGAATCTAGGGCAAAGCCTCCTTGAACACTGCAGCTATGTGGAAATGGCAGGACTGGAGTGAAAGGGACTGGAGGAAGTCATTATATTACATTGTAATTAACAGCTGGGGCTGAATTACAGTTCCCATATCGCCAGAATTCTCATTGTCCTGGACAGTTTAGATACAGAGACCTGGGGAAGTATTCCACTTAAGCTCTGTCTGAAGCACAAGAAGAACACAAGGGCTTACAGTAAAATATATCATCTTGTCTGAAATATATCAAAATGTCTGAATTAATTTGGTCACTTCAGTATCGAATATATAAAAAAAAGAATAATTTCATGCCACATTTTTTAATAAACCTCAGAGCAAATATGACATTTGTTCCAAGTCTCTGTCGCTGTGTCCTGCAATTTAC